>NC_050573.1:417352971-417667836 GCF_011100635.1 Trichosurus vulpecula
ACAATATCAAAAGGATTTCCTTCTTTGTGAGACATTAAGAATATATTCTTTTCAAATGTTGAGTTCACTATAAATACAGCTACAAGATATGAATTCCTACCTACCAACACAAGCAAAGACTTTTTTTTAACTTAATCTCAACTAAAGAGTCATACCCAGGTTTCAGTCTATGAAACAATTAGTGAAACAGATGAAAGACATTTCAAATGATTACCCAAGAGACTTCGTTGTTCAGGATATTCAGTGAATGTCTGCCACATAAGGCGAGGAGATATATTTTTTGACATTTACCACCTGCCTTCGTAAATGTCACACTAGTTAATCTTGAGATTCACCAAATTTCTGACTCTTACCACAACTGGCCTTATATGCTTTTGATTTAGATCTCCTAGCAAATTGCCATATTTCCCTAGTTTATTAAAGGATTCTTCCTTTTGTGGAACTTTCTTGAAGCAAAGGGAAAAAGCCTGACCTATTGCCCCCCAAATTCCCAATAATTTCAGAATCAAATTTGAATCTAACAATATTAAAGATTTTATTCCTTAGAGAAAATATGGAAATTCCCAATTAAAATTTAATTTAGCATAAAAGTTTAATTAACTGATATATGTACTTCATGAACCTGAACACAAAAGGCAATTAAATTTAATTCAAGAGCTACCTCCTACGCAAGGCATTTCCTGATTCTGACAGTTAGCACTTTACCCAAACCCCCAAATTATGTTGTGTTTACTTAAGTGTATACCTACAGTTTCCTCCAAGTAAAAATTTATGTGGAAACTCCTTGAAGGTAAGGTTTCACTTGTTTTGGTCTTTTTATCCCCAGAAATTAGAAGAAAGCCTGAATCCTAATAATTTAATAAATATCTGTTGAATTGCTGAATTCAATATAAAATTTATTAAGCAAAACAAAGAACAGACTAGGGCATTTAACTTTTTCCCCCTGGCTTTGACCAAAGTATATTTTTTTGGGCAGTTTTAGAAACTGATAGCACTATCTCTCTAAGGCTACTACTATTGAGATCTCAAAGCATTTCCTAAGTATTAATAATTCTTCCTTACAGAATCCTTCAGACTCATTTTATTCACCAAGAAAATGAAGTCACACACTTCTTTGATGAAAACAAAAATCATAGAAAACTACCAACTTGGCAGGTCATTAGTCACCTTCAGCATGAATAGTTATAACCGCCTCTGAAGCAGAAACTCTAAGGCGACTAGAGAGATCCTACTCAAGGCAACAGTGCTGCTGCTCTGTGCTTAATGACTTAAAATCAGGGGTCAGCAACCTTTTTATCCTAGAGTGCCAAAAAAATTTTTCTAACCTCTTCAACCCTTCAGTGAGCCACCATCATCTCTCTGAGCAGGGGGGAAAGGGTCTTAGGGACACAGGGAAGCTACTCAGTCTCCCCCGCCCAATCCCACTCTCATTCCCCATCCCTCTCTTCCGTTGGCTGCTACCTGGGTGGTAGTGGTGGACATTGTCGGCAGGTAGGGGGAGGGGAGGGAGAGAGAGGAAGCGAGTTCAAAGGAGTAAGTGGAGGAGCTGAGGAAACTATTCAGTAAACCCAGGATGCCTTTCCCTTAAAGGTTGGCTGCATGTTTCTCCCAAAAGCAAAGGGAGGTCTGTATTCACAATAGTTACAGTTCATTTCAAGACTGGATAAGGAAAATGAGAGGAGGTAGAGGTGATAAGGTTAGGAAAACTTCAATAAGAACTAGGCTATCACCAGAAATTATTTTAGGAATCACTGATACCTGCTTTGTATTGCTTCTTAAGGTTGGCTTGATCAATTTGTATGGTGAATAAATCTAAACTCAAACCAGCTAGACATGTTTCCCAAATATTTAAACACAATAAAAATAAACATACTCAGTTTGGTTCCATCCATACACCAAGGACACCTACAAATGAGTCCCAAATGGGTCCATCTGCAAAACCAGCCAATACAACTTATCTGAGCAAAGAGAAAAGAGAGCTGCTTCATTTATGGTCTATGAGGACAAATCAGTTACTGTGATTCTTAAAAACCACATAAATAAAAGTATAATAAGATATGAAATAAGTATTTTATTAATTCCACTGTTGGAATTCAGTTAAGTCATTTCATTAATTAGATTATTTTAGAACTCAACTAAAAGTGGTGGCTATTTTTAAAGGTAAGTTTATTGTTTTGAAAGCCCTAACTTCTCAGGACACGGCTAAGTACCATTTGCCAATTTTCCGAAGGCTAGTCTTATTTGCAAATAGAGTAGTCCCTACACACAATGGGTTTTATCACTCATATTAACCATTTAATAAATCCTAGATTTGGGTTTAAACACAATATAGAGAAAAGATTTTGTACTGTCCTTAAAAGGTCTCCATCACCTGACTGAAGTGGGCAAAGGTCATCCTAATTACAGCAATCATGCCCAATGCCCAGGGTCCTAACAATATGAAAATTATACATGGGAGTGCCTTATCTCATGGAGGTCTGTGTTCAATGACTGTTTTGTGATGTGAACAGTGGCCCTAAACTAATTATTGTCTGCTACCATAAGCAACTCCCAATCTTCTTAATACTGAGATTACGGATGTTATTGCACTGACCTCCTTTTATAACCCAATTACAGATTTTTAAGATACTTGATGACTTTTGAAAAGGAGTGAAAAGCTGGCAATATGCCACTATAATATTCCTTAATCTCAATGAAAGCTGACTTTTAATATCCAGTCTTACAGAAATGATGGTCAAATAGGAGCAGTGGTACGACCGCTAACATTTTTTTAAATTAAGAAATGCAATGCCCTTGTACGTGATTATGACCAGTGTGAGAAAATATGCAAGAGGACAGCTTGTATGTGGGACCTAAATTAAGAAACATTTTATAGACACTTAAGTATCATTTCTTGTGTAAAAAAAAGAATAATCAAGGGTGAGCAGCCTTTCTCACTTTATAATGCTGAACAGAAAAAAGGAGAAGCTATAACATAACTACATAAAACATAACTATATATAACATAGCAAAATAAACTTACAGGGTAGAATTTGGGAAGAAACAACATTATATTTGAATGTACGAATTAGTGTGAGTGTGTGAATTAGTGTCTCCACCCTTGAAAATCTATAAGGAGTACAACATTGCAAAAAACAAAAGCAAACAAAAAACAACTCACCAACCTATGCCTGCTGTACTCATGTCAGCCTTAAGAGATGCATATTGTTACACATGATATGAATTGACAAATCCATACATTTAATGCATTTCAAAATGAGAAGCACGGGCACATCATTAAGGGGCGCACACAGTGTATAAAGGATGTGCCACGACCTTGTTAGTGTTTGGCCTCTCTTTCACACCAATGCTCATTGTAAAACACTCAACCATGAATATATGTCTAAAAGTTGCAGGACTTTTTTTTTCCTTCTATCAATGATTATACACTTATTTCATATTAATCTTGAAGACGGAAGAAAAGTTGGGTTTTATTGCATGTGCAGTAATTCAAACATGAATTACACCCAACTTTTGAATTAATAGCTTTCAGGGACCTGAAAGCTTTCAAATACTGGGATCTTCAACTTTGCAATTTAATGACAGCCCTGCAGTTGGCCTTTCCTGACCTGTTGTGAAGTAAATCAGGCAAACTAATGTGGGCTAACAAGTCTTTTTCACACTGTTCGATCACCCTGCATCTCTTTTTCTCCACAGACACAGCCTCTCTCCCACTCTCTGTCTAGCCATCCTCCCTCAAAGCAAACAAAATGGTCACTGTAACCCTGCATTACTGCTCATTAGATCACAGGTTAGTCAAGTGGAACTGCCCAGGGTTCCCAAAGGAGAGCTATACTTCAAAACTCTGTCCATGTCAAATGAAGAAAAAAAAACCCTGAGCGTGGGGTCACCCAGATCAATGATCAAAAGAAACTGAGAATAGTGGAGGAGAAAAAAAAAATCACACACTCGTTTTTGTTAAAAAACACACACACAGATACAGACTTCTGATTTATTATATGGAATACAAAGGTGCTATGCATTTTTCCTCTACTAATGCACTGGTTTCATTTTTTTTAATTAAGCAATTTGGTTTGATGAGATGTTTTGGGGTATTAAATACTAGATTGCAACTAATTCCTAAAATTCACATGAAGAAAATATACCCTTGGAAATCTAATCTTGAAGAGGACTTTTAAACGTCTCTAAAAAACATTCGGAAAGGAGCACAACAATAATACAAAATAATCCACCTTTAATTCTCAAGGAGATTTTATTTAAATCTGAAAATAAGTATTATGGATACACAGAACACTTGGAGATAATTCCAGTGACTGGCTGGGCCTTCAGAAAAAGAAAACAGTAAGCCTGTCAATGATGTCATGAGAATCCATCTTTGTGACACATTAAAGAAGAAATTCTCAGAATCTGTAAGAGCAATGAAGGTGGCAGGTAACGGTGGTACCCTTTTTTTTTCAATCCATGCCACATTCTTTCATTTTGAATTGGAAAGATAAATCTTGTTTGTAAAACAGCAAAATAAATAAAATGGTTTGGTTAATAGCTAGAGAAAACTTTAAAATCTATAGGTTAATGTGAAAATGTGCAGAAGTTAATGTGGGGAAAAAACCCCACAAACTACCTAGAATTTCAAACATGGTCCAGTTTGCCCAAATGGAAATAAATAATTTAATGGGGTTTTCCATAGCTTTTGGGAAAAGCAGGTGTATATATTTTATGAGCTATTAATTTGCTTAGAATTAAATATAAGAAAAAATGGAAAGTTATGGGAAGTATCTATTCCTCTCTCTGATCATTAACCAACACTGCATTGCTTGTGTGGCCTATTTATCTTTTCTCCCTTCTCCTTCCTCCAAAACAAAAACAAACAAAAAAAAAAAAAACCCCAGCTCACTTAATACCCTCAAAAAAGAATTTCTTTTGTTATACATACACAAACTTTTATCTTCTCCAAAGACTTGAGTTTTCTGGTTGTGGTGGCTGAAACTCCCATGGGAGTTTCTACTACAGTTGGCAGATTTTTCATTCACTTCCACCCCACCCCAAAGTCTAATCATCTGTCAAGGGAGGCCTCAGAATTACACATCTTGAGGCCTTATAGATCCTGTAGCCACTGAGGCAAGAGCCCACAAGTCTTTATTAAAGGAGCCTTCATTACTGAAATAAGTAGGCAAAGAAGCACCAGAAAACTAGTGAGCTGTATACAGGCAAGAGAGGAGGCATTCAACAGCTAGTCGCTATTGTGGGGATTCGGGGTGTCTATGGTGGCAACTCTAGAAGCTCTAGGGTTTTAGGGGACAATTCCCACCAAATGACATGTGCATTGGGGAGCCCAGTCAGATTCTGATTTTTGAAGTCATTGCTTCTGAGTTTCTGAGCATCCTGTGATCTCCCAACAAGAGAGGAATGAGTGCCAAAGGGAAAGGGGAATGCATAAAGGGACCCTGGACTAGAAGCCAGGGGGGATAAGATTATGGATTCCATATGCCTTTCCATGGCTCTGAGAACACTCATGGGCTTATATGTGATTTGTACCCATGTCAAGTATCTGTAACTTAGATTCTGCTTATATTTTTAAGCCTATATGTTGAAAATGATAAGGGTGAGTTTCAGTTCACTTCAAATTTAGGACTTCAAGGCTGATATCAATAATTCTGACCTCTAGTACAACAGATCCTTTATTTGCTCTATTCATTTATCAATCTAATACACCACACCCCTCCCTGTTCCAAATTAGCATTTCTCTTAGCTTCAATGAACATCAATATGCAACTACTAAGATTATCTGTTGAGTAAATGAATTTTTCCTGCACTATCTCAAAGTGCATCTCTAATCCATGTGACTCATACATCATCTATTTCAAACTATGCAGCTTAGAACAATCACACTGTAGTGACAACTCCTTTAAAGAATCAACTACTAGAAAAAAATTTCCTTATAAGCTAATGATACTCTAGAACACAGTTCAAAATCACACAAGAGAATGCTTACTCACGAGCAGACCTACATACTAGAGGACCTGCTCTTGGGCACAATACCACCAATGACACAGAGTATACATACAGATCAAATCATCATTCGCTTTACAAATCAGAAGATCGAAGGTTAGCCTTCTGAAGTGGGCAGTTTGTTTTCAGAACCCCTTTCATTAAGGCCCCTGGTCACTGCCAGCCTTCATCCCCCCCAGAACTTATTGTACCCCACTAGGACAGCCCATCGACACTTGCACAGCATTCCACACTCTGGATTTTTTTTTCACACTCCCCCAATTATAATTTACCTGTTTCTCTGTTTATCTGCTCTGGATACTACTAGCAGACTAAGACAGACAGACTAATTAAGATTCACTACCCAAGGCTGATAATGGCATAAATTGCCATTATTTCATTATTCCATCACATTTTCAACACAGGGCTTCAATGCCTTTGTTCAGTGATAAGGCCTCCAGCGGGAATTTTGGGCAATGAGGCAAACTGGCAAGGGAAAATTTTTTTTTTCAGAGGCCTGGTGTGTTTTCAATCTCCTATCTCCTTTTTAAAACAAACAGTAATCCAACAAATAAACTGTGCACTAGTGACAAGGCTGGATCACAGATTCTCTGGCATATAAAAACTTGCCAGTTTGGGCCTACGTGAAAATCTTAACATGACACAAGTTTTACTGATGCCTTTTACAAAATCATGTATAGATGACATATCTCTGGTGTTGTTCAGCCAAGTGGAACTTTGTTAAGAGGGATATGGTAACCCTCTTAGTTTGGCGCTTGATACTTAAATATATAGGCACAATACACATTTTAATTTACTAAGCCTTTCTTGACTGGATAGGTAAGATTATAATTTTTCTTTGGAAACTGATAAGAACATGATAGATATGTTTTGGACTGGATGGTTCTCTCTTAAACTCCATCATATGACTCCATCTGCCAGATATGTTTACAAAAATGCCCCACAAGCACCTCAAATTTATGTCCCCAAAAGATCTCATCTTCCTCACTTGGAAATCTCTTCTTCCAAATTTTCTTATTTCTGTTTAAGACAACACCATCTGCTCTTTCCTTTATTTTGCTCTTTCTTTTACCTCATCTCTCTACCCCTACCATCTTCCAAACAACTGACAAATTCTACTAGTTTACCTCTACATCTCTTAAACTGCACCTCTCCTGTCCATTCACATAACCACTGCTCCAATTTAGACACTCTTCACTTCTTCCCTGGGTTATTCTTTTCTCATTGTATCTCTGCTTCCAATTCCTTCCTTCTCCACAGAGCTGCTAAAAATAACCTTCCTAAAAAAAAAAAAATCACTGATCTTTTCATACAGCTTTTCAACCTTAGCTCACATTACTTTCTTTTAGTCAATCTTGAAAGTTTAACCTAGCCAGACAGGAGAGCAAATCAAATAAGTCATTTTCCAAATTCAAAAGTCCATTTCCACCTGTCTACATCTCCACAAATTTCCTTCCAGCCTGGAATGAACTTCTTTCTCATCTGTACCTGAACACGGCTCGTCTAAAATGCTACCTGCTTGGTGAAACCTTTCATGATTTGAATCTCTTAATCTCAGGTTATCTTGTAATAGCTGATATTTGACACTTATGTACATATTTTACTTCATTTGATCTTCTCAACCCTATGAGATATATGCCTTCAGGATTCTTATCCTCATCTTACAGATATGGAAACTGAGATTCTAAGTTACCTGCCTAATATTAAAAAAAAAAAACAATCCAAGTTGGAGGTAGAATTTTAACTCAGCTCTCTCCTATTCCAAGCACAGCACTACTTCCATCATATCATGTATAGCGGTAAACATTCATTCAATGCAATGTAAACTTTGTGAGGGCAGGAACTGTTTTTTTTTTATTTCTATATTGATAGTGCTAGCACAGTGTTGCATAAATTTTATCACTTAATAAATGTTTATATAAAGGAATGGTGGAAAAGACATTAGGTCTGGAGTCAGCAGACGTGACTGAAACCCTAGCACTGCTCTTTATTTCTTAGATGACCTTAGCAAGTACCTTAACCTCTCTGGGCTTGAGTTTTTTTGTTTGAAAACTGAGAGTTTCTGTATTGATTGATCCCAAAGATGCCTTTCAGCTCTTGATTTTATGATATTCTATACTCAAAAGTCATTTGTTGACAGCAAAATTAACAGACTGAAGTAACTGCCCCGATTTCATGTCACAAAAAGTATCTACAATCATTTTCATGGAGTTTATATTTATATGTCATCAAATATTTAGTCCTGAGTGGAACCAAACTAAAAAAATGTCAGTTAAGCATGATTTTTTTTCTCTCTGCTACATTTATATTGGAGATAAAGTTTAAGAAAATATTTAAATCAGTTATTTTTTAAAATATCAACTTGTAGGATATGTCTTTTGCTTTGTATAATTAATGGGTAAAGAATATTCTGAATGAGCCTCTATGCAAGAAACTTAATGGTCAAATAAAGACCAAATTGGTTATGGAACAATGTACTTCCTAAGGCAAGAAATATCATTTTAATGTATTGTATACTATAACATATGTATATATGATTACATGGAAAAATTAACAAAGGCTGACAAAAATAGTTTTCTGGCTAAATCTTAAACAGACAAGTTCATTAATTAAAACACTTGATTCCCTGAGTACTGTATTACTGTTAACTGAGGTTTTAGTGTGACAAGATTTTTCTTCTGTAATTTCCTTACTTTTAGAAACTAAGATTTATTTGCTTATGAATACAAAATAAACATGAGGTTGGCAAAACATACCAACAATTAATACAGTGTTTTGTTGTCATTGTTTAGTCCTTTCAGTCATTTCTGACTCTTTATGACCCCACCTCGGGTTTTCTTGGCAAAGATACTTGAGTGGTTTGCCATTTCCTTTTCCAGATCCATTTATAGATGCAGAACTGAGGCAATTGGGGATAAGTTACTTGCCCAGGATCACACAGCTAGTAAGTATCTGAGGCCACCTAGCTGCCCATTAATAAGGGAGGGAGAGGGAGAGGAAAAGGAAAGAGAGAAGGAGAGGGAAAGGGAGAGATGGAGGGCAGGAGGGAGGAAGGGAAAGAGACAGAGGGAGAAGGAGAGGGAGGGAGGGAGGGAGGGGGAGAGAGATACCAAAAAGACTTTAAGGGAGTAACAATCAAGTTAATATGACAGAGCTCAAATATTGTTTCATATGAAAACTACTAATTCATGTATTTCATCATTTACATATTTATGTTTTATATAAAACTAACTTCAATTTTATTTAATCCATGTAATATATTTACCATTAAACAAGTACCTCTTTAAAATAATTTCCTAACATTGAGTCGAATTCAAATAGCAATCTAGGTAATAATATAGAATATAATCTTTTTAGCATTTTACTGTTTTTTGCAATATAGAATTCCATGTTATACTTGTAAAAGCATCTTTTTTAGTGTATAAATTATCATTAGATTACTAACTATACAGGGTGTCCCTAAAGTCTGGACACATAGGAAAAATGCATGTTTTGAAATATTTGGAATATTAATAGACCTTAGCCACCTTGATTTCTTTTTCTGGGGTATGCTAAAGGAAAAGACGTACTCAATGAAAATCACAGACGCAACACACTTAACTGAATGCATAAAGAGTGAATGAGCTAAAATTGATGGCAAGGTGGAGTTATTGCATCGAGTTCACACGAATCTTGCAAAGCACATCAACCTTTGCATCACAAATGATGGAAATCATTTTGAAAATGTTATACGTTAATATACCAATTAAATAAAATGTTGTTGAAAGTTTCATTCATTTCATTTCTTGAAAATATGCATTTTTGCCTATGTGTCCAGACTTTAGGAACACCCTGTAGAAGAGAAGCAGCTTAGCACAACAGATAAAGATCTGGCCTGGGATCCAAAGACCTGGGTTCTCATCTTCACCTGTGACACAAACTAACTGTGTGATGCTGGACAAGTTACTTAACCTTTCAGTGCTCTAGACCAGAGGTATCAAACATGAAGCTGAAACCAGAATGAACCATAATAGGGAAATATTTAACAAAAGAAGCAAAAGATAACATTACATTTTTAAAGTAAGTCAATGTGCTGCAGGCAGGGATCCAATTATGTACAGATGAGTGGCCCCCAATTCTATCTGAGGTTGTCACCACTGCCCCAGACAGCAGCTGATTTACACCATGTGAGCTGCATAGAAGGTGCTGATCAACCTTAAGTACGGAAGTTCCTCACTGGGAGCTCCCTGTATCGATGAAATCAAGGGTTCAGTTCCTATTCCCTAGCCTTGCTATCATCATACCAAATGGATATACCTCATTTCAAGATTCTTGTTTTTGGTTTTTTTTTTAAATGTTTTCTAAGACCTCTCAAATGGCCAATCAAGCTTCTATGCTACAAAATACACAGCAACACAGTGACAGAATATTTACCTTATAGTAGAATTGACAATTGTAATTATCCAACCAGCTGTTCTCCAAGGAATTGTCTGCCAAATTTTTCTTTTCATTTCAGTTTCCCTGTTTTCTTTGTTCAAAGTACACACAAGTTACCTAGACTTTCCACTCTGATTCTTTTCAGTAAAAACTTATTTCACCGTGAAATCAAAATTAGACATTACTAGTCTATTATTAAATAACATAACAAATTCTACATTTTCTTATTTAACTAATTAATATAGCCTATGTAATTATTCTAGAGTGAGATACAAATATATTCTTCAAAGTCTCAAATGATGTGAACTTAAATGAAATAAAATTTTAAAGCTAGAATTCATCTTTCTTTTATTCTACTCACAATATTGAGTGGTTTAACCTCCAAACAGCTATAGCATCACAGATCACCAACTTTAAAACAACCTAATAATGATGAGTCAGGTGTGTTGTGAAAATGTTAGACCTAACCAACCTGATGGTGCTTCCTATCTCTGAATTTAGGCACTAAATCTGAAACACTAGGAAAAGCATGTCAAACTCTCCTCCTGTTTAAATTTTGGATGGTATGATTTCCACAGTTGTGAAATGGGATTTCGGGCAACCATGGAGAAAAAGAGTATGCCTGAGGATCTCTAGCTCTAAAAATTATATGATCTCTTTGTGGAATTGGCAATACTGAGTATCAAAGGCTTCTAAGTCAAGACATATCAGATTTTCAAAAACACATTCAGAAAACAGGCCAAGTCTTTCTTGTTGACTAGATATTGTTCCTGTAGAGACAAACTGGTCAAGCAATCACTATAAAGCTCCAAAAGTAATTACTGCTTTTGTGTTTTATTTGGGGACTTGCGGGAGGGGGCTGTGTGCAGACCTATGATCTCACTGGTTCTCCAGTGGAAAATTCTATATTCTCCAGTGAGAAAACTCCCATCAGTGCAGAACAGCTACTGATCTATCCTTAGGAGAGTATCCTGGGGTCATTAAGAAGTGAATTGTCCTGGGAAGTGGTCAACAAGCTATTCATAAAACAAACTGTGAGTGCTTATAATGTGTGCATGTTAACTTAGCAGGGATGCAGGGCTCTGTCTCATCCAAAGTGAAAAGAGGGAAGGTAACACTTTTCTTGACTGGTCAATGCCTTACAGGCACAGAGTTTGTGTCTGCCACACCTACAAGACTGTCTCAAGTACACTGGGTGGGTATACTAAGGGACCAAGCAGATGACACCTGTACAGCAGCTGAGGGTGCCCCAGGAGTGGTTAGGTTATAATCACCCTAAGAGATGAAAGCAAGGTTCTGAAGTGGAAAGAATGAATACTAACATGAGGAGGGGGCAAAGTATGGGAGTGCTGGGTGATAAGGATAGGTGTGGTTGGACCTGAAATAAGTCCCAAGACTGGCTACTTCAAAGAAAGTGAAGAACCCATCTTCACCCCCTCTGACTGGGTAATTATATACCCTTTACAGTGCGTCCACAACCCCTACACCCTGTAGATTTCCTGGGCTTTGGTCACACAGCCAATATATGTCGAGAGGCTGGACTTAAAATTTTTGTCTTCCTGACTGGGGTGACTCCCTATAAACTATAGTGTAGAGCATTCCTTATCACAAATGAGGTAATCAAGAATCTGTGATTGAGGAATATCATTGGGCCTTTGTTCTTAGCCACTGAACTACCATATTCATCAAGTAACAAACATTTGCTCACTATAGTGACATGACATACCTCTATCTGTATTTATAAATAGGTCAATGATCTTGGTTATCTCCCTATAGCCATATATGGGGCAGCTAGATGGCACAGTAGGTAGAGTATGAGGCCTGGAGTCAAGAAGACTCATCTTCCTGAATTCAAATTTGGCCTGAGTCACTTCCTAGCTGTGTGACCCTGGGCAAGACACTTAACTGTGTTTGCCTCCATTTCCTCATCTGTAAATGAGCTGGAGAAGAAAATGGCAAATCACTCCAGTGTTTTTGCCCAGGAAACCCCAAATGGGATCACGAAGAGTTGAACATGATTGAAAACAACTAAATAAATGCAAAATAGCCATATGTAAGTTGTTTAGACATGTATATATTATTATGAGACATATTTTTTTCAAAGGCTAGGTAATGATAGACTATAACAGTATCACATATATAATGAATTCAGATGCTTTAACTACTCTATGTATACCAGAATGCTGGAAATTCTTCAGGGGTATCTATAATGGTGGTTGTTGTCCTTCATTCTTGAGGAGGACCAGAATGACATCACTATGTTGGAGTCAAGTCACAATGTGGCTGACCATGGTTGGTCAAACTAATATGGGCTTGGAATGTTCTACCACAGGTTGGGTACAAATAGTCCATGTGAACATTTGGGGTGGACTCTCTAAATCTGCACATCTCATGTTTCTTTTGAGCTACTTCAATTCTGCTTTGCTCATAAAGTACAGCACCTTCTCTGATGAGGGTACATCATACTGAGTGGTCCTCTGCCAGTGTCTCCAATGTCACACAATCAATTCCAAAGTTCTTAAGAGAAACCTGGAGAGTGTCCTTATATTGCTTTTTTGACCACCATGTGGGCACTTGCCCTCTGTGACTTCTCAATAAAAGTCTTTTTGGCCAGCTTATATTTAGCATTCAAACAACACGGGCAGGCCATCGGAGTTGTGCTCTCTGCAGTAGAGTTTGAACTAAAAGATTATTATAGATTGTTTTATTATTGTTCAAATCCAAACAATCTATAGTAGAGTCTCTTAATAAATATCCTTCCAATAAAATACTTCTCCAGTGTCTAACTGTGGCCTAAACATGATGCTAGATTCTTGAAGGCCATGCAAGAGGTATACCAGCTAACCAAGGTAACTTACCAATGAGCATAGGCCCAATGATAGCCTGTATGTCTGTTATCTGAGGACATGCCAAGCTAAATCTGGAGTGGGTCACCAGGTGATAGATCTATGGAGTTACAATGACTCAAGATCAGCTAAACCTTCAACTATGGGATGGAGGATTTGTAATATGTAGCTCAGAGCAACGAGATCCCTCAAAGACATTACAAAGACATTAGTGTGCTTACAGCTATATATATTCATTCTTTCATTGCTATCGTAGAAAAATCTCTCAGTGGCTAAAAACTAGAAGGAAGACAAGCAGAAAAGGTTTGTTCCTGATTATCAGTATTCTTCCATTCAGAGACAAAAGCAGCAGTCATTCCTTAAAATTTTGTTCTTTTAAAAAGTTAAAATTATTAGATTTCAATTTTTGCACTAACCAGCAGGCTTTTTTTTCCCCCTCCAAAGTCACTGCCAAAAACACAGGACAGTTTTCATACCTACCTTTTCAATGATCTTTTTTTAAAACTTTAAGGGTGTTTCCTCTATTGTAAAACAAACTAGTTAGCTGGACTTGCAGGAGTCTGGTATTGCTGTGATTTCTGGTTAGAACCTTTAATTACAGGATATAGTTTGTGCAGCTGCCTGGAAATTGGTCTCAGGGTCAGTAGCTCTTTGGGTTCTCTTTCTCTATTCTCATGAAGCAATATTGTGGAACTGAGGCATTGTTTCTGCTGCTTCTCTCTGTCTGCTGCACATTATGAATAGCTTTGCAATCACTGGAGCAATTGGTTCTTCAACTGCCTTTAGGTTGTCAATTGTAATTCATTGGCTCCAGGCACCTTTTCTCTTTTCATTCCCAGGAGATCCTGGCATTACTTTGTTTGCAATAATATTGGGGAATGTCTTCTTCAGACCTGTCACTGATGTCTTACTGATTGCCAAGTTGGGAGCAGACTCCAGGGCTCTACTCTTACTGGTTCAAGTCCAACTTGAACATTTTCTTTACCTCCGTGACTTGGGATGCCAATATTTACAATAACTAATAAAACACTCTGTTCTTTAAAAAGCACCTGTTTAATCCCAAGGTCTTTTATTTTTTCCAATCTAAAATATTCCTTAGCTTAACTTCAGATATCTCTTTTATTTCCAGGGTAATTCACAGAATCAGCTGTAATAACCAGTTTTGTCATTTCTTAACATTTGAATTGGTCTCTTTAAATTTTAATTAAGATCTTCCATTTCCCATGAAAAAAGGTCTGGAAACGTTTGGAAGTTATGATTTCTATGTTGTTTAAATATTTTAAATTATGAAATAGTTTCTATGTGTATCCAATTCATTTTTGGTAGAACTATCAAACAAAGTATCTGAGTGATTAAAAAAGAATCCTGATACTTCACTTGAAAGTTCATTAGGACGCTCACCCTTCTTCACAGCTTTAAAGAAGAAATAAAAGCACTCAACACAACAGATTCCCTTGATGAAAACTTGAGCCCACTGTGTCTCAGACCCTTAGTTCTGGATAAACTCCAGCAGATTAACCTCTCTCATTAGTCTCAACCATCCCAGAGTCAC
Source organism: Trichosurus vulpecula (assembly GCF_011100635.1). Lineage (NCBI taxonomy): Eukaryota > Metazoa > Chordata > Mammalia > Diprotodontia > Phalangeridae > Trichosurus > Trichosurus vulpecula. The sequence continues at coordinate 417,367,795 of NC_050573.1, forward strand.
CAAGGATATTTTCAAGCAGACACTATGTAATAATAATAATGATAATAATTATCATAATTATAATAACCAACACTTATTGGGCTTTTTATCTTCAAAGCACCTTACCAACGTTAACTATGTGCCTATTTTCAAATTAATTTAACTGGACAAATGTTTTATTAACTTTGTAAGCTATGGAATGTGTTCTGACTGTCTCAGTTTTCTTTTGCCAGGAAAAAAGGGGAGGGGAGAATCTAAGAACTAAAGAAATAACACGTTGTACACACACTGACTTCAAAATCATTGTATCTCCTGAATAACAGTTATTTAGTTACTTAATTTTAAGGAAACACGGAGTTGAAAGAGTGACTTCCAAATTACATTAATTTCTAAAATATAATAAAAAAATTATTAGCCAAAAAAACTGTAAAGATATGAAAAATAAAGACTTGAATGCAACAAAGAAGATTATAGAACTTCATCTTTAATTGCTGCTATTAAAAAACCCTAGATATCCACATGAAATAAAATTTTAAAACTAACAACTTCTTTCTAAACAATAAGCCCATGTAGAAACATTACTTTAAGCACTTTTCCCCCTAAATTGAAAGATGTAATTCACTTTAATTAAATTTGAGTTCCTTGTTTTCAATGATGTCCTACAGAGCTCAACTTTATACCATAACCTTAAAAGATGGAAAGAAAACTATGAAAAGGACAGCACAAAATACTACCAAATTAGACCGAATCTAAGCAGCTTAAAGAAAATGTGTTCATTAATCAACACTTACAGACCACTGGCTCTACAAAGAACAATGAGAGGCCCAAGAGGAACAATAGCTGGTAGAGTTTCAATGAAGAGATTATAATCTAAAAGAGATTAGGACAAATACAAGCAAAATACTTTGTTGTTATTATTCAGTTTTGTCTGATCTTCAGACCATGTGGAGGTTTCTGAGCAAAGATACTGGAGTGGTTTGCCATTTCCTTCTCTGGCCCTTTTTTACAGATAAGGAAAGGGAGGCAGAGTTAGGGGATTTGCTAAAGCACAGATAGCTAATAAATGTCTGGGGCCAGATTTGAACTCAGGAAGAGTCTTACTGATGCCAGACTCTGCACTCTATCTACTGTACCACCAAGCTACCCAAGAAAATACTTAATTATTTACAAAACAGAATGGATGGATGGATGGATGTGTACATACAGAGAGAGAGAGAGAGATGTGTCAGTGTGTGTATACACACTGTACATATTTTATCAAAGCTGTATCTATCTGTTTTGGGTGGTTTAGTACCTGAGAAAGGAATACAAAAAAATAGAATTTTAGAGCTGCGAGGAACCTCTGAAATCAATAGATCCAATTTATTATTATTATTAATAAATCAACAAACATTTATTAAACACCTACTCTGTGCCAGGTTCTGAGGATTCAAGTAAAAAGAATAAAATAATCCCTTTTCTCCCTTTTTTTTTTTGGAGGGGGGAAGGAAAGGCAATTGGGGTTAAGTGACTTGCCCAAAGTCCCACAGCTAGTACACGGGTCAAGTGTCTGAGGCTGGATTTGAACTCAGGTCCTCCTGATTCCAGGGCCAGTGGACTACTCACTGTGCCACCTAGCTGCCCCAATAATCCCTATTCTCAAGAAGATGATGTTCTAAAGAAGAGATAACGAATGTGTATAGATAGACAGACAAATAGAGACAGCTAGATGGGTGTATACACACACACAAACACACACGCTCATGCACACATACGCACCACATCACAAACATAAGGTGAATAAATATAAACAATACAAGGTGGCTTGGGAGAGAGGACACCAATGTTAAGAAGACCTAGATAAAGAAAAGCTTCCCATAGGAAGTGGTGCTTGAGCTATATCTTAAAGAAGGGAGGAACTCTGTATAGAAGAGATAAGGAAGGAATGCACAGCTAGGAGTCAGGAAACCTCATAGTCCTGAGTTCAAATCTGGCCTCAGACACTTACTAGTTGTGTAACTTTGGGCAAGTCCCTTAATCCTGTTTGCCTCAGTTTCCCCATCTGTAAAATGAGCTAAAGAAGGAAATGGCAAAACACTTCAGTATCTTTGCCAAGAAAAAACCCCAAATGGGGTTATGAAAGAATGAACAAGGACAACAAGAAGGAATGCATTCCAGGCACTGGAGACAGTCAGTGTAAAGAGAGAACACAGTGTCTGGTGTAAAGAACAGAGAAAAGGTCAGTTTTCTTGAATCAAGGAGTTCAGGAGGAAAAGTAATATCTAAAAAGGCTAGAAACTTAGGTTAGGGCCAGGCTGTGAACATATTTAAAAGCTCAACAGAATACTATGCATTTTACCTAAGAGGCAAAAGGAAGCCATTCAAGTTGACTGAATAGAGGAGTCAAATCAATGCTTAAGGAAAGTTTCTTAAGCAGCAGTATATAGAATAGAAAAGAGTGGGAGAGAGTCCAGGCAGAGACAAACCTGTCAAAATAAAAGGTCATCCTTCTTGAATTCTCTGCAACATTTGTCATGTTGACCACCCCTTTCTTCCTTGAAACTCTGTACTCTCTGATTTTTAGTGACACTGTTGTTTCTTGCTTTTCCTTCTCATTGTCTCGGCAGATGGGCTAAACCAGGTTGCGGGTAACCAAGAGGTCTCAAACCCATGAGTAACTTAGGGGGGTGTCTACCCCAAGCATGGGAAGACTTCCCCTGGTGGAATGGGTGGATGAGAACAATTTGCTCCAACAGCCATAAAGGCAGCTGAAGGAGGCACTGTAGAGCACTTAGGGCTTGTTCAGACATCAAAAGACACCAAGGTCTTCCACTGCATCCCTAGGCCACCTCTAGTTATCTTGACTTTTGTCTTGCCACTGGACTTGGATGACTCTGAAAGATAGAGTGAGGCTGATGACTTTGGGTAATTCTGCCTCACTTAAATCCAATTCACAGGCAAATCAAGACATCACCTGTGATGTCACTGGTCCTCTTAGAAAACAAAAGACAAAAAAACAACCTGTCTGTCCATTCCAGAACGGTCTTTTTCCCCCCTGAATCAACACCAGAAAAATTCTGTCCTGTGACTTTTTCTCTTTTATCTCAAAACTCTCATATTCTGTAGCCTCATCTGCATCCACAAGGCTCAATTGTCCTTTTTATGAAGATGACTCCCAGATCTACATCACGATTCTGACATTTCTACAACAGAACTTGTTTTCTTTCCTCAAAATCAGCTCAAGCATCATCTCTGAGGGAAACAAACTGCTAGAGCTATGCCCTTCCAAGAGTACCTTTTATCAGTGTTTTGTATACATTTTGTATAATGTATATGCATGTTGCCTCCTTCATCACAATGTAAGCTGCTAAAGGGCAGGGACCATTTACCTTTTGTTTGTATCATCCATGGTTAGCACAAATGCTCACCTGATGATGGGGATGATACTGAGGAGGAGGATGAAGACAATGATAAAGATGACCACAGCTGCCATTTAGAAAGCGCTTTACAATTTACAAAGTGCTTAAAGGAACTAACTCATTTGATCATCATTTTACACATGAGAAAACAAATAGGAAGACTTAATGGATGATGTGACTCAAACTATATGTAGAGAAGAGACAGGACAATGAGGGTCTAGCCACCCTGGGAGCATGTGCCTGGAGCCAATCAACATAGTTGCTTAGGGAATTTGATGCTGAAAATTCATGATGACCTGGAAATGTAGGAGGAGCCTTGACCTCAATTTAGAACATGCACTAGTATTCATGATTATTTCCTATCTGCTTACTACCTGGTGAAGAAAAGTCTTTTAATTGGCTTCTGAGTCTGCAATGCATGTGCATACAAAACATACTAATGGACCAAATCTAGCTGTCTCTCCCCTGATGGTAAATGAGACAACAAGTGCTATCTGGTTCAGGAGAGCTCTTGGGTCCTTACCACCTAGATACCATTTGGCCTGGAAAACATGGTGCCTGTGTTGTTTCTGTTCTGTCGGATTAATAGTTAGCAATTATACAGCACTTTAAGATTCATGATAATTTTACATATATCATCTCATTTGATCCTCATAACAACCTTGTGGGATGGGTGCTATTATTATTCCCATTTTAAGGAGAAGGAAACTGGGGCAGAAGATGTTAAAGTGACAGTTCAGTAAGAAGGGGAGGTGGGATTTGAGCCAGGCCTTCCTGGCTCCAGGTCCCACACTCTGTCCACTGAGCCACCTCACTCTTGTGTCTAGTCTTTCTGGTTCGTAGTGAAGGAGGACTGAGGACAGAATGACCTTGTGAGCTTCAAAAGATCAGAAGAGCAGTAGAACATGTCAGCAATCATAGCTTTATTCCAGACTAACAGCCTAGACACTGTGTCTGATAAACATGGCAGCGATTTGGTCATCACTTCTGCCATGTCTGCAAGAGTACTGAGTGGGACAAATGCTTTGTAGCAACTGCTAGAGATCAAGGTGGTGGAAGGGACAGTGTGCCCTGGTCAAATGACTCAGAAAGGAGAGGCAAGGCAGAAGAGGAGAGGAATTTTTTGGAATTTGGTTCTTACTGTATCTTTTCCATAAATATCTCTCCATAAAAGTTAATGTTCTATCTTCAGGAAATAATCAAGGAGATTACAACTAGTCAACTTGATAATAGGGTAAAAATCTCTGGTTTGATGATATTAACTGGCACTAGCTACTGATCTTGAGGGGAAAACTACAAGGGAGGCTCAAGATGACAGCACTACAAGTGATTTCAAATAAATCCAAAGAATCAAGAGTGCAGGCTTCAACACAGAGGACCTATGCTTAAATCCTGCCAATTTCTAGTTATATGACCCTAGTCTTTTAGCTTCTTAGTGGTGCAGTTTCCCCATATGTAAACTGAAGGGACTGAACTGCATTACCACCAACATCCATTCTAATTTTAAATCGTATAATCATAGAAAGGTACATTATTATTTCTCCAAATAGATTACAAACTCAGTGAGGGCAAGAACCACACTTCAGTCTTATTTACCAGAGAGTGCCTGACATAATGCCTGTGCATATGATAGGTTTTTCATTTGTTGATCAGATGTCGAAAAGTTCTAGGCATCAGTGGTTCACATATTGTATATGTATTGTATGTATGGGTGTCTTGTAGGAGGCAAGAAATACAGGCGGGAAAAAAGGAGAGGTCAGAGCTAAGAGGCAGGCTTAAGATAATTGAAACCAGGTGAAAAGATGAAGTTTCTCAAGAGAGGTTATGTAAAGGGAAAAAGTCAGGTGACATTACTTTGGCTAACTACTCTGATCTAAGTTGTTAAATTATGTCAATAAACAAAATGTGGCATCAACCAAGTCAATGACTTCTTGATATAGCTTCTCTTCCAAGGTGCCATCATGTTTCAGTACACCACAGAAAAATTTTGTAGATGAAACAGATGAGGAGAGCGTTGTTCCCTGATACCGAATTGTGGCTGTACAGTACACATCTGTATTGAATGTCCTAAAAATAGTATATACATCACTCCTATATCATTTAAAAATAAGTGCACATCCCATAAGGGAATTTTCAAACTGCTCACACAATAGGTATGTACAAGACTCTCAGCGAAATCAAATCAGCACTCTAGAAAGCAGCCAAGGAGCAATTCAAGACACTGGAAGATTCAGGAGATTCAAATAGTTTTACAACTCTTTTACAAGAAATAGAGTTACTTTACAAGAAAGTGTATTCTTCCTTTTTCCTAACAGGTGTGAAAAATGATTATTAATAACTAATATCTTAAAGATTCAGAGCTTCTCCCTGCCTCTTTCTTCCAAAGTCCTCACTTTAAGTTCAGTTTCTTTCTTCAGAAGGACATCACTGATAATGAGATTACATTGACTCTCTGTATCCTGGTCAGCCTCCATCCAAGCTAACAAGTAGTTTAATCTAAGTTAGGGAAACCCACTGTGTTCTACTTATGCCTGGAAGGAGACAGATTCTTTTGTCTAGATAGCCCAAATCTGGCAGGGAGGGGGGAGGGTGACGGGGGGGGGGGGGGTGGTCTGTTAAAAGAGGAATTTCCTCAGTCCCAAGGTAAAATGATGACAGGGTGACATCAGCCCCTGTTGAAAGGATATATAAACTGTGTACCCTAATCAAAAAAGGACCCAGTTCCAGACTGTCTCCCATGTATGCATGCCATCCTCTTTGAGAGAAATAAACATGGATACACCTAATCTTGTTTGTCTTTCTTAGACCTAACTCTGGAGGTTGACACAGGATATAATTTCAATGAATGAGACTTGAAAAAGAATAAATAAAGCTTCATATTTCCTATTAGAGATCTATCATGTAAAATTGGGGGTGGGATTGGGATTTAATTGTTTACACAGTTATCACGCAACAACTATACTATAACAAAACATAAATGCTTTTTTGAAATCTAGAGATATGAATATTTTATTATTTAGGGATATAAACACTATGGTCCAGTATCTTAACATCAGACCACTATCTCTGAAGCTTAAAAAAGAGAGGGGCAACAAACTAAAAAGATTGATTTGTATACATTAAGAGTAATGGTTAAATATCTTTGAAAAGACCATTAGTATTCTCTCCCAAAGGCAGTCTCATGATTACAAAAAAGTAAGAACCAGGCAAGCTACTCAGGATATAATCATTATGAAAAGTTCTATATGTTTTTAAAAAATCTAAATATTAAGTACCAGCTTAAAATATATAAAAATTGGCAATGTTTATATTGTTATAAACAAGCAACTTCTCACATGTGGATACAATTTCTATTCAAATTCTTCACCAAGCATTAGCTTGACAAATAAGTAAATTTCCTTCTCATAACGGGATGTATTAAAAATCAATTGTTGACAATGAAAATTGAGGAATGGCATGGTCACAACTTAAATTCTAGTTTTATGAGGACATCCTAATTTAGTGACTAGATTTTTCTGTGCTACAACTAATGAGCTAGATAACCAATTTACCCATTCATCCATTATGCCTTAACTACCAAGGCTTTACAACTTCCATGCTAATGTTGGGATTAACACAAAATTGCCTATACGCAAATAATTCAGTGATTTGATGCATCAGTACTGAAAAGGTTAAACATCTGAAATTTGGGAGAAGGAAAACTAACTCATGAAATAGCTGAAAACATAAGATTAGTCGTTCTTACATATTTTTAAAACATATTTTTATTAGAGGCCACAGTGCACAATTTTTAAATTTTAGATTTTTTCAAAATACGGGGTGAAATAGCCACAATCAGTAACCAAGTGAGGAGAAAACAGAGCTGCATTTATTGGCCACTATATCAACTTTTCATAAAATTCCCCCTGACCTCTTAAATAACTTCAGAACTGAAGTATGCTCTCCTATGGGAGTTGTAAAACAAATTAGATACAATTACAATTCAATACAAATAAACAACCCATCAATGTATTATAACAATTTCTCATTACCTAGTTTTTCCAATTCCATTGCTTCTGATTTTCCTTAACGAGTCAAGATAGCACACTAGAAGCAGACAAATATTTTAATGGTATGTAATATAAAATGAAAAAAAATGTTTGATAAAAGTAAATTTTGGAAAACTGTAGCAACTACACCTCCCCAAAGTTAATACAACAAACATCTGTTGCAGACAGCGCTTGGCCTTCAGACAGTTTATAAAGGGTGTTCTTCCTAGAGCTTTTGCTATTAAAAAGCAAACAAACAAAATAAGATAACATGATGTTCAAAACGTAGATCCCCACTGTGCATTATAACAATGTGTATGCATAACATACATACGTACATCATATATATGCCATATATATTTTTAAATCTGATAAGGTTAACCCCATTGGTCTTCTAGGTATATTACATAAAGGGAAAATATGCCTTCTTCAAGACTACACTTGTACTTCGAAGTAGCAACAAAATAATTGGGCATGTTGCCCTCTGACTGTGGGTTACATGGTAATTTTAACTATCATCCTTCTTTTTTAGTATTCTACACAAACATTTCTACTTAGCAACACCGAGAACACTGAAATGAAAACAATCCTGGCAGTTTTCATTCTCTTTGAAATCAAAGAATACCTCCATAATAACTCAAAATATTCCCTCAGATTTCACCGTCTTCTCAAAATCAGTGATATCCTCATTAAATAATGCCAGTAAATTCTTTAAAGGGGTGTATACCCTTCTACTCCAAAGACAGCATAAGTAATTGTGCAATGTCTGCATTATGCAGCGAGCACAGAATGTAACAATTTAATCAGAAAGAACCAATAAGCCTTTATGACTCATTGTCTCCTTAACTGCATCTAACAATTGTTCATCATTCTTGTGTAAACTGAAGGTATTTTTCCATTGTTCTGAAAGAACAGAACCCAGAACACACCTTCAATAACTTTTGCCCACAATTCCCAGTAATGTATTTTGCAAAGAAGATTGGAATTTCAAAACAGCATACACTTAACAGGTGTATATTCTAATGTACGTAAGTTTCGAGGCACAAATATTTATTGTTTATTAAAGGTAATGAAGAAATGTTTTTAATGCTCCAGTTCTAAATTAAAGTCACTGTTACGTGGTAAATATAGATTATGAAATTAGCCCTCGCCTAAATACCGTGAAAACATTCCTTTACTGTTGTTCTGGAAGTGAGGATTTAATTTAATTTTAAAGCTATATCTCTACATGAATTTCACTAATAAATTAATAACGCACCCTAAGCAGAAACATAAATGTATGTTGTGGGAGCAGTTTAAACATATTGAAAAGTAACTTTATGCCATTTCCCCAAAGGCAAAGAGATAAATTATAAAATTTACATATATCCCAATAATGAAATGTTTTTAAATCAGGTGCTTTTATTACATATATACTTAAACCAATTCTAAGTCAAAACAAAGACTTCGCTTCAGGCAAAGGTAGGATTTGTGATACTAAGCAGCAAATTATACACAGACAAAAACTGAGTTGTCATAACTGATGCAAATAAAAAGGAAAAAAAAATGCTGCTAAACAATTTCCTGATAAGGTTCCTGACGATTTTAATGAGAAATTTACCATTTTCATCATTCTGCAAAAAATACTTAGTAACAATGGGAAGAATGAGAATGATATTTGAATGATAATTTATTTGTTAAAAGTTTCCTTTATTCAATTTCATTGATTTTACCTCTGAAAATGAGGGTGAGAGTTTTCTATCAGACTTAAATGACACATTTAACTCAGCAATCTCACTTAGTAGGAAAAATATATAATTATGAATAATCAAAATTTATTTTTTCCCACTACAAAGTCTTACAATTTCTAAATGACTATTTTCCTTTAAAAATGCATAGTATTTAATAAGAACATTTCCTTTGGGTCAAATAATTACAGGTAACTCCTAAGAGAACAGTTCTCGGGAAAAAGAGGTTGAGACAAGGTTTATAAGAAAAAATATTCTTGAACAGATCACCAAAATACAAGCAATTTTCAACTAAAGAGTTCTCTACAGGCGTTAACAAACTGATTAGCACAGCTCTCCCAAATTAAGGACTACTATATTCATTCTACATGCAGAAAAAACAAATGCCAAGAAGTTAATGAATAAGCTAAGGCCACAAAGAAGGATTAGAATCACCTTAGGAATTAAAATTCAGATGATTCTCACAATCTCACTTCTCTGAATAATATGACACCTATAATTATGAAGAATTTTTGATATTTGTAAATTAAAGCAACATATAAAAATGGTTTTATACCCGATGAGGCAATCCAAGCATACTTAATGCACAGAGCTCTTTCGTGTATGGATCCACTAATAGGCATCCAAAATTGTGGCATTATAATGTGGTACTGCCCCAATACTTATTTAGCACTTTACAACCTCAAAGTATGTCCACAAAGCAATCACGATTGACATAGTATGAAACATGTTTTGAAGATAAGAAACTCTATGCCCAGTAGTCATAAAACACACTATAATACAGAACTAACTGAATTAAAATTTACAGTATTCTTGGCTTTTTGCTCCATTTTGAGACTATGAACTACAATGTCGTTCTCATTAATCAGTTCCTTTCAAAATCACTTGAGAAATGATTTTCACAATAAAAAAGGAGCTATCCTAAAAGTTAATAGGTGTAATAGAACACAACAAAAGTTCTGATTTCATTAGCCTCTTACCACAGCTAATGTCATATTATTTCAAACCACAAATAAAAAATATATTGAAACACTGCCATAGTCTACCAAAAAGTGGCCTTATTTACAGATAGCATGGATATAGTAATTTAAGAAAAACAAAATGAGGAAAATAATAGGCCATTTCTAGATTCATTGGTTGGTATGGAATGTCAAGCCAAGAAAAAAAATATCATATTTTAGCCTGGAAGGTAATGTTTCCTCCAATTTCAGTAATGAGTATTGAAGAAGGAAAGGAGCATGGTGTTAGATAAGGGATGAAGTAGCACCATAATAGGTTTCACGCATACCTTAAACATCTGTGAATAAAATAATATTTTTAGACAAATACTTCTAAATGTCTTCAAAGGAAAAGACAAAAAGTTCATCCTGACACTCTTTGGTCTCACTAAGCAGGTAGATAATTCTTTGCTTGCTGAAACAGATGATTCTAGAAACAAACAAACATCAAACCGTCACAGGTTTCTGCTAACAAGATTAAGAGCATAAAAATCACTTTTAAATATATGCATATTCATATATATCTTTCAATATTCCAATTTGCTAAGGCAAACAAAAAGAAAAAGCATATACCCAGCACTGTCCTTGCAGGAAAGACATACCTCTTGTACTGATCGAGCAGCTGGCTTGTCTTGATGATTGGCCAATATTAAAAACGGCAAAGTACATAACTGTGGGTGCTGAAGAGCTGAATGCAGTTCTTTTCTAGCAGTTTCTAGTTCTTCTTCCGAACAGGCACTGTCTAATACAAATATTACCCCTTGAGATCCTTGGTAGTAGCGACTCCAGTATTTCCTAATGTTATCAGCCCCTTTCAAAACAAAATGGAATTATTTTTTTTTTAAAAAAACACCCATAGGATTAAATGCCTCAGAAGTCAAACAACAATAATACTTACTAACTGAAAAGAAAATTAACTTTTAACAATAAAGTGCTAAACCGTTTGCTATGACAGGAAGTGACATACTCAGTATAGGCTAGAGTAACCAGAAAACAGGGTTGCAGATACGGAAATCCAAAGGGAGAAAGAGGATTAAGATAAATTATACAACATTTCTTTGTCAAACTAATAAAGTAACAGCAGAAGGATTTTTTAGACAAATGCAGAAGAATTCTTCCTATGTCAGAATTCTCTTAACATGAATAACATGAGTCATCCTGCGGCATGAGTTCAATATCTCCTAAAAGAACAATACAACCTACTGAATCACCCCCAAAATGTTTCTCTCATCAGCTGTATTTCCCAGCTGAGGAGCTGATCAGTTCTGCTTAGTTTCAGAAGGCTAATGATATCATAACCTAGAAATCTATGGATGTGCTACAAATTAGCAAGTACGATCAATGTAGGAGACAAAATGGAGACCTTTATGAATATTCAAACCATAGATCATTTTTATATGTTTTTTAAGACAGAATACTGTAAAGTGTTGTGAAAAACAATGGTGATGCTCAAGTTCACCTTTAAAAATATTTCTAAAGAAATTTTAAAGCTTTACTTTGACTCGATAATTGAAGAGCAATTTATTTGGAGTGAAAGTTATTAAAAAATTAGATAAGTTCATTGATTATGTTGCACATGATCAAATTCTAATTATTTCTTAGATGAATTTTGGAAACTTTGAGGAAATTTGTCTGGATGAAAAGACATCTGTTGCTTCAGCTATACCTTCCATCCTCTAAAAAACTTCAACCTGTAAGTTAACCTTGAAGTCTAACTGGGAAACATTAAATATAGTTAAAATCACGCCAAAACCTTCTTTTATTCCTGGAAGTTATAGATTTCAACATGATGCGTCTGACACAGAAGCAGATGACTTATTATCTAGAGAGTAGTAGAGGCCAAATAGAGTTTATCCCTAAGGCAGATGGGAAGATGGGAAGATATGGAAACTGTCAGAATGAAGGAGACATAATAACTCAGACAGTTCAGTCCTGCATACGATGAAAACATCCCCGACAAGAGTATTACCAAAGCACATTAAATTTTCTTGGTCCCCTCACCTCCATTAATGGAGCACAAGTTTGAAAGCATTAAGATGAGTTAGAAAGATTCTGGTGGGATCAAAGTGGGAATGGGGCTAAAGTCAGGGTCAGAGCTCAATGATGAAATTGCCCTCATTTCAGGAAGCTTTTCTGTGTAATGATACGGATATATACAGAACTCCAGTTGTTCCAATTTTCCCTTACTCCATGAAATGGTAAGAAGAAAGAGAAGGAGAAGAAAGAGAAGGAGGAGGAGGAGGAGGAGGAGGAGGAGGAGGAGGAGGAGGAGGAGGAGGAGGAGGAGGAGGAGGAGGAGGAGGAGGAGAAGGAGGAGGAGAAGGAGAAGGAGGAGGAGGAGGAGAAGGAGGAGGAGAAGGAGAAGGAGAAGGGGAAGGGGAAGGAGAAGGAGAAGGAGGAGGAGGAGGAGGAGGAGAAGGAGGAGGAGGAGGAGAAGGAGGAGGAGAAGGAGAAGGAGGAGGAGGAGGAGAAGGAGGAGGAGAAGGAGAAGGGGAAGGGGAAGGAGAAGGAGAAGGAGAAGGAGAAGGAGAAGGAGAAGGAGAAGGAGAAGGAGAAGGAGAAGGAGAAGGAGAAGGAGAAGGAGAAGAAGAAGAAGAAGGGATGAGAGGCATTATATAGCAACTACTATGTGCCAAGAAACTGCACTAAACACTTTTCATATATTATCTCATTTGATCCTCACAACAACGCTAGATGGTAGGGGTTGTTATGATACCTATTTTACAGCTGAGGAAATTGAGACAAAGGTTAAGTGACTTGTCCAAGGTCACACAGCTGGTAGGACAGATTTGACCTCAGGTCTTCCTGATTCCAGGTACAGTGCTCTATAAACCAAAAGGACAATAGTCCTGGTTATTTGGTTAGCAAATTGAAAAAAAAGTGAAGGAAAAAATTATCAGATTTTAAGATTCTCTCACGATATATATACGTATATATGAAACTTACCGAAAATATTATATATCAGTGAATTTTTTTTGTTTTCATATTTTAAAATTAGTTTCTTCTATATTTAGCATTCTTACTTCCAAGATCCAGGAACTACTCTTTAAATGTTTAATTTTCACCAAAAAATCCTAAACCTGGAAACTTTAGAAGATCTCCCAACTCAGTTTTTTTTTTTTCAGAACTTCAGTCAAAAGTAGTTCAGAAACAAAAAACAACAATGAATCTGAAGAAGGAGAAAGAGGAGGCGGAAGATGAAGAGAAAAAGAAGGAGGAGGAGAAGGTGAAAGAGAAGAAGAAGGAGAAGAAACAGTAATAGTTTTAGTGTGGAATATGTCATTCTCTCTCGAGTAGACTGAAAGATTCATGAGGGTCTCAACAATTCCATTCAGCAACATTATACTGTTTAAGTTCAAAGCACTGTGGTAGGTTAAGTGGAAATAAAACATTAAATCTGTTCTCAATGTCTACAACCTTCTTAAACAAGAACAAGAGCAAAAATAACTACAATACAAGACAGAATGAAATAAATATGGCTGGGGGCAGGGGTGGGAGATTGAGCAAAGTTTGGAGGATGACAGCATTTTTACAAAGAGGAGTCAGGTAAGGTTTCATGGTGAAGGTCGTTTCAAATTTTAGTCTTTCACACAGCACCTAACATAATATTCCATACACAGCAGGCACTTCTAAAGTGCTTTTAATGGTGTCTGGCTCGCTGTTCCTTATAAAAAAAGACACTTTTTTTTCTCAGCATACACAGCAAGTGCCTTTGGGGGGCAGGGGGTACTCCACACCAACAAACCAACTTCAAAAGAAATAACAAAAACAGCATCTTACTTCTAAGTAAATAGTCTGTGATAAAAACAATCTAATGACTGAATTTTCATCTCTGTAACTGAAACTCAGGTTCAGCTGTTAAAGAAGGTAATGTTACAAAAAGGTACACTCCTATAGAAATAGTGCCTGGTCTACAGAGAGGTTATTATGGTGAAGTAAGAAGTAATAACTTAAAACCCTTTATATTTCCCACCTGGGAGGCCTCAGCATTTCCTGACTTTGCATAATCCTTTGATTGTTTTCCTCATCTAGAAAACAGACACTGTTAACCTACCAACTTTTACAAAATTTAAACAGGAGGTCCTAAGGAGGGGACTAGATTGATGTATATAAACATGGCATTTCTGCATAAGACAAAAGAAATAATAAAAGAATAATGATCTTCAAAGGATCGCTCTCTCCTCCCACCCATTAAAACCTACAACATATTTGATTTTACTGAGTCAACATGAATTAAATTTTTAATGAAGACCTATAACTAAGTTCTCTGAAGAGAACCAAGTGTTTGCTTTGTTTGGCTTTTTGAAAGGAGAAAACATTCTTTAAGATACCAATGAACTGATGAGTTCACTGGAAAAAGCATGCCCATGTGGGCTTTCCAGTTACTGAGTGCCAATGTAATTTCATAATGAGGAATAGGATGGCTTAAAGAGCACTTCCAAAATATAGGAACAAATTACAATATAGCTAACAGAGGACCTCACACAAAGAGGCACTTAACAAATATTTGTTGAATTGAATTGAATGAATATATTTTTAATGAATGCTGTTTTTTTTAATGTGTCCAAAAGTCCTGAAAGCTGTTCAGAAGTTGGATATGTAAAGTGAAGAAGGGAAGACATTCTTATTGTGGAAAACAACATGAGAAAGGCCCAAGAAATGTAAATAAGCCCTAAAAACAAGTGTAAGCAAAAGAAAATAAAAAGAATTTCAAAAAGGGATATAAACAGGGCAATATTGTTATCACTGAGTTAAGTGCAATAGATTCTTTTAAAAAATAGACAAGAGGTCACAAGTGATATGCACTCCTCTTTTTTGTTCTTTGCATATTAGAATGTTTGCTGATTAATTTATTCCTATAAGAAAAAAAAATTCAAGTGTGGAGAACAGTGAGAAGGCTAGAGTAGAAACTACATAAAGTGAAGCCATTGGAAATGATTTCTCCTAATTAAAGTAAGACCTTGAAAACCATGCAAAGGACTTGGTGTGCTAGGTACTGGGAAGCCATGCAGGTTCTTGAGAGTAAAGTAGCATGATCAAAACAGCATTTTGAAAGATCAATTAGTTAATGAATATTATCATATAAAGAGAATTTAAAAATACCATAGGAGACGTATAGGGAGAGAGTACAGAATAACATAAAAGGGGGAGAAGGAGGGAGCCCACAATATGAGAACACAACTGCTACTTAAAATATTTTCTCAGTAACTATTTGACCATCAGTTTGCACTGAGAAACACCTAAAAGGAATCATAGAAATGCCTTCCTTTCTCCTAATGGGTAAGCGTCCTATGATATCTAAGCCCTTCCAGCTGGGCCACTCCTATTTGTTCAGAATGGCCCATATTCTATGGCCCTGCCCTGTCCACACTTAGCTACTGTGCAGCATTGTGAGCCAAGACAGGAGGTTCTCTTCCTCTCCTTCTGCCTAGGTTGGCAAGTCCTCTCAAGTCATGAAGCTTAAAGTGCATGCACACACTCATCACACAGCAGAATTCATTACACAAAAGTCTCACAACCTCTGATGTAGGCACACAAGGAAAGTCATTCAGCAACAGCAGACCCTGTCAATTGAGCTATACTCCACTGCGAAATATCACTAGTCTCTTTTTTTTCCCCTTCTTTGTGTAAAACTCTTTCTATAATTAGTAATGTAATGAGCCAGCAAAAAAATACCAGCTAGTTTGCATTTGTTGCCTTTAGGCAGCCTATAAGCAGGAAGAAAGGGATAGTCTCTAATGTCTAATTCTCACCCATTCTTGGGGCTGTGGCCTACAGCTGCTGCCTACTGGCTCCACAGCTCAATTGCCCCAACTGCTTCAGTGCAGTAAACAAAACAATTTTACTGCTTTATACTCAATACAAATTGATGGTCAGTTTTATATCCAAATGACACATCAATTTAGATATCACTGTATTTACCTAGCAACTACTATATGTAAGGTCCCTATTAAAGTAGGTTCACTATAGAGTTAACAAGAAATATAAAATGGCTCCTGTCCTCTACAAGAATATAATTTAGGAGGGGAGAGGGCATATACATAAATGGCTAAAAGACAAGGCAAAATACAGTTAGGTAAAACATTAGTGGTACAAATAATGTGTCACTAAGTGACATAGGAGGTAAGAGGAATGAGAAATCCCATCTGTCTGGTGAAATCAGGGGAGGTTTCAAGGAATGTGTGGGTTCAGGGTTGGGTCTTGAAAGCTGAGTACGATTTAGATATGTATATGGAAATGAGAGTAAGGGTGGAGAACTTCATATGTTTTTACTGGAAGGCAAGAAAAGCAAGAGTAAACTAGTTTGGCTAGAGTAGAACATTCATATAGGGAAGGAAGCACACGGAGGTTAAATCTGGAAAGGCAGACTGGGGTAGGGCTATAAAGATTAAATCTGCATGTTTTTACTAGCAAAGGAAAGAAGAGATACTAAAGGCCACAAGACTAGCCGGGAGACTGCAATAATCTTAGAATGAAGCTTACAGACAGTAACCCTAATGGGGGCAGCTAGATTCATCTTCCTGAATTCAAATCCTGCCTCAGACACTTACTAGTTGTGTGACCCTGGGCAAGTCACTTAACCCTATTTGCCTCCGTCTCCTCATCTGCAAATGAGCTGGAGAAAGAAATGGCAAAGCACTCCATTATCCTGGCCAAGAAAACCCCAAATGGGGTCACTAAGAGTTAGACATGCCTGAAGAACAACCACACAACAACAATAAGCCCTGATGGGATCATGAAGATGCATTAGATAACAACAGATAAAGAAAATTCGTGAACCAAGACACAAAAATAGAAAAAAGGACAAAATGAGGATTAACACCAAAAGATGGCACTGACCTATAAAAATGTCTGGAATGCTAGAGGCAGGGCTAAGGACAGCAGTGAATGCTAAGGACAAGAAAAATGCTCGGTTAGCTATGCTGTAGTCAAGAGGAAGATCCAAGAAGGCGATAAGATTTCTGTTTGGAATGAAAGAGGTTTAAGATGACAAAAGAGAAAGCAGAATCACTCAATTCCTATTCCTATTTTGCTTATGGGTTTTTTTGGGGAAGAAGGTGTTGAGATAACAAGAGGGCACCTAGCTGCTATCAACAAGTGCAAATCAGGAGACCCAAATAAATTACTCCTCCAGTTATTAAAGAACTTGCCTGGGTAACTGCTGAGCAGATTTATTCATGATTTCAGGGGAAAAAACCATGGAGATTAAGAAGAGGAAACATACAAATGTCCTAGTTTTCCAAAGGGGGTAGAGGTGGATTCTCCAAACTATAGTCTGAGGAATTTGATTTTTATTTCTAGCCATGTTCTGGAACACAATAACAGAATAGCTTATGAGCATTTAAGAAGGAAAGGGGCAATCACTAGCAGTCAGGATGGGTTCTTAATAAAGAAATTGTGTCACACCAACGAAATTTCCTTAGATCTTAGAAATGATTGTTGTTGCCATTATTATTATTACAGCAGCTAACATCTAAGGCTCACAAGGCAGTTTGTTTACCTGTACCATCTCATCTAACACTCATAACAAGCCTACGATTTGTTATTCCCATTTTATACATGAGGAAGCTGAGACTGAAGTGGTTAAGTAACTTGCCCAGGGTCACTAATTATATCTGGGACAGGACTTACATCCAGGGCTTCCTGGCTCTAAGTATAGTGCTATATCCCCTAGGCCAAGTCACCTCAAGGCTGATGTGTTTTGTTTTGCTTGAGGACCAAAAGAGAAGGCTTAGGAAGATGAAGAGAAGGAGGAGGAGGAGGAAGAGGAAGACAACGAGGAGAAAGAAGAAAAGGAGAAGGAAGTGGAGATGAAGGAGGAAGAGAAAAAAGAGGAGGAGGAAGAAGAGGAGAAAAAAGGAGATGATAATAATGATGGTGGTGGTGGTGGAGGAAGAGATGGAGGAAGTGGACAAGGAAGAGGAACAGAAACATCTCTATAGTTCTTTAAGTTTGCAAAGGGCATTTTATCTCATTTTATCACAACTCTGTGAAGTAGATGCTATTATTGTTTTCATTTTACAGATGAAGAAACTGAGGTAAAATGACTTGCCCAGGGTCACACAGTGGTGTCTGAAGCAGGACTCAAATTAAGATCTTCATGCCTCCAAGTCCTCCTCTATACACTGCACCACCTAGCTGCCTCTAATTTTGCCCTCTCCCCAACTTCAAACCTCAGAGAAGGAAGTTAGTATCTCTTTTGCCCATTCCAGACGCCTTTTTCCACTTTGTCTAGTCCTTTCCTAAATGGCAGTCAGAAGGGAGGACTGAAGCAGCATAAGAACCTCTGTTGTGTTTGTGCACAAATGGGCACAAGGGCCCATATGTACACAGATGTATGGGAATCAATTATCATCCTCCCATGTTCAAATAAGAGTGATATATCTAGTAACCAAAAAGAAATTCAAAGATTTTCCAAAATTAAATTCATATCCTCATGATTCATTACAGTAGGAAGGTGATCATGTATTTCTCCAAAGCCATACCAGTGGAGCACAAGCCCCAGCATATTCTATTAAGCTAAAGAGGCTTTGAGGATGAAAGATATGATGGATGGCATATCTGGTGTTCGACCAACCAGGCTAAACTCAAAAAGGCTTATCAGGTTGACCACAAGGTAATGAGTTTTGGTTACCACAGTAGCTCATAACAACTGCTCATTTATGGAGAGACTGTAATTTTAGTTGGTATAGGGAATGCACAGATGGATGATATAATAGTGCACCAAAGTATTGAAGCAGAAGTACTAGAATGATAAATCAAGTGGAATTAGCAATAATGAGGAGGAAAAGAGGATATGTATGAAGATGTTTCCACTATGGTTTTACCTCACACCCAACAAATTGGCCAAAATGACAAAATACAGTAATAGTCAGTATTAAGAGTTGTAAGAAGACAGGCACGCTAGTGTATTGTTGGTGTAGCTATGAATTAGTTTAAACACTTTGGAAAGTAATTTGAAATTCTGAAAATAAAATGTCCATACCCTTTGCCCCAGAGATTCTATGAGTAAGCATATATGCCAAAGAGTTTACTGATAAAAAAAGTCCCCATATATGTCAAAATATTTATAGCAGTGCTGTTTGTAATAGCTGAGAACAAGAAAGAAAGTATATACCCATCAAATGGGGAATGGCTAAATAAAACTCATGATAGATGAATGTAACGGAATATTACTGCACTGCAAGAAATGAAGAATGTGATGAATACAGACAAGCATGGAAAAGCTTAACTGATTCAGAGTACAGTAAGTAGAGCAAAGAAAACAACATACACAAGAATCACAACAATTTAAATGGAACACATGACCACCCCACAAAACAATAAAAAAAATTAACGTCTCAAAACTGTAAAGAACAAGCATGACTCCCAAGAGAGAAGCAAGAGGTCATCTCCTCACATTCCTTTGCAGAGGTGGGAGATTCACGGATTTGGAACATTGTATATATTTTCAGAATTTTTTGATGTATTATTTAGGCTGGCTTATTTTCCCCCTTCTTTCTCTTTTGGTTTAAAAGAAATTATTAATTCAATAGGATGGCTCTCTGGGATGGGAGGGAGGGATACAGGTAAATTTGGAAATAAAATAGATTTTAAATACTGTTTTTCATCTTTATCATCTTTTAAATTTTATGTTTTATTAGGTATATAATATGTAATATAATAGTAGTTATATAATTTATAGATAATACACATATATTGGATGTCATGCTCAAGCATTTTTACTGATAAGGATGTGTAATATAAAACCTTTGGATACCATTGCAGTATTAGTTCCAAACTTAAACGTGTTTATGACTTCTATATTTTCACTTACTAGGCATGCAAATTCCTAGACTCTTTCCTTCCAAAATATCTCCTATATCTATGCAAAACACTTAAATGTTTTCTGGAAAATCTGGTAACCAGACTGAGACATCTTATAATCAATGAATCAACAGGTATTTATTAAACGCCTTTTATATACCAACCACGGTGCTAGACACTGGAGATATAAATACAATGAAACAAACAATTCATATTCCCTAGCAACTTATATCCCCAAAGGTTAGACAACAAATACATATATGTGTATATATAGAATACATTAAATACAAAGAGAAGGACACCTGTAGTTACAGTTTGATCACAAAAGGCCTGGGGTAAAAGGTGGTGCTTGAACTGCATCTAGAAGGAAGAGAAGGATTCTATAAAGTAGAGGTGAGGTGGGAGGGCATTCCAAACACAGAGAGAATATATGGAGTGTATTGTGTGAGGAAGAGAGCAGATTGGCTGGTCTACAGAGTGTAGGAGAGACAAAGTACAAAACAGGAAAGATAGGCTGGACCAAGGTTGTAAAAAGCTTTAAACAACAGAGAAAATTTTTACATAATTCTAGAGGCAATAGGGAACCATGGAGTTTATTGAATAGGGAAATGAAATTGTCAAATCTACATTCAACGAAAATAATTTTGGCAGCAACATAGAGAACAGACTTAAGTGGAGATAGTCTTAAAGGAGATCATTTTGGAAGTCCTTGCAATAATCTAGGTGAGACGTGAACAGTTTAAGAGAAAATTGGAAAGATTTGTATAAACTGATGCAGAGTGAAGTGAACAAAAACAGAAGAACTTATAAATTAAAAACAACTTTATAAAGTAAAATTACTTTTAAAAGCTTTAGGACTGTGATCTATAAAATCAATTATGATTTTTTAGGAACAAAGATGAAACATACTATTACTTCTTGAAGGAAAGGTCATAGATTCAAAGTGAAGAATGAGGCACATTTTTTTCAACACAGTCAATGAGAAAACAGCTACTGTATTTTCTTTTTTGTTGTCTAATTGCTGAGGAAGAAGGAAGAATAAATGAATAAATGCCTCTTACTGGGATCAGCCATGCTATAATTCAATAGTTCTATATTCCTAACACAGACATTCTTCCAGGGGAAGTATCATGAGGGCATAAGAAAACATCTGGGCTGTAACGCACCAGAGGCATGAGATGCTTTGGCCACACATATTCTCAACATGTGTGCCCCACAAGCAGCATGATCTAAATTTCTGCCCACTCTTCCCATGGATACCACATGCTGGTCTATGGGGCATAGGATGATATTCTGTAACTATTATTCTTACTATGACACTTTGAATAAATTTTATTGACTGGCTGACTATTAAAGTTAAGCTCACTGATGTGACTCCATAAACTATATTTTTAGGAGAAGAAACTCACAGAGTACTTTAGAATTAGAATACGGAATACCAGCTGGTAACTCAACCTGCAAACCTGTGAGTAGAGTCAGGATAGTACCACAGAGGTGATGTAAAATGAGGGTATCAGACTAAATAATCTTATAATGTCTTTTCTAATTTCATGAATTATGAAAATAAGTAAGGAAAAAAGTAAGGATTAAAATTGTGGTATTCAGTTTCTTTAGAAGTCTCGTTTCAATATGATAAAGGCACTTATCCATAAGACATAGAGAAAAATTCTATTGGGCTTAGAAAACACTAACTTGCACCCACATTTGCAGAGTGCCACTCCTTTCCACTTATAGTTATTTCTAAATATTTATTACATTTCTATTACTTTGGTGTGCTTGAGTAATTTATAAAAGAGCCTTTTAATTTGCCCCCATAAATACTGTTTCCTTTGCATGCTGGCTTGGTGCAGATTAAAGAAAAAATGTAATCAGCCCAGAGTTTTCATCTTGGTCTCTAAGACTAGGATGAGGAAGTTTTCCAGGGCACTATCACCCAGTAAGTACATGTAGACATATAATCATATATGTATATCTGTATGTTTACTGTATATATGCATACACTGTAAATATTGCATAATTTTATTTCAGAGCTTAGCTCCTGACACAAACAACCCTAGTGTAGTTTGAAGACCTCCCACTTCTCCAATTTGTTGTCCCAACCCAGATAAAAGTCACCAAAAGTAACATCCCTAAGGGTACTCACTAGGTCACCTTATAAGTACTCAGATTCACAAGGCTTACAACACAAAACAGCATTATTTATACTTTAATGAATACATATATGATTCATATGAACCCTATATAGTTAAGACTCTTCCCCTCCCTATCTATACTGGGAAATTCTTCCCCCAGATAATTATACGAACTCTTATACCTAGGTGACCAGGAGCTACATCATTGGTTTAAGCTTTAATCTCTTAGACCACTTACATCTTGAGTACAGTTTCAATACTTTTTAGAAAAAAAAATAACCAACACTGAATGGGCATATGTTGCTTTAATAATACAGACAGGACTTCCCTGCTACTCACCAACCTAGCATTTTGGTTTCCATGAATTGAGACTTACTTGCAAACTTATTTATTACAACCTCAACCCTACTACTCTCCCAAACAAAGTACCAAGACTATACTTTCTTGGCCAAGTGTTTCTCAAATCATAGAAATATGCTGGAAACATGGCCATGGTCTGTTAACAGAACATAAAAAATGATGTGGATACACAAGGAACTCAACAACAAACTCATTTTTAAAGATACATATAGACTATGGAAGTAATCGTGACTAAATAAAGATCAATGCATTAGTGTGGCACAGTACTATAAAATCAGCCTCCAGGACACTGAACTCAGAATGTGTTAAAGATGTCAAGGATACCTAAGGATAACCCCCTCCTCTTGCTTTGTTTCTCTCTTCTCTACGAAGAAAAAATTTATCCTTAGACCAGGATGGAGGGCGGGGGGAGGGGAGTGAGTTGCCAAATACTGTCAAATCTACTTTTACATCTTCTGCAGCTGTCCCCTTATCCCCACCCACAGAGGTACAAGTCAGTCAGTCTGTAGTGAGAGGCATTGTGCTAAGCTCTGGAGAGTCAAAGAGAGGAAAAATATTCTCTATTCTTGGGAGGCTTACATTCTAATGAGAGAAACAAAATGTAAATAACTAGGCACTCACAAAAATATGCAAATTGGATGGAAGATAATCTCGGAAGAGAATGCACTAACAACTGAGGAGGACTACTTCCTAGAGAAAATGAGATTTCAGCACCTCCATGGTTCAGGGCGGTCTTCTATCACTTCTTATCTGACCTACTGTAAGTGCCTCTTAATTGTTGTCCCTGTTTCATCTCTCACCAATTCATTCTCCCCAAAGTGATATTCCTGAAGCAATGTATGATGATATCACTCCCCTGCTCAAGGAATTCTACCAACTCCAAATTATTCTGAGTCAAGTTTAACATTTAAAGCCCTTCACAACCTGGCTTCAACCTATCTTTCCAGACACATTATACATTACTCCTTTTCAGCCACTCTTTAGGCCAACAAAACTGTCCTTCTTCTTGTTCCTCCATAAAACATTTCTTTCTCCATCCTTCTACAGCCAGACGTCACCCATGACTAGATTCTTTTCTGAGCTCTGTCTTTAGCTTTCTTCAAAGCTTAGATCAAATGCCACCTCCTACATGAAGCCTTTCTTGATATAAAAATTGCTACAGTGTCCCATAAAAAACTATCTTATCTATATTTTGTGTGTTTCACATTTTTAATCCTTGGTTCTCAAGAACTGACTTGATTCATGGGTTCTGCTAGGTCTATCCACATTAGCATCTAGCAATTTCCTTCCTTCCCTAATGCAGAGCTCTCTAATCTATACAAGGTTTAATCTATTAGCAAGACCAAGTATATGTCTTTATGCTATCCCAAATTTGACCCAATTGCCAGAATTGAAAATAAAGTATCACTTCTTGTCCCAGTTAATTTATCATATTCTGGATTCTCTTGGGACAGTACAGTCTTCATATGACAGACTTTTATCCTCTACCTGGCACACCTTTATATCAAGAGCCATCTCAGACAGGATTTAAGTGTCATTAAAATTTTCACAGATAGTTGCAGTTAGGCCTGGACTCTGGAGCAGTCTGTGAACTACCCAGGCCACAAAGTATACAATGCAGGAAACGGAAGGAATATATAGACACGTTTACTCTCTTGACTAGCTTTTCCCAAGAATAAGCACACCAGCAACATACCATCATGCACATGAGAACTGGGATAGATCCCCAGGTACCCGTAACTATTAATGCCATAAGAAGAGTTCCACATGCTCTATTCCCCCCCCTGCCCCCATCTTCCTGACCTATATCACCCTATAATAGCAAAAATATAAGGGTGTAAGTTCACATATACTAGCAAACCACCCTATGCCAAACTGCATTAGTTGTAGAGACAGAAACAACTTAAGTACTCTTACAGCATATCTGCTTCCTTCAGATATCTTCTGCTCTGCTGACTTACCTCTTCAACTGACTAACAAAGAGTGACCATATTATTCCTTTACCCAATGACTCTCACTGGCTCTCCAGAGCCTACAGTATAAAGTCTAAATTCCTTAGTACTGAATTAAAGTTCTTTTGTGATCTGGATCTAAGCCAACTTATTAGAGATCAGGCACTCAATTGACAAGCATGTATCAAGTGCCTTTTATGTACTAACAGGGATACAAACTCAAAAATGAAACTTGCTTTCAACAAAATTACATCCTAGGGGAATATCCTAAAAAAGAAACATATATTCAAGGTAGCCTATACTTTACCTTAGGGAACTATACACATGTGAGGAAATCTGAGAATCTAAGAAGGAAATCATGGTGAAAAGCTTTTGGTTGAGGATTAATGGAAGGAGAAAGTAGAAGCAGTGTTGTCATAGTGTATAGGATGGAATACCTGGACAAAAGGATCAATTAAATGACGTTTAAAAAAAGCCAAACTTGACATGGAAATATAATATTGTAGTGATAGGATATCCTGCATCTGCTCAAGATCTCTATCAAAAGCAAATCAGTTGACATCTGGTGAACAAAGTGGCAAAGGGAAGCCTGATTTTGACCAAGAAGAAGAAACTGGCTACTGAATTAGAAATATGAACCTCAGGGGCTGCTCTGTTATAGCGTTCAAGATATAGAGAAGGAAGGGAAAGCCAGGCATAATATAATGTGTACCATGGATACTGGGAGTGTTGTTTCTGAAGGGTTTAGAGAAAGGATCACTGGAATACAATCAACTAAGACTTTTCAGTGTGAGGTGGGCCAAGAGAAATGAGAAGCTTCTGAAGACACAGATAGAAATTATTTAATAGAGGAGAAAAAGGGAGACCTGCCTAAAGATACTGGTAGCACAAAAAATTCACTGAATAGCTCAGAATTTTAAAAGGTGTATATATGTATATGTGTATATATATATATATATATATATATATGTGTGTGTGTGTGTGTGTGTGTGTGTGTGTGTGTGTATGTATATGATGGAAAAATGGTCAAGTAACAGGAGATAAATACAAAAGAGGAGCATGATGTGGTATGAATAGTGTCAAGATTTCAAAGCCTAAATGTAAAGCTAAGAATGGCAAGGAATGCTAAGGATGCTAAGGACAACAAAAGATTTTTTTTGTTTTTGTTTTTTTTAAAGCTATGTTAGGATCAATAGGAGGATCAAAGGAGGTTTGTGATGGATGAGATAATGACAACACTTTACTGTGACAGGGCAGGACGACTTAACTTTTATCTCACTTCTGAGTTTTCTTCCAAGGAAATAATTCTGGACAAGGAAGGATTAATGATTAACAAGGAATGGAAATCCAAAATAAGTGAAAAGATGGCATCCCGCTACAGCAACTGCATATAAATTATGAGCCTCAGACAAACTATACTATTTTGGCACCGAATGAAATCTAAGGTCAGTTCCAGCTCAAAAATGTATGACCTTATGAACTGGCAAATGTGAGCCACTATTAAGGATTTCTGAAAGGTCTTAGAAGACATGGGAGGTATTACAGGATAGAAGGTCTACAAAGTAAAGGCCAATGAGTTTCACTTTGATTCCTGGCAAAATACTAACACATTATTAAAGGAATGGTTTCTAAGCATTTAGAAAGGGAAGTAGAGATCACTAGAAGCTAACATAGTCTCAGCAAGAGAAAGTCATGCCTGTATAAGCTCATTTTCTTTTCCAACAGAATAATTATACCAGTAGACTAGAGGAATGTTGTAATCAGAGTATACTGGGATTTTCACAAAGTATTGGACACAGTCTCACAATATTTTTATGGATTTGACAAAAAGAACTGGGCCAAAGGTTAGCAAAATTTTGGTGGACTTGAAAATAGCTGAATGGCCAAATCTAAAGATTAGTCATTAACATTATTATCTGTTGACCTTATTTTGATTGAATTCATAGTTATTTACTGCATCCATATATGATATTTGACATGGAAGAGAATTTTAAAATTTTTATAGTTTATAATTGCTTTAGAACCCTGTATTAATTCTCTCATGTCCCATGACACCTTGGAGGAAAGTCTCTAATGAAGTATCCTTGGATGAAGTAATGAAAGGCATATTTTTTTTTCCAAAACCACAGATGACAATGCTGTAAGCAATAATTAGAAAGCAGGATTATAGAGGTAAGGCAAAAAAACGTACTTAAAGGAACAGAAAAATGGATCAATTAGAAAAATATGCATATATATGTATTATATATATATATACACATGTAAATGACACTTAATAACGATAAATGAAAAGTTCTACAAGTGAATTAAGAAGGCCAGCTTTATAATTACAGAATAAAGTGTGCCTGGCTAGAAAGCAGTTCCTATGAGTGAAAAGAAAACTAGTATTTGAGTAAACTGCATTCTCAATATGAGCCAATAGTATTGACATGTTACCAAAAAAAGTTTATATTAATCTAGGCTACATTAAGAAAAGCATACATTCAAAAAAGAGGAAGACACATACTCCAATGACTGTGTGACCAGAATGGTATACAAGAATACCATGTTCCATTCAGGGTGCCACATTTTAGGAAAAAAAAAAAATTACCTGGAAGTATCCAAAAAAGGTGACCTTTGAGATCTCACTTCTACTTCTGAAATTCTGTCCTTTGCCACCCATAGCTCTCAATACTCTCTTTCAAAAACTAACCTAGATTTATCCACTCTAGGGATAATATCTTCTCTACTAAAAAGCAAGTTTTCTTTGTATTTACTACATTTATCTGCTCTAGAATGAGAATAGTAAACATACTCTAGGTGTGAGTTATAATTTTAAAGTCAGGCAGAAACTTTGAGACCTTCTAAGGAGTCAGGAAAGGGCTGTATTCCTAATGGATCATTTGGTAGAGTCACAGGAAGATGAAGAAAATTCCTTCTACTTTGGAGGTAAGGAAAGAAGTAAGTGAAGAATTTTTCTGGAGTGGGGAGGGACCGGGTTGGGCTCCCCATGTTTAAGGCAGAGGAGCAAAGTATGTGTCTCAACTCATTTATGACTCTGGAGTAGATGACCGGGCAAATTTAGGCCTTGTGCCCAGGTAACATATTTTCACCAGTGAGAAACAAGAGAGACTTAGCATTTTAAAAAGCAGACCCACAGAACTTCGTAGTTATGCAAATAACCATTACCTCCTTTATATTCAGGCCATGAAACATGAAAATTTGGAAGTATACTGAATGCTAGGGTGAAATCCCTGAACTTTCAGTCAAACAATAATTGTTTATTAAGTGTTTACTATGTGCCAGGAAGAAGGAAATGGCAAACTGCTCCAGTACCTTTGCCAAGAAAACCCCAAATGGGGTCACTGAGAGTCAGACATGACTGAAACAACTAAACAACAACAACAATGTGCCAGGAACATAAAAAATAATAGAACAATCTTAACTCTCCAGGAGATGACATTTTAATGTAACACGACAGGCATCCCACAGATGTCCTGGGCCCTCTCCTCTTCTCCTGACACACTTCACTTGGTGATCTCATCAGCTCCCAGGGATTTAATTAACATCTCTAACATGGTGATTCTCAAATCTACCTATCCTGCCCAAACCCTATGCTGACTTCCAATGATGCAGCTCCAACTGCCTTTCACACATCTCAAACTGTTATGTCCAGTAAACATATTAAAGTCAGCAAGTACAAAACTAAACTCATTATCTTACCTCTAAACTCTTCCTCCTCCTAACCTCCCTATTATTGTAGGGGACAACACCATGCTCCTAGACTCTCAGGCTCCCAACCTAGAGGTGATCCTGATTTCTCACTATCTCTCATGCCTCATGTCTAACCTGCTGCCAAGGACTGCCAACAGCATCTTTTTAACATCTCTCAAATACACCCCCTTTGTCTCCATTGATACTGCCGCCATCATGGTGCAAACCCTCATTCTTGAACTACTGCAATAGCCTAGCTGGTGGGCCTAGCCCCCAAAAATTTCATCCCATTCCAGTCCAACCTCCATTAAGCTACTTAAGTGATTTTTCCTAAAAAGCAAGCCTGACCACGTTACTACCCTACTCAATAAACTCTCATGGCTATCTTTCACCATCAGGATTAAATATAAATTTCTGTATTTCACTCTCAAAACGCTTCATAACCTAGCCCCATGCTTATCTTTCCAGTATTTTTAGGCCTTACTCCCTGCTACATACTTGTTCATCTAATGACACTGGTCTCCTTGCTGTTCCACAAAGAAGATTCTCCATCTCTTGGCTCTGAGCATTTTTTCTAGCTGCCTACCATGCCCGAAATGCTGTCCCTCCGCATCTCTACCTTTTGGTTTCCCTGGCTTCCTTTAAGTCCCAACTAAAATTTCTCCTTCTATAGGAAGCCTTTCCCAACCTCTTAATTCTAGTGCCTTCCCTTTATTAATTATTCCAATTTATCTTGTATATAGCTTGTTTATATGTATTTGTTTGTTTGTTTTCTTTCCACTCTCCCCCTGCCCCATCAGATTGTGAGCTTCTTGAGGAGTCTTTAGACTCTGTCTATATCCCCAATTCTTGGGACATAGTAAGTGTTTAATAAATATTTACTGACTAATGGAACAATGCACAGAATTGTGAATCCATAGAGCAAATGACTGAGCACCTAAAGGGTGCAGTGAATAAAAGCATTGGGCTGGGAAATCAAGAAAACCTGAGTTCAAATCCAGCCTCAGATACTGACTAGCTGTGTGACCCTGGGCAAGGCACTTAAACTCTATCTGCCTCAGTTTCCTCAACTGTAAGATAGGGATAATAATAGCACCTACATCCCAGGGTTGTTGTGAGGAAATGAGATAATATTTTAAAGCACATAGTATAGCATTTGGCACATCACAGGCATTCAATAAACAGTTGTTTCCTTCTTTCTTTCTTTGCTTCCTTCCTTCCTTCCAAGGGACCAAGGCCCTCACTAGAAAGAGGAATACAGATAAATCTAAAAGCATTAGCTAGGTGAGACTATTCTGATCTTAATTTTAAAGAACTTGGAATCTGGGGCTGAAAATTTCTTACTGAGAAAGTGAGAGGTCTCAATAGTCAAGTCGCAGAAGAATTAAGACAGGAAAGGCTTTTCTGCTGGTGCCAGGGAAACGATTTTTGACCTTTGCTAAAACAGCTAGGGAAAATAAAAAGTACTGGCTTGAAGCCAAAAGAGCATGAGACTTTTCAACAGAGCAGAAAGTGGTAACTACTAGAAAAGGTGGGAAACAGCCTCATCCAGTAGAGACTACAAGCTTAGGGTCATGAGAAGGTCCACAATGACACCAGGAGAAGTTGGCGATACCAGAGACATGAGACACCACTCCACATGTATGCTGGCCACATGTGTTCCTTGTATGTGCATCCCTAAGCGTGTGTTCTTCTCTATGATGTCTGTACATTTTTGACAGAGTGCAGCCTAAGTTTATAGGAGGAATGCATTATTGCAACTTTTTCTCATTATTCCATTTCATTAAACCTTCAAATTAATCCTGTCTTCTGGGTGACTATTAAAAGATATCAATTACACCACTCAGGAGCTCACGAGCTAAGAGTTTAAGGGATGGGAACCCACACAGTACTTTGAACCTGAGGTTCAAAGGTTTTTTTGGGAACCCACCCTTCAAAGTGGCAGATGCCTCTCAGGCACTTATATCAGACATAAATAAATACAAATGATACAAATTAACTGTGAGGACAGGTGGAGATGCTAGCTGCTAGGAGTGGGGTGGCAAAAAATTAGAAAAGGTCTTAAATAAGAGCTGACACAAGCTGATGTGTTAAGGAGGTTAAGAATTCTAAGAAGCACAAGTGAGGAGAGAGCACATTCCAGGCACACAGGACAGCCCGGGGAAAAGAACAGCAAGAAGACTAATCTGCCTAGACTTTATACTGCTGGATGAGAAGTAACATTTCACAGGTCCTGAAATGAAGGCTGGAGTCAGTCTGGGAAAGGGGTTTTGTTTGTTAGGTTGGTTTTTAAATGCCAACAAAAGAAACTGCATTTCATCTTATAAGGAGCCATTAAGTGGATCCAAATACTCCTCTAAACCAATTCATCAGGAAACACTATGGTGTGGAAGTGGCACAGGAGACAGAACCCTAGGCCTGGAGTCAGGAAAACCAAAGTCAAATCCAGCCTCAGATACTTACTAGTCGCAGAAGCCTAAGCAAGTCACTCAACTTGTTTAACTCAGTTTCTTCATCTGCAAAACGGGGATAATAGTAGCACCTACCTGCCAGGGTTGAGTGATCAAACGAGGTCATAATTGTAAAGCATTTAGCACGATGCCTGGCACACAGTAAGCGCTGTAAATGCTGCTGTTTGGTCGTTTCGGTCACGTCTGACTCTGTGACCCCCTTTGGGGTTTTCTTGGCAGAGATATTAGAGTGGTTCACCACTTCCTTCTACAGCTCATTTGACAGATGAGGAAACTGAGGAAAACAGGGTTTAAGTGACTTGCCCAGGGTCACACAGCTAGCAAGTGTCTAAGGCTGGATTTAAACTCATGAGGATGAGTCTTCCTGACTCCAGGCCTGCATTCTATCCTGAACCACCCAGGTGCCCTCTATATAAACGTTAGCTGTTATTATTAATCATTTATCAAGCACCTACTACACATTGTGCAAGGAGCTGAAAATACAAAGCAAAGTAGAAGACCCCCCCCCCACAAAAAAAAGCAGTAAAAAGGGAACTAAACCGAATCACAGCAGCCTATAGCAATATGCCATACCCCAAGGATCCTCTTGCAGATATCACTACCTTACAGCACATAGGAAACCTAATGTTCAAAATGATGGCCTTGAATCAACAAGAAAAAGTTTAAGTAGCACCTATTATAATTTGTTTAAGAATGGAGGGGGGAAAAGAAAAGAGGGAAATAAGGGAGGCATCTAAGTGGTGGAGTAGATAGTGAAGGGCCTAAAGTCAGAAAGACCTAAGTTCAAATCTGGTTTCAGACACTTACTAGCTCTGTGACCCTGGGCAAGTCACTTAACCCTGTTTGCCTCAGCTTCTTCAACTATGAAATTGGAATAATATTAGCATCCGTATCAGAGTGTTGTAGGGATAATAGCACTTAGCATAGTGTCTCATATATAATACGCCCTGTATAAATGTTTATTCCCCCTTCCCATTCCCTTTTTATTTTTGAAATATTTCCATCAGAAATTATTGAAATATAAAGTCATTGCTTGAGGGGTAAGCAATAAGTTTTATGAAAAATGCACTAATTTCCAACGTCATTCTCCCAATAGCCAAGTAACTCAAGTGTCATTCTATGTGTATGTTTTTTTTAAAGGATACCTACTTTACTCTCTAAAAATAGATTGAATTTATCACGTAGTCTGGGTAACATCTTCAGTATCAGTGGGCAACCTGACAGAG
Source organism: Trichosurus vulpecula (assembly GCF_011100635.1). Taxonomy (NCBI): domain Eukaryota; kingdom Metazoa; phylum Chordata; class Mammalia; order Diprotodontia; family Phalangeridae; genus Trichosurus; species Trichosurus vulpecula. The sequence continues at coordinate 417,399,566 of NC_050573.1, forward strand.
CTGACCCAGACAAAAGCTGTCGATCTGTGTCTTTGTTTTAGTCCAACAATATCATTTTTGAACAGAAAAGTTAATGACTTTTCCTATGTCAATGGGAATTTATTTAATGGGTGAAATTTCACCTTTACATGTCTTTTCACAAGTTCAGACTACTAAGCAATTGCTCACAAAATTTTCAAAACATGAGGTGTGGTTGGGCCTAATCATTATCTGCCCTCTTTGTTTACTGAAAAACACTGATCTGGAGTCAAAATCATTCAATTCTAATACCATGGGTGATTTTCACATTTTATCACTTCAGTCCAGAGAAATTCTCCCATTATATAAACTAATCCTATGAAATTCATTTTGGCATTCTCAGAATGTGTGATAGCTCTTGTAGGTTTAAAGGTAGGTACTGCTGAATAAATTATTCCTTCAGAGGATTAAATTAGTAACTTGAAATAGTTAAAGCAGTTTTCCAAAATGCCAAATTTGCTCCTAAAAATATTCTATGCATAGGGGATTTTCAAGAACTATGCATTAGAAGATGCTGACTTATTATGTTAATTAACATAATGTTAGGGTTGGAAATAACCAGAGAAAATTATCTGGCTTAATCCATGTATTTTCAAAGTGAAGATATTGAGGCTTGGAAGGGTGAAGTGATTTTTTCAAGATTATACAACCAATTTGTGACAGTCCTTATATTGTTCCCCCAGCCCTCTTGACTATCAGTTCATTACACTTTTGACTATTCCACAGTGCCATAATATTAGGGAATTTTGATAGAGCTAACTAAGGTTTAACAAAATAAATTGAAATATAATTGTTTGGAGAATCCAGAAATGCATTTCTTGTGATTTTAAAGTCCTGAGCAAAAAACTGAAGAACTTAGTGATAGGTGATCAGAGGATTTAAGGTAGAGGAGAGTTCAGAAACCATGCTTTCTTTCCTCTGAAAGGTAGGAGCAACAGAGGAAAAAAGAGGGTAAAGTGACTAGTAGGTTATGTCAATGGTACTGAGAACCAGAATTTCAACTGCTGTACTTCAGCTTGGGATAAAAGAATGGTGATTTCTTGAGAAGGACAGAGTGCTTCTCATAAAAACTAGATTTTTAAAAAAATGGCAGTGAGGAACATCAATCTGATCAAGGGAACTTTGAATTCAAATTTAATGGGAAAAAAGAAAAATGCCCAAATAACACTGTAAAGTTAGTCAGATACTTTTCAGGTTAATGGGCATAATACAGAAAGAACAAAAGTAAAAGAAATGCCCAGAAATTCTCAGAAGAAAACAGCACGAAAATAAATCCAGAGCAAGACTCACTGTAATAACCTTTCTCTTGGCTTCCTTCCCCAAATCTCTACAGCTGGGGCCACAATTCCCAACTGAAAATTTCGTATTATTCCAAGCTCTGGGATTAATCCAGCCCCTTGGAGGGGGATTTATAAAGCCTCATAAAGTCAGTAAATTCAGTTTCTGATTCCACTTTAGCCTCATATCCCAGTTCCAATAAGTGGACTCTTGCCTTTCCTTCTACAACCAATACCTCTGCTGTAATAAAACAGGGTCCTACCCTACCTTGGGTAGACTCCATTTCCTCGAAGACAAGGTTATTGCCTGCTAAACCAGTAGGTAGAAAAGACAGGGGGAAGGGGAGTATTAAGCTGAGAAATTCACAATGTCTCTCTATTCAGGCCCACACAGACTTGATCCCCTGCATAACAGGTCAATAATGAAGTGTTTTGAAAGTTCTTTTAAGAGGATCAGTTACAAAAGGGCCATGAGGCAGGGTATCAAAATGCTTCACTTATTAGAGATAAGTAAGATGACAGTGCTATCATGATGATCTATTCCAGAGCCATAAATAGGATCAGGAATTAGGGCTTTACCCTCCAGGGTACCACAACTGGAAAGATATGAAAATTTTTTAAATAATTTTTACAGATTATCTAATGTTAAAAATAATTACCTTTAATATTTTGACAGCACTTTTATTTCTTTAGCAGTATAGAAACTTCAGCAAGAATAATTAAACTGGGAAGCTACCTGATTCCTCCCTTTTTCCTACTCTTTCTCCAGCCTCACAGCATAATCATTGAGTTCTTATTCAGCTCCAGCTTCCTATTACCTAAACGGCACCCTCCCCAACACCAACACAATGGTATTTTGGAGTGACTCTCACCCCCTTCCCTGATTATAAATGAACTGAGGTAACCCTGATGGCTGCTTGCCCTGTTGCCAAAATTGCTAAATATGAGCTCTGCCCTTCATCGTGAACTACGTTCAACAGGCTACTTGCCATAGTGCTTGGCCTAGGTAGTATGAGAAGGTCAGGTACGATACCCCTGAATTGCACAAACTCTGTTTAATTGTACACTAAATTCCAAGTGGGCAGGCAGAAATCTCCTCTGCTTTTGACATCACTGAAGTAGGATTTAAGGTGAACATATTACTAAGCAAATATCATATGATCTTCATCATGGTTAACTTATCAAGAAAACGTATGACCAATCATTGTAAAAAATGGATGACCAGGCCAGGGATATTCAGCCCCAAGTCATGACTTAGGGTCCAGCAGGAAATTTTATGTTCTAGCTTAGACTTCAGCCCTTGCTAGATGGAAAATCTAGTGTCTGGCAATTTCAGACCAAAGAAGAACATAAAGCTCTACTAGAATGCCTGAATGTCCTCCACATTATACATCAAGATGCTATTTTGGAAATAGGAAATGAGGGGAGGGAGAGGAAGGAAAAAACAAAGGTAAACTAATTCTCATGGAAAATATCCTAGGCCAGAAACACTGAGAGATTCATTACTTGGTTGGTCAAATAAATGAGGGGGTTCTCTGTGCTTCCTAGAAGTAACACAGCTTACTTCACTCCCTTCCACAGCCCCTTTCTCATTTCCTAAAAATGTGCCAGTTCTGTGGGATTCTGGTTCAACCTTTGTATCCACAGCACTTGAACACCTCGCCTTTGTAAGCAGAAGGACTTACCAGGCAACAAAAGCAACATGGCTCTTTCATATTCTGAGCTCGTGATGGAGGTGTCTGTTTGGGTCAGGACATTGCTGAATTGATGAGGTAGAAGTAGAGGAGAGAAAAACAAGTGGCCTGTTCTCTCCTGGGAGAAGAGAGTATTGTCTACAACATGATCAAACAGAGGCCATACTAGGTCATGCCAAAAGTTCAGAGAGATACCAAATACTAAAGGCAAGATGGAAAACTGAAAAAGGAGAATGTAGCAGAGTTCTGAATTGAGTTGTCAGAATGGAATCTGGGAGAAAAAATCGTAGTATTATCAGCCCAGCGACAAATTGTCCCATGTAATTTCCTTGCCTAAGAAAAAGTTTCATTTTTGGTTTTGTTTTATTTTGTGCCAGTGGGGAGCCAGCCACTCCCTCTTTTAATCCATTACATTGACATTGGCACCAGCATCAAGGTGGGACACCTGTAAAGCACTAAACCTTGAGTTCAAATCCAGCCTCAGACATTTGCTAGTTGTGTGACCCTGGCCAAGTCAGTCAATCTCTGTTTCCTAAACTGTGAAACTGGGATAATAACACTGCCTCCCTCAGAGGGTTGTTGTGAGAATAAAATAGAATAACATTTGTAAAGCTCTTAACACAGTGCCTGGCACATAGTCGTCGTTGTTGTTGCTGTTGTTCAATTGTTTTTGGGTCATGTTCAACTCTGTGACCCCATTTGTGGTTTTCTTGGCAAAGATACTGGAGTGGTTTGCCATTTCCTTCTACAGCTCATTTGACAGATGAGGAAACTGAGGCAAAGAGGGTTAAGTGACTTGCCTAGCTAGTAAGTATCTGAAGCAGAATTTGAACTCAAGAAGATGAGTCTTTCTGACTCCAGGTCTGGTACTCTACACACTACACTATGGCATTTATTAAATGCTTGTTCCCTTTCCACCTCCCTCCCTCTGCCATGAGTCACTGGACCCAACCCAGTCCATCACAACCATTTTCCTTCAATACTATGTTTCCATTCCTCAACAAAATTTCTATCCATACTTCTATCATTCTCCTTCATTCCATGAAGCCATAAAACTCACATTCTACTATCTGCTATCCTTGTTCATATGTGCCCACACAAATACACGCACACACACACACACACAAAATGGATTCTACCCCTACTCCTTGCATATGACACATGCATACACCTCTACTGTCCACTCTCATACCATGTCTGACACAAACCTCTACCACTACCCCTTCATGCCCTATTCCTCATATACACAAGTTATAGAATCTCTTCACATCACGCATCTTTGACAATTACCAAAACCTTTACACTGTGTTTTTAATACCTACCCAAAATCCCTCTCACACTCTTCTGTGTTTTGCATTTGCTAATCACCATCTTCCATTATATTGTACCCTTCACCCCTTCCATTTTGCTCCCATTTTTACCCAACCTCCATTCATCCCAAAGGCATTCTATACTGCCAGCCTCCCTAACACTAGACTACCTCTATTGGGGTCCATCAACATAGTTTAAGCCCAAAATTATTTCATGGCTAAATTAAATGGGAATTCTGACCTAGATTAACTGGTAAAGAGTCAGGTTTAATGGAGAGCTAGGAATCCCCCTATATATGGCTTCTCAGAACCTCTATGTTGGAAGAGACCTCAGAAGCCACCTAAGCCAAAATGTACCTCAACAAGAATCCCATCTATAATATCTCTAGCAACTGATCCAGTCTCCCTCTGAAGGTTCCCAGTGGAGGGATACCCACTAACACCTACAATAATCCATTTCCATTTTGAACTGCTTTAATTCTTAGGAAGATTTGTAGGAGTTATCCCCTTTACATTAAGACTAAATCTATGGTCCCTGTAATTTTCCCAAAACATTCTAGGTAGAGACAAATAAATTGAATCACATGTCCCTGACAGCCATTCAAATACCTCAAAACATCTAGTAAACCTTACTTTACTCTATCTTCTCTTCTCCAAGTTAATTATCCCCAGATCCTTTTATTATCCTCTAGCATGATAATTGGTCCCCTTATCACTCTGATCACTCTTATATGGATGCTCTCCCAATTTGTCAATGTGTTTCCTTATACATGGTATCCAAATTGAACACAATACTCTAGATATGGTCTAACGAAGGTAGAGTACACTATGATTGTTACCTCGCACATACTAAATACTGTAGATTTGGAATACATGCAGCTTAAGAGCACATTAGCATTCGTCACTGCTATATTGCAGTACTGATTCATGAGGAGCTTAAATTCACACCCTGCCCACAATTTTAAAAATTATTTAACAATACATCCAGCATTCCACGCTTTTAAGTTGATTCTTTTAAACCAAGGATAGAATGGTATCCTATTGAATATAATCTGTCTCGCTGTTCAATAATGTCAAGAAATTTTTGGACTTTATCATCCAACTCTCACAGCTTTATGTCATTTGTTAATTTGATAAGTATGCCATCCATTCCTTAATATAAGTCACTGATAAAAAAATAGAATATTACAAAGCCCAACACTGTCCTATAGGCACTTACACATGAATCCCCCACCCACTGACCTCTGAGAGATCTGAGACCTCTCTTGGAAGGACCAGCTTTGGCAATCATGATGCCTCTGATCCAGTAACCATTCTTAATCCATCCTTAAAAATACCTGAGTACGCAGAACTCCTTTAGGATCCAAAATATCAACATGAGAATCAGCAGCCATTGTTTTTGAGGCCTGTCTCAAGCAAAAGTCTTCCTCAAGGACAGACATATAAACCTATAAAAGCTACTGGTAAGTAACCAAACCAAGGGTCAAACTGCTCTGGCTGCCTCCTTGCCAGTTAGCACAGGCAGGAGAGATATCAAGACCAACCCAGAAGCAGGGATAAAAGAGTGCTAAACTTCCCAAGCTTTAGAGGTGCATCTGGGCTGTACACTCTCTCTAGGCCAAATAGCCTACAGGCACCAAATTCAGCCAACATAAACAAAACCCGGAAACATCAAGTTTGGTAGGCAAAAGCAAAATATGCCCTTACTTGTAAAGCCTTTCTTCCTCCTTAAATTTCTGGCCAAAGCCACCTAATGCTGCCATAACAACAGAACAGTACAGCCTAGTTTCAGGAACTTCCCTGCTTTCCTACAAGGTTAGTACTAACTGCAGGAGTTGCTGTCCCTAGCCATGGTGCTGACCACTTCTAGGAATACTGCAAATAAATGGGGGCTATTTCCGGTAAAGTATGGGGTAGTCCAGTGGGAAGTCTGTTCAATCAGTTACAATAAAGGCCACTTTGGCCAAGAATGTGTGCTATCTTCCAGCAGTGGAATGTTAATAAACAGCATTTATTGAATCAAAAACACTGGGAGGTCTTCTGCTCTTGCTATAAAAGACTCTAGGAAACTCACAGTTATGCCAATAGCCAGGGCAACTGCTTCTGTAAAGTAGTCAGTTCTGCAGAGGTCTTTTCCAACTGGTGCAATCACACTGTCTCTGGAGCACTAAGCAGAAGACTTTGGTTATTTTTAAAAGGAACATCAAGTCAAAAGGAAAGGAATGGATTGTTTTCTTTGAGCATGTGGCAGTACAGATGACTCTAACCCTTAAAGAAGAAATGTTACTGGCAATTGTGGACCAATTAACAAGACAGATGGAAAAGAATCTTTCAGGTGGAATAGGACATAGTTCAATTCATGTCTGAAGAGACAAAAGAGAGTAAACAAACTGACTTGCTAAGTTTCAAAGGCTACCAAGATCAGTGACTAGATTCCTACCAGTGGAATAAAACTGGGAGAGTTACTAATGAGTCAGGAAAGACAAGCTATGAAAAAACAACCTTTAAGCTCATTACAATATTTGTTTGTGGCACATAATATTCTATTACATTAATGTTCCTGTGATCCTGAATATCACAGATATATCACAAGATCTCAAAAAGAACCAGGAAATGAGGCACATTTAGGCAATGACCTTCAGGGGACAGAATGAACTTGTAATCGGGAAAACCAGAAATCAAATTCCAGCTCTGCTATTTGTGTCCCGCTGTTCCCTCCCGTCTACTTCAGGAGTATACTCCAATCTCTCTCATCTCCAGTCTCTATTAGTTCTTTCCCCATTGCCTATTGATATGCTGAGGTTTATCTCATCCTAAAAAACAAAACAAATAACAAGAAAAACCTGCCATCCCATCCAGTTATCATCCTTTAACTTTCCCCCCTTTCACTAAAAAACTTATAGAAAGAATAATCTACAGTATATTCACTATCTACTCACTTCTTACCTTTTTTGCACTCTATATTACAACTCACCTTAAAAGTCCCATTCCAGTTTTTTCACTATTAAATCTGATGACTTTCTGAGTTCTCATTCCATTTAATGTTTCTAAACTTTTGATACTATTCATCATCTCCAGTTCCTGGAATCTTTCTTAGGTTCTATATTATACTCTCTGCTGACTCTACTTTTTCTTCTCTGATAGCTCTCTATCAGTTTTTGAAGCATCATACGTCTCTTGCCTACGAGTGAGGGTTTCTCCTCACTCCACTTTTTTCTATCTACAACATCCTCCTGGTTCATCTCATGGATTCAGGTATCATCTCCAGACAGAGAACACATAAACCTATGAATCTGTCACCTAAATTCCAGCCCCATATCACCAAACGCCTGCTGGACATCTGGCACTAGATATCATGATGGCATCTCAAACTCAATATTTCAAAATGGAACTATCTTTCCCCTAAATCAGCCCTCCCTCCAAAATTCACAAGCTACACTGAGGATGTCATCATCTACCCATTCACCAAGATTCAAACCTTAGATGTCAAACTTGACTTCCCTCTCCCTCACTCCCGAAGTCCAGATAATTGTCTAGCCATGTCTTTCTATACATATAACCACCACCCTAGTTCAGTCCTCATTATTTCTTACCTATATCATTTTTTCTAGCAGCTACCAAAAGACCATCACTAATCTTTTGATGCCAACTCATACATAAGTCAGTATCTAAAAATCTGGAATTTCATCAATGTGGAAATTTTCTCCACTCATCCATAATGCAATCCTTCTATCTCCAGAGTGTCAATACCTAAACAATTCAGCATCCAGCATCTACATTGGTGAAGCTACAAACTCAGATAGGTTAGTTCTTAAGCAACAGCTACACAGTTCATAACTGGGCCCATATTTAAAGTGTTAAAGGTTTAGCAGAACCTGTGATGCACTGAGTCTTATGTAGAGCACAGTGAGCCATTGGATTAGGTCTTTAGTTCTACTTTCCCATTTTCTATCCTCTTTCGTACCTCCCTTTCCCGTTATGAGTACAATGATCTTCTTCAGCTTGTCATTTCCCAAGTGGTCCTATTCACTGTCATCTCTACAGTGTGCAATCCTCTTCCAACTCTGCTTCTGAGTCTCTCATATCTCCACCATGCCTCACATGTCTTCTGACCCTGCAATATCCCTCCATTTTTGAACCCCTTTTCCCAATGGTAAATTCCTCCTGGAATCTCCATTTTGAGAAAGGCCCCAGGCTAGCAATCCTGAAATCCTAATCCAACTCTGCTTTAGACTGTTAGAATTTTGGTACCATGCTTCATCTTTCTTCTCACCATGGAAGATCCTTCAACACAAGTGGCCTTCTCATCCAGAATATACCTTTTCTCTGTAGCTTTCAACCTATGTATCCCTCCTCCCCTGAAGCCTTCTCACCCTTGTTCAACACACCTCTCTGTAGGCCTTCTTCAACTTGTACATCCCTCTGTCCCTACAGTCACCTTCCCTAATTGGTAAGTACCTCTCAGGACTTCCATTTTGAGGAAGGGCAGAAGTTGGGCATCCTGCACTCATCTCCTGGCTCACTTTCTGATTCTCTAGACTTTGTCATCATGCTATCCTCCCCAGTCCCCAGCTTTTCAGCTTTCTTTTGCATATTATCTTCCCCCATTAGAAGGTAAGTTCTAAGAGGAATGGAACTGTCTTTCTGTTTGCTTGTGTCTTTATCTCCAACACTTAGTACAGTGCCTAGCACATAGTAAGCTCTTATTTAAATGCTTATTCACTTAACGGGAGTGAGGAAGAAGAGTTTAACAAGTAGGAATGAAAAATTTTAAGCAGTTATAAAGAAATGATGATAGGAAAATCTAAACAATCAAAATAAGAGATACAAGCATAAAGTATTTTCATAAGGAAGAAAAAATATAAGAGATATTTTAATTAATTGTTATGGCTATAGTCAGTTCTTTAGCAAATTCAAATTTTCAAAAAACATGAACAAATGCTAAAGTGACAGGCAAATCAACAAAGATAGAGTGACACAAATGTAAAATTCCCAGTTCCTTCAACCAATCATCATATGGCATGCTCTTACCACCACACTATTTGCCCTCCTTCGGAAAGTCCAACTGAATAACATTGCTCCTAAAATATGGCACAAGACTCCAGAATTGTTGTTGTTGAGTCAGATATAATGGAGAAATCACCTCTTATTATTTTTTAACACTATTCCCCTCTAAAGAAATCCTGGAGTTACATTACATGTTTTGCTGCCATATTATATTGTCAACTCATATTGAATTTGAAGTTCACCAAAAGATCTTTTCATATGAACTACCATCTAGCTCTATCTCCCTCCCTATCTTGTACATATAAAGCTGACTTTATGAACCCCAAATTCATTTAATAACAATTGTTATTTATATAGTGCTGTATGAAGTGCAAAGCATTTTACAGATGTCATCTCATTTTAGCTTAACAATAACTCTATGAGGTAGGTACTTTTTTTTCCAGAACTGAGATTTCATTGGTGAATCTAAGGAATTCCTACTGCACATCTCTGATGCTGGAAATCAGCAACTTCTCTATAACTTACTCCCTTAGAGAGGGTGCTTGGGGCACTGAAATAAAGTGACTTATGCTCACTAACTATAACATGTCAGAACCGAACTCAAGTCTTCCTGATTACAAGGATGAGCCGCTAGCTACTCTACCACATGACTTCTTGAGATAGGTATTAGCATCCTCATTTATTGATGAGGAAATCAAGATTCAGAGACAGAGTATATCTGGTCATGTAACAAGTGTCAGAGGAAGCATCATAGTACTTGACTTTGAGTAGGTTCTTAGTAAATGCTTAGTGAATTACTGATTTGGGTCTTTCTGACTCCTATATAGGATTGTAATACATCACAATGCTTCCCATCTTATCAGATTTTGCCCAATATTCTAGCATGTGAAGATTTTTGTGGATCCTTACTCTGTGATTACTCTCTCATCCAATATGTTAGCTAATCCTTCAAGTTTTGAATCATCTCTAAATTTGAAAAGCACCCTATCTACATCATTAACCAAGGCTTTTCCTTCAACATCCTATTATTGCATCAGGACAAACTACTGAGCTCAGCTCTTATTTAACAGAAGATCTTCCAGTGTTGCTATAAATGGAAGATTCATCACTCTGCAACCAGTCTTGTAATAGAAATCTCTCTGAACATAGGTAGAATGGTCCTTGGATGAAAAACATACATTCCATCACTAGGCTTATATCCAAGTAATTAAGAAAAACAGACATTACAGAATGAAGAGACATTCCAATAGAGACCTTTGAAGATTATAATTATAATAATAAGCTAATATGCTATAGTGTTTCAAGTTTTGCAAAACATTTCAAGTAAATTATCACATGATGACAATGACCTAACCATTGTCTGTTCTTTAGATTGTCATCCATCCAGTTCTGAATTCATATTTTATTTTAGCCAGAGATAATAAAATAATAAGATAATCAAATTAAAAATTCTATAGGCCACAATAAATTACATTCAATAACACTGAACAAAACTTGCCAATAAAATCGTAGAACCAATATCAGTAATATTAAAGGAGCTGAAGAGGTGATACAAGACAATACAAGCAAATGTTCTCATTTTCAACATAATACACTGGGAGCAAACTGATTGACTAAATAACATATTATAAAGCAACTGAATTTCATGTTTTGATAGGCTCAACACTGTCCTTAGCAGAGTTTTACCTGGTTAAGGAAGGTAAGGACATGAGGGAGGCTCAAGCGTACCAAGAGTCCCCAATAGAAACGATATTCAAAGGTAAAAAATAAGTATAACAAATGGCCACAAACATTTTAGACAATATTGAATTGCTTACTAGTGCTTTTGCTGAATCTTGTTTTAGTGCTGGATTGTTCTTTCTTGTTCTTGCCTTTAGATACTACTATTTTCTTGCTACTGAGTGTTTTATTACATATATCGACAACAATCCCTTCCTCTGTTCCCACCACCACCCACTGTGGTGTCTGTCCTTTCTCAAATTTTATACTTAAACCTTGGTATGTTACTAGTGTTGCTCTCTTTAATCACCTCCTTATTCTTTGTTTAAAAAAAAGAGAGTCAGAGTTTAGAGAGAGCAAAAAGTAAAAAAAGGGACAGAAATATGGAATTAATCATCATAACTACAAATGTGAATGAGATGACTCACATAAAATGAAGGAGGTCAAAAATGGATTAGAGAAATCTAATAATATGGGGGGGGTTAACAAGAAAAACATTTGAAATGAAGATTTACATATATGAGGTTAAAATGAGGGGCTAAAGCAGAATTTATTATGCTTCAGGCAAATTCATAATGGCAGAGCTGGGAGTCATGAATCAGAGAGGGCAACAATAAAAACTTACATAATTAAGAGTTAAGCAGAAGACAATATTATTATTAAAGGCGCCATAGATGATGAAATTGTATAAATATTGAATACACATGAACTAAATACCAAAGCATCTAAAGACTTAAGGGAAAAGCTATTTGAATTACATGAAGTGGACAGCAAAACCACCATAATAGTAGACATCAGTGTGCCCCTTTTATATCTAGATATATCTAACCAAAGGATAAACAAGAATGAAGTTAAGGACCTAGATGGAATTTTAGAAAAATTAGATGTTATAGATTCCTGACAATTATGGAATAGGAACAGAATGGAGTATACATATTTCTCAGTGTTCAAGAAACCATTAAAAAATTAATCACATATTAGGTCATTAAAAACTCAAAAACAAAGAAAAGCATAAATAGTCAACCTAGCTTTTACTGAATAAAACATAATAAAAATTGTAATCAATAAAGGACATTTGAAAAAAGAATACATATTTAAATGGAGATTAAATTTGGTCCCGTTGAATATGTAAGTCAAAAATATCATAAAAACAAATAACAAAATTAATAAAAGAAAGTGAAAACAATGAAATAATATACCAAAACTTCTGAAATGCAAGCAAAGCAATCTTTAGGGAAATTTTAATATGTCCAAACACCAAACACTTGCAATCAACAAAAGATTGTAATTTTTTTTGCCCAGTTAAATGTCAGAAGAATATAAATTAAATTAAATGGTTGAATGTCTACAAAAACATTCAAATTAATAGAACAAGAAAGAGAATTTATACAACCACATCCCAGAAAAATCAACTGAACTATACATAAAGAAATGCCCAGAGGGGGAAAAAAAACCTCTAGATGGATTTACAAGTGAATTCTACCATGTATTCATTCTAAGAACAATTAATTCTAATATCAAGTAAATTCTTGGAAAAAATAGGGAAAGAAGAGATCCTACCAATCTCCTTCTTTGAGAGAAATATGATACTGACACCTAACTCAGAGAAAGAAGAAAAAGAAAACATCCAATGAATATCCAATGAATATAGATTTCCAAATGTTGAATAAAATATTAGTAAAGAGTTATAGCGATGTGTTTTTCAAATTTTATACTATTATTGTACTGAATTTATACCATCAATATAACGCTCATTCGATATTAGGAAAACTATAAATAAAATATACCATGTTCACAGCAAAAATAAACCTTCCATGGTAGTATCAATAGAAGAATAAAGAATTTTAGACAAAACACATTACTTTGTTTTTTAAAAAATTAAATGTGAATAAATGGACCTTTCCTTAATATGGTGAACAGAATATATCTAAATCCAAGAGACAGCTTTATATGCAATGAACAAATGCTAGAAGTTTTTCCAGTAATGTCAGGGGCAAAGCAAAGACACAAATTCTTACCACTATGATTTAATATAGTTCCAGAAATGCTAACTATAGTAATAGAAAAATAAATTGAGGAATAAGCATAACAAAAAAGGAAATAAAACGATCCCTTTTTGAAGATGATATACTTTGCTTACAGAACCCTAGAGATTCAACTAAAACTGATTAAAACAATAACCACAGTAAATAAGCAGGATTTTTTTAAAGTATGCATTTTATTATTACCAAGAAAATGTATCAGGAAGAGAAAAAAATTCCCTTCAAAATAACTACAAACATTTACAAAATATCTATAATTCCAACTATCAAGACACACATAGGAAGTATATGAATAAAACTATAAAAGTCTTTACAGGAATAAAGAAAAATTCACATAATTGGAGAACTATTAATTCCTCTTGGTTGGACCATAGCAATATAATAAAATGACAATAAAACCTAAATTAATTCACAGAACCAATATCATGCCAATCAAACTACCAAAAGTTTACTTTGCAAAACTGAAAAAAAAATCAACAGAAAACAGAATTCATTTGAAGAAACAAGAAGTCAAGATACTCACGGAAAAAGATAAGGAAAAGTTAGAAGGAAGGGCACCTTCCAGTACCAGATCTCAAACCATACTACAAAGCAATAATATTTAGTTAATAGAACACATTAGGTACATAACATCCAGAGGTAATCAAACCTAGTAATACAGGGTTTGATAAACCCAAGGGTTCCAACCACTAAGGTAAGGATTACTGAACAAAAATTGCTAGGAAAACCAGAAAGGTATCTGGCAGAAGTTAGGTTCAGGCCAAGCTGTCACATCATATACAATAATATGACCTAGATACAAAAGGCTATATCACAAAAAAGTTAGAAGGCCAAGGAAGGAGATACTTATACCACTATAGATAGCAGAAATATTCTTGGCAAAACAGAGGATAAAGAGAACTATAGAAGACAATATGGACAATTTTGGTTACATAGAATTTTTAAGTTTTTGCACAAACAAAATTAATACACTTAGAAGAAAAACACTTAACTGAGAAAAAAAGTCTTTTCAGTAAATTTCCTTGATAATGCTCTCATATAGAAGATATATAGGGAACTGTCTCAAAAATATATGGTCAAGAGTCATTCTCCACTAGATAAATGGCCAAAGGATATGAACAGATGCTGGTCGAAAGAAGGCAAGCTATTACAAAATGTAAATGTGCTCCAAATCTTAAGATAAGTGTAAATTGAAACAACTTTGCAATTCTACTTCATACCCATCAGACTGATCAAGATAATGAATAAGGAAAATGACAATTGTTTGAACTATAAGAAGAAAGGCATATTAATGAAAGCAGGTAGAACTAAGAACTAATCCAGGACATCAGCTTGGTTTTGTACCCCAAGGAAACTAAATTATACATGCCTTTTGATAAAACAAACCACTACTTGGCATATTAAAAAAAAAGATCAAAGAAAGAGACAAAGCAACTATATAAAAAATATTTTATAGCCACACTTTTTAACATAGCAGAAAACTGAAAGCAACATGGGTACTCATTAATTAGGGAATGACTAAATAAATTATGGATTATGGATGTAATGGAATATTATTGCACTGTAAGAAATGTCTAAAAGTGTAGATTCAGAGAAACCTGGGAAGACTTAAAGGAACAGATTCTGAGTGAATTGAGCAGAACCAGAAGAACCATTTATACAACTATAACACTGTAAAAGAAAACAACTCTGAAAGGCATAAAAATGATGATGAATGCTGTAACCAATTAAGACTTCAGAAAAATGATGATGAATCATACTCACAACTCTTTAGTGTAGAGGCAATAGATTAAAAGTACAGAATGAAACATACATTTCTAGACAGTCAATATATAGGGTTGTTTTACTTGACTATATTTGTGACAAGTGGAAGTATGGGGGCGGGGGTGAGAAGGGGGAAAGACTTATTGGAAAGAAATGGGTTAGTGATAGTGTGGGCAAAAAAGGGGAAAGTATCTTAATTATACATATTATGTACACACATCCACACCCACACTCACATCCACAGAGAGAAGTTCAGAAGACCACACAGATAAGGAAGGCAATGTTGGAAATACTGTTAAATTTAAGATATACTTTAAAAAGTTGCAAATAGCTAGTGGCCCTAGTAAGGATAAGTTTCTGTTTGTGTGTGTGTGTGTGTGTGTGTGTGTGTGTGACAGAGAGAGAGAGGGGGAGAGAGGGAGAGAGAGAGAGAGAGAGAGAGAGAGAGAGAGAGAGAGAGAGAGAGAGAGTGAGAGAGAGATCAAATGTTTTACATTTAAAATTAAGCCAGAATACAACAATGTTGAAAGGTGAATTAAAATTGTTTGCTCCTAGTAAAGGCAAACTACACTTAATTTTTCAATTTCTTTACCAAATGTAAATTTTTCCCAGATAAACAATGTATAGAGTTTATTCAAGTAGTCATATGCTTCTAGTTGTAATAAATCACGTTCAAATTAAAAACATAAAATAATGTTGTAAGGACAAATACAAACTGATCTTTTAATGGATTATTCAAAAGCAAACATACATTAAAGGGAGAATTGGAAGACAATGTTATATAATAAAGACATCTGAAAAAGCTTGAGTTTATACGTGGTATTCCTATACATTGGAATAAATGTTAAACTGCTACACACAGCATACTCTAAAACGCAGAATAGATCACACAAATTATTTCTTTTAGTAACCACAGGGCTGAAAGTTTTGCTGTTGATATGTATCCCAGTGTACAAATCCATAGTACTGCCAGGGCTGTCCCCTCTGACTTTACTGGGAAGCCAGACAGCAGAAATTGCCTGGGTTACATTTAGCTCAGTTCATGTCCAACACTGGCCCAAGAATCATCCCTTCTGTTTAGTCGCTATGCTGCTGATTGCCAGTTGCACAGTTCCAAATACTTCTTTTCCAGCTACAGATATTAAAATGCTCTCTACTCTCCTCCCCTTTTAAAAATCATTTGATTTAGAGCTGTAGCAGATAACTTTTTCTTCAGGCTCCTCTAGGTCAATAAGCTACAGCATTTATGAAATGGCATTCATTGCACGTTAAAAACAAGAATCACGCCAGAATCTAGCAAAGCGATATTTCAGCCATGGCAAGAGTTTTGTGGTCCCCCAAAAAAGGCTTTCACATGGTTACCACATGGCCCAGACATTTAATATGGCTGCCCTGTAATTTCCTCTCATGTCTTTCTGCTAGTGACCTGCCACACTGAACTCAAAGGTAAAATTTTCCAAGAGATGCTATGGGGATATGATCAAAAACTCTATTTTCCCTCTGAGAGTCCTCCCATTATACACAAAGTACAAGGGCCAATCCAGGAAGGAACGGGATTTAGACCTAAGGTTCCCAAAGGAAACAAGGCAATTAACAATGCTTTAAAATAAAAAAAAATAAAACATTATCAGCTCTTACTTGAAGAGATCCAGATTGTATGGCTACTGACCTGCTGGCAAACCACTTATTCTCTGGACCCCAGCTTACTCTCTTTGCAAATGGAGACCAATACTACCCAGTCTATCACATACAGCAGTCACCATGAAAATAAAAGGAGGTAAATATTTTACAGATATTAAATATTAATATTAAGCAACAAAATTGCTAACCAGCAAATAACACTTCACCTCCAATAAAGTGCATGGGGCAAAAGCAGAAAAGTCTGTAACTCCGATTTGACCCTAGGCCACATAGGATGGAAGCAAAGAGGTATACTCTAATTGTACAAATTTCCATCTTCTTACTACCTTCAAGGTACCCTCACACACCCAGTTATTCTAGTTTCTTTTCCTCCTCCCTCAGGGTTTCTTGTCTCAAGATATAATAAGCAAAGGTGACTATGAGACCTTTCATCCTGATAACTACCAAATAAAGAGTCTAAATCTTTCCGGAGGGGGTATTACTGTGAAGGCAGCAAGGATGGCCCATGAAAATGTGGCTAATTAAAGTATACTTAGATAATTATAGATGAAAGGCCATGAAATTACCATAGATGAGTTTTTAGGATTTTCTGGAGGCCAGTAAAATAGACTAGAAAACATTAAAGAGGGGTAACAATTTAAATAAAAAATGGCAGAACTGTATAGGAAATAGACTTGATGAAGAATAGAGATAGGTGTAAATAAAGACAGTTGAAGTTTAATATGACACATGGAATATCTAAGATGAAAAACAGATCTCCTAGGTGAGGTTTCTGAGCTAAGACCCCAACTAATTTTGCCTTGAAAATAACCTGAAGGTTAAAAAAAATTGCATAGACAAAAATGTTATAACAGTCTAATTATCACCAAGTTTTAAAAGGAACAAGATCAAACTGAAAAAATAAATTTAAAAATCAATGACTGTATAAATTTTATCTTGTTACAAATCTCTATACATGTAGAAGTATTCTACATGGTGTGGCTTCATTAAAAATTCTAGGTAAATCAAATCACTTTAAGTGGACCAGCAAGATCTACATTTAAAAATTCAAGTGAGTCTCTAAAATTTCCGTAATAAATTTCTAAAACAAATGGTGCATCTTAAAAGAATATAATCACTCTTTACTTTAGCTGAAATACTCATATTTATTCATTCATCAAATATTATTGAACTACAGTGCATGAAACACAGTGATCTATGCTAGACTGAATCTCCTCAAGGAATGTAGAGGCTGCTGGTAGTGGGAATTAGTGGATGAAACTGCTGAAATGAAGGTGGTAAAACAAATTAGGTGATTGAGGAGGAATTCTGAACAGGTAAATAGGGAAACAAAGCAATTTGGTAGCAGAAAAAAGGTAGAGATGCAGGCAGAGGCAACTGTTAGATGGGGCCCAGTGGTGAGCAGAAGGTCCTGCAAAATGGGTGGATAAGTGAGTCAGAATAATTTGGAACAGGCAAAGTCTTATAAAGGTAGGTGGTCAGTGTCAGGCAGGTAGGGCAGGAGGCAACAGAGACGGAGCCACATAGGCACTGTACACAAAAAGGTTTGGAATACCTAGAATGGCATAAGAATACAGCAAGATGCCTGTTTTGAAGGACAAGGTGCAGTATAGCATATACCAATCTAGGGCAATTAGTTATGAAAAATGGAGACTGAAGATGGGAGGCTTGGTCACAATAGATTACACAAAAGCCCAATTGCTAGAGCTGAAATAAGTCAGAATGTAACCAAAAATGAAGGCAGTGCCGACCTACATGTGCTGTTCTATTAATCCTTGGCTCAGCTCCACCAAGGGATTCATTAGTTTCAAAGTAAAGTGCCCTTATCAAAAGAAAGGCAGTGAAAGGAAGTAAATTTTACAATAACAATCATTATATATTAGGTAAAATGAAGCCATAACATTTTTAAAACTTTACATGAAGATGTCAATATAAGATGAAAACTCCTAAAGTCATGTTGGAATTCGAGGGCAGGCAACATAAGCAAAATTCCTCCATGGCTAACTCTTGAGTACTCAAAAGCTCTAGCAGATTCTAACCAGTCAGCAGTCTGCTCTCTGGGGAAAGCATAAGAGATGGAGGGACATCAACAACAGACTGACTAATCAGTGATGAATTCTTTGCATATGGCATAAAATAAATAAAAATACACACTAGCCCCTTCCAATGACCCTCTCCCAATTCTATGGATGGCGCCACAGTTATGGAAAACGGAACAAAGGGTGCTAAAAATCACAGTTTTAGACTAGCTATAAACAATCATCTGCTGGTAATCCAAATATTATCCTCATATTCTATTAACCAATAAAAAAGTAAAAGAAGTAAGCTACAGCTAAATGGAAAGATGGCTCACAAGCTCACCTTGAAGAAGCAAATGAAAAACTAGGCTTTATTTTACATTCAGGGGCAACGTGAAATATTTCACAGAGAAAATGTGATCTCATGTAGTGATAGAAAGACTACCATGAAAGTAATTGCAGCTGTACGCTAAGAGCTATTACAAAGCAAGAGGCAGAGAAATTTTATAAAGACCTTCCAAATTAAAAGAAAATACATTTTAATACTCAATGATGACAGAACAAAAGTGGACCTAGGGAGGATGAGGAAAATGTTAGAAAATACAGTTCAGAAGTGGGGGAAAAATGAATCAAAGTCTTACAGATCCTACAGAAGTCTCATTGCACATTATAAGTATATACTAAACATCTAAATACATACACATATACCTCATAAACACTTTTTTGAAGAAAATAAATAGTGTGGAGGTGGTGTTGTTTGTACTTAGTTTTCAAAGAGGACCAATGGTATCATGGAGTGATGCCCTGACTTGTGCTTGAATTGGATTTGTGAGGCAGAGTTGCACAAAGTCATCAGCCTCACTCCCTCTTCCAGAGTCACCAAAGTCCAATGGCAGGACAAAAGTCAAGACGACAGGCAATGGCCTGAGATGCAGCGGATGGTCTTGGCATCTGACCAAGTTCTGAGCACTCCACAGCACCAGCTTCAGCCGCCTTCCTGGCCACTGGAACAAATTATTCTCATCTGCTCATGCCGCTGAGGGAAGTCTTCAGTTGCTTGGGGTAGACATCCCCCTAAACTCACTGTTGGTAACCCTCAACCTGACTTAGGCTGTATGCCGAGATGGTTTTACCAGGGTATAGCAGCTGCACATGCTACAGCTTCCTGTAGCCACAGGTGAAAGTTGGGAGACAGATGAACAACCAAAGGTGGATGAGCAGCCCTTTGGGCTCAGCAAGCCCTCATACCAGACGTGCTAGTAGTATGGAGATAATGGACATGGCAAACACCAAACATCACACAGGCTCACGCGCGCTCACATGCACACACACACACTTAAAGAGAGGAAGGATTGATTAACAATGCATTAATTATTTCAAAATCAGCTATGAAGGTATACAGTAAAGCAAGCTACTTGGGATCAAAATTGATACTAAATTAATAGGATAAAAATGAGAATATATGGAGTGCAAATAAAATAACTTTAACCTGATCTAGAAAAGTGTTGATTCAGAAAAACAAAGAAAGGAAAGTGGTTGAAAGACATTATATTAACTATCATCATTTCCCAAATATAACTAATGAAAATCAATCCCCTAAACAAGAAAACTGAAAAATCTCAGAAACAGCCTCAGCCTGCAAATAACACTTGATCTCCTTGCCAAAAAGAGGGGTATGACAGCTCAGGCCACACTAGCTTAGATACCAATTTATAGAATCTTACAGAAGGAGGAGAAAGGAAGATTAGAAATCATATTAGCTCATAAAACAGGAATAAACTGAAAGAACAAAGAAATTTACAAAAAGCTTAGTAAGAAGAGACCCAATGTAGTAAGATCATCCAAAAGCTGGAAGGAGGAAAACAGGCTGATGGAGGGGGCAGGTGGAGTAAGAAATCAATAAATATTTCTACAATTCTTTTCATCAATAATAGAGGAGGTTCAATATTGGGATTCCAACATCATAGTACCTCATGTACTATGCTGCAAAGTAAACATCACTAAAGAAATCCAAGCTGGAAAAGGGAGGTGAACGAGACTCACCACACAGAGAGAAAATGACATAATTTTAAGGGCACTAAGAGATCAAATCTTGAGATATCAGAAAAAGGGAAGAATACCAAAGGCTTGGGGGAAATCATGGATTTTACCCCCCTCTCAAAAGAAAGGGGGGTAGACCAGGAAAATATCAAAAATGACTGAGGCATGTGTCTGCTCTCTACCTGGACAAGCTGATTATGAGAACAATGCACACAAATCTAAAGGGCATCCTTGGTGAAGATCTGAGAAAAAGAGGAGAAGGTTTTTGCAAATGGTAATCTAAGACTATATTTTTATCATCAAAATGATTAAAAGTACAACATTCTTTGAAAGATGTAATTTTTCTTAACAATGCTGTTATTATTATAGATGGGAGTATAAACTTGGGGAACATATGGGCATCCCAGAAGGCTTCATCTTTGGCCTACTTTTCAAATATCTCTTAACTCTCTACCTTGGCTATTTCATCCTTTCCTATGGCTTCAATCAGCAACTCTATGATTTCCAAGTCTACATTTCCAGCCCCGCCCTGTCCCCTAAATTCTGTTCTCATATTTTACACTACCTCTTCAAGATCTCAAGCACTGAATGTATGTTGTACTATAATCTCAAATTTTCATGTCCCAAACAAAATTTATCCTAATTCTTAACAAACCTGCCCTTCCTTCTACCTTGTCCATTTCTGTTGATAGTGCAACAAGTCTTCTAGTCACCCAGGTCCAAAACTGGGACGTCATTGTTGACTCTTTCCTCTTCTTCCCCCCATGTGTAATCAGTTGCCAAGTCCCATCAATTCTGTCTCCAAAATGTCTCTAAACTGTCCCTTTATTTTCCTAGTGCTACCACTCTAGTTCATATCTGCATTTCCTCTGGTCTACTGCATAATCATTATATTTCTCTTCATAATTCATCCTTCAGGACACTTCCAAAGTAATTCACCCAATATCCAGGTCTGTTCACATCCTTTTCCCAGATCAAAAAGCTTCAGTGACTCTCTGTTGCCTACCGAATAAAATAAACTTCTTAGCTTGGCATGGAAGGCCCTTCACAATCTGTCCTCAACTTACCTTTTCAGCTTTATTTCACGTCAGGTTAAGACTCATGCAGTGCTTTACCCAAAAGCTTCTTTTTGGCTGGCACTTTTCTGCCTCTACATCCAGAACTTGGAAAGGACATCCCTGACATTTCTACCTGATGGCATCTTCTCCTTCCAAGTCCAGCTCAGGTGCCTCTTGCTCCATGAGGCCAACACTAATCACACAAAGTTCACGTGAACCCTCTCTCAGCAACTCTGTCCAGTCAATCTAAACTTTCCGTAGACTCAGTTGTATGTTTTACCCCTTATTTGACTGCAAGTTCCTTTAGAACAAAGACTGTGTTATTGTTTTCAACTTTCAATGGCTAGTGTATAGCATATAGTAGGTACTTAATA
Organism: Trichosurus vulpecula; assembly: GCF_011100635.1. NCBI lineage: Eukaryota > Metazoa > Chordata > Mammalia > Diprotodontia > Phalangeridae > Trichosurus > Trichosurus vulpecula. The sequence goes on from NC_050573.1 coordinate 417,421,528, forward strand.
CATGCTTACTAAGTAATATACCACTTTCTATTTATATAATACTTTATACTTAACAGAAGTGTTTAATTCACATTACAAAATATGCATATAAACTTCCTGATGGCATGAATGGTCTCATTTTGGCCTTTTGTATGCCCCAGCCTTTTTAGATGCTCCTCCCAGAATAAGTTCATCACTTCTACACTCACCACTACGCTGCTAACTAAAGCCTTGACTGATACTACCTCCCCTCGGCCTTCTCCCCCTGCTGACTGGAGGGCTGGAGCGTGGAGCACCAAACTCCTTCGACATTTATAGAGGGCAGAAACTGGACTCTCAGATCACTCCACTTTGCATCTACTACTCTGCCTGGCTTTGACTACATAGAAGAAGATAGCCCCTGGTGTCCCCTCCTCCCCCTACCCTTTCCTGCCTTCTTTTGTATGTTACCTTCCCCTTTAGATTGTAAGCTCTTAGAGGCAGGGGCTTTCTTTCTTTTTATTAATTGTATCCCCAATATATAGCACAGTGCATGGCACATGGTAGGCACTTAATAAATGTTTGTTGGGTTAGAATGGATTTTATATCCTTGGTATCTAGTACTTCAGCTGGCTAGTAGGTATTTAATAAATAAATGATTTTTTCATCTAATTCTTATAAATACATTCTATGATAAGTAAAACAATCATTCTTTTCAATAAATTGACAGAAAGGAATTAAGATACTTTCTCAAGGTCACATGGCTAAAGAGTAGTAGTACTGGGATTAGAACCCAAGTCATGGTCCCCTGACTCCCAATCAATATTAAAGTCACACTGAAAATTGGCATGCTACTTTGGCAATGTCTGGAACAAACAGAAATACCTATGGATCCCCTGGGGAGGGAGAGGAAGTCAAACCATAAGAGTCAAGTATCCCTTTTCTAGGAGCCAGTATGGTAAAGGTAGAAGTCACAGAATTAAATTAGTAACCACAGATCTAGAAAGGGATAAAATATCAGAATCGTGGATGATCCGCATTATTAACCCTTTCATAAGTCCATGAAGTCAAGATTACAACCATAAAGGTAAGAGAAATTACTTCCATTTATGCATGTTTATGTATGTGTGTGCATACGTATGGAAGTGTATAGGTGCATATATATATATATATATGTGTGTGTGTGTGTGTGTGTACATACATTTGTGTGTATGTATGCAAGAAAATACACATACGTATATATATATGACATATATGCACACATATACACATCTATATGTATAGAGACAGAGACACAGACAGAGTCAAGGATAAAAACAGAGACAGGGAGAGATAGAGAAGGCCAGCAGGAAGGAAAGAATAAGCCTACTATATGCCAGGCACTCCACTAAGCACTTTACAAATATCTCATTTCATCCTCGCAACAACCCTGGGAGGTAATTATCCCCATTTTACAGCTGAAGAAACTGAGGCAGATAGGGGCTGAATGACTTGCCCAGGGTCACACTGATAGTATCTGAGGCACCTAACTTTCAATCCAGCATTCCTTCCATTGTACCACTTCACTGCCTCCACAACAGAAGAGATCTGTAATTCCACTAATGGAGGGAACTCTCAATAAGGAAATGTTCTCCTCTTACGCAAATTGGCATCTACTTCTGCAATTAATTTATAATTTTAGAGAGCTGCCTTAGTCACAGAGTTTAAGTGACTTCTCCGGGTCATAAAGCCAGAATATATCAGAGTGAAAACTTGAACCAAGGTCCTCCTGAATCTAAGGCCAGTTTTCTATCTGCTCTGCCATGGTTACTTCTACAATTACTATATATGGAGACATCATTCTTCAAGGGTTTGGCCTAATAAAAGCTGTACCATAACCCAAAAAATGATAAAAAAGGACAGAGTCAAAAAGCTCTAGGGTATTTATCCAAGAGAAAACAAAAATTAAGGTCAGGACTACATTAGTCAGTAACTTACTTCTGGGCCCCTGTATTCATTTATTTGGCTCCGTTGTCAGTTTGGCTGTGTTTTCCCTTAGCAAGTGTAAAAAATGCTTGAATAACACCACCCTGGGATCATGTTCAACCAATTCAGATAGTTGGAGCCTTTTAACTAATGTCCAAGTGACTTGGATGAATCCCAATATCATTTCCCCTAGTATAGACCTGGTCTGAAGAGAAAAGTACACAACTCAGGGAGCCAGGAATTAACTGGTTGTCCCCTTTCCAAGATGACATGGTTCTCATTCTAGATAAGAAACAAGGTTATAACAAGTAGTTTGGGTTATATGTTATATGGTTTGTTGGAGCCACATTCTAATTTTTAAATATCTCTCTAGAGAAGTTTTACACATTTTCCTTTCAGCCTCATTCCCTTTAGAAATAAATGGTGGTTAGTCATTAAAATTATCATTTCACAGAAGAGGAAAATAAAGACTAGCAAGAGGTCAAAAGACCCATCCAATATCACAAAGTAGCAGAATATCTCAATTCAGGACTCTGCTCATTGAATAACCCTGTACTTCCACTACAGCAACGCAAGGAATGCACGGAGCACACGCTGGTATGTAACTGGGTGATAATGCAGTTTATAGCATGGTTACGAGGTATTCGGGGATAAAGCCTTTGTTTGTTGTTCTTACTTTGTACCCTTCTCCACGTCAACATTCCCTTGCCAAACACATGGTTCCCTGTATGATATACCACTGTTCTCCAGACACCCATGTCTGGGGAAACCCTAATGCAGATTCTGTATGGGAAAATTGATTCCTTCTTTTTCCTTGAAGAAATATCCCAAACTCCACCTGTCCCATAAGCCAATCTGACTACACTACCTATCTGACTCTGTCTCTCTCTATGGTTGTTACATAACATACTTCAAAGATTTACAGGTTCATATTATCTCCAATCATCCTCACCTCGAGCAAGTGTTTCATGTTATAGGATGGTGCTTGTCAAATCATAGCTACTAGGGTGGTCAGACAGATCTGTACCCAGGTTTTTTCCCCCTTGAAAGACTACACAAATGTCTTAACAGACTGACTACAGTAGGTGAAAATCTATAGTTACAATATCCTATCCAAATGATGGGGTCAGAACACAGGGGCTAGGCTTTTAGAATGAGACACTAAAGGGCTATACAAAAGACAGCTAACTAATGAAACCTAGAGCAGAAAGCAGTGCCCCCTGGTATGCCTGCAAAGACCCACCCTGTGTAATTTCTGGAGAAATTAAGAAATGCAAACAACCTGGACAGATTAACAGCACCAGGAGGTAACTAGCATGGTACAAACAAGCACCACCTTTCACTACAAGGAAGCGTATTCCTTGAGCCAAACAAAGAAACAGTACACAGTCAACATCTGTTTCATATAACAGTTTGGCTGCTGAAAGAAGGAACCTTTAAAAATGGCTTAGCTGACAATCCTCAAAAATAATTCAATCACTAGTGCAAGGCTATCTTCCATGTGCTAAGGGCAAATGGACATGACTTGCATTTTTTTTCCTTAACAACAAAAGGAAAGATTTTTCACCTTCTTTAAAGAAAGATAAAATAAAGAAAAAGAAAAATCATAATGGAGCCCTTTCCTTCTGACCAATAGGTACCAGCAATGAATGGTGAGGCTTTAAAGACAAACACCTTTCAGTCTCAGTTTCTCTCTGTCTCTACACCCCACCCCCACCCCCAGACAACACTTCCACAGAATAAATTGAGAAGGAAAAACATTTCTAACATACCACAACAGAATATTAACGTGTGAAAAATGGGTACCTAATAAAACCAACTTATATTCTAATTTCAAGTTAAAGGGGAGGGAAAATGTAATGTCTGTATTCATGTCAGTCAGATGATAAATTATGAAACAAAATTATCATCTCTCTAATTGAACTGTTCACATCTTAATTCATTATTACAAACGTGTTCCCAACCAGGCAAAAGAAAATCTATTTAGGAAAAGACACAAATAAGAATAGCCAGCATTATCTCTGAATGCTAACTGCTCACCACTAGAACAATGCCATAATGTGTGCCACTGCTTTCAACCCAGCTGTATACCAATTGCTTTATTTGCCTCTATAATGTGGTTAAAATGTTAACGCCAAAAAAGAAGAAAGCAATTAAAAGGCAAGTGTGAGAGAGGAGGGTTTTTTTTCAGGTGAAACCTGAAAACAGATGGAGAGGTGATAAGATGGAAAGAGACAGGAACATTTATTATTCACATGTATCAAGTACTAGAATTATTCTCGGTAGTAGTTGGTTCAAAACAAAAGAATTCAACAAGGCTCCTGCCCAGTAGACTTGCCATGTAGACAGTGATGATGCAATTAAGGGCAAAGATGAAAATAGACATGGGGGAGAAATGTGTAACCACAGGGAAGAAAAACTAGTCAACAGTCATTTTCATCATTGGTTCCTCTGGGGTTCTTTGAGGAAAGCTTCATAAAAAGGAGTCTTACAGGGAAAACTGAAGGAAGAGAAATTCCTTGACTCACGATAGTAGGAGAAGTACCAAGACAGGTGGAAAAAAGAGTGGTGAAATGAGACAAATGAATGAAAGCAGGAGGAACTTGGGTTAGAACCAATAAGAACTGACTAACACGGCAAAAGCAGACCCCAGAAGGAGCTACTATAAACACTATGAGATCTCAACAAATAACACCTACTTTCATTCCACTTGGATAGATTTTCGAAGTCGGTATCAGGAAGTATAGGGTTGTGCCAGAAGCACGTTCTAGACTAAATGTAAATAACATATTAGCCAGAAGAAAAAAAAAAAGCTGGATTGAAAGACAAAGAGAAGAAGAATTTTAGAGTAAGAATAGCAGAGAATATAAAACGTGGTGCCCAAAATTTGAGTTCAAAAGCAGAGGAAGGTGTGGTTGCAACAACAATAGTATGGTATACATAAAATAGATCTTAACAAGGGGAGATCATGATTAAGAAGTGATATTTACAGATATGTACGATAATAAATGATATACATCCCCAGAGGGAGAATACTATATGTTCACATGTACACATACATGTATTTACACTGAAGGCATTTTAATGTTACCATCATTTCTAGTGCCTTGTTGGAATATAATGTATCCAGCCAATTGAAATCTTTAAAGAATCTTTGTCTAAAAGCAAAGAAGGGAAAACAGAGTTTACATTTGCAGTTTATTTAAAATCTGCTACTACATAAAAGCAGAAAATACCCACGAACTCAGCCTGAAGAAAGGTAAAAGTAAACTAAGCAGACCCACCAAAAACTACATTTTAAAATAATTGCTGGAGCTAGGACAAGATCTAGATTGATACTAAGAGGAGGCTTATTCAAAAAGACATCCAGCAAAGTTAATTACCTCAAAGTTTCCATGAATATGATAATAGATTCCATACTTAAAACCATGTAATTGTCACATAATTAGATAAGAAAAGGGCCTTATAAAGATCATCAAAATAAGATAGTATATAGGACACCTCAAGAATGTTTCTTTGCTATAAGAAAATTAAGATTTCCTAAACTGATTAGAGCATTACTTGACAGGTTACTTACATTGGATAAGGCTCTGGTTTGTATTTAAAAGGCTTTTTTAAAGTTCTAAAACAGAGAAAATAGTAGAAGAGAGGAAGAAGTGGTTTTTGTACAGCCCATCCAGGAAATGTACTTATTCACCAAAAGTATCAATGGCAAAGATTTATGATTATAGATGGCTTGGTGGTGCAGTGGATAGAGCACTGGACCTGGAATCGGGAAGATCTGAGTGCAGATCTAGACTCAGTTACTTACTAGCTATGTGACATTGAAAAGGTCACATAAACTGTTTGCCTCAATAGACTCACCTATAAAGTGGGAATGAAAACAGCATTTACCTACCAAGGTTCTTGTGACAATACGATGAGATGATAAATGTAAAGCACTTTGCAAAACTTAAAGCAACTATAGAAATGCTATATAGAAAGGAATGATGATGTTAGGTGGTGATGATCAGAATCAATGTCATCCAGGAGGTTTTAATGCAAAAAAACTCTATATCATAAACAAGAAAAACTCCCCAAAAGGATTCTTTGTAGTATATAAAGCACAAAGTCCCTTTATAAAGGCTTTCATAATAATATAACAATTCATTTAATAATTCCCATTCACAAACAAATGTAATTAAAACAGGAAACATAAGCATAATGGGGATTTATTCCACAATTAGTTTGCTTGGTAGAGAACTAAACATTAGCCATAACATTTAGCAGTTTTCTTGAACAAGTTTCAGAACATTAATAAAGCAAACACTTAAGAAATACATTTTTGAAAAGAAAGTCAAAGATCAAGTGCTGAAATGGCAAGTTATTCTTACTCTAATTCTATATAATAAATTCACATAGATAAATCAGAATAAAATTTTTAATAATATATAGAAATGATTTTAAAAGGTTTACCTCCAAGTTCTTTTACATTCAAGATGGCACTCTGGAATGGAACTGCTTTTATGCTAAAACCTAAAATTAGGGGAGGAAATAGAAAATATTAGTAATTTCATTCATAAAAAATACATTCGGTATGAGATTCTTTAATGAGGAATGATTATTTGTATATTGCTATTCATAAATTAACTTGAAATATACATTTATATGCAAATTTCACATTACCAAAAATTACCTAAAACCTCATTCTGTTCATCTTTCAAATATAAATGTATATTATAGCAAAAATAGGACAGCCTTTCAAAAGACCTATGCTTTGTCCAAATTTGCTATTTAAATATACAGTACCTCTATACCGATTCTAATAATCAAATATCAGACTCAAACCAATTGAAGTCTGATCCTCAAAAAATATCTAAGTTTGCTTGTAACCCACTAACGTATGTATACATACATACATGTAGACATACATACATATGCATAGGATCAGATAATCATTGATTAAGAGACAGTAGGTACCTTAGAGGTCAACAACAGGCAAGTCAAACAATCAAGTTAACCAAAGAGCAACAAATGAAATAAAACTATGCCCTTAAAACCAACCTTTTTATCCTAGAATACAGATGAAGAATGCATCATTATCATACTGTTCATCACACATTAATTATTAAAGATGTTATACCCACATTAAAAAAACAAATTGACTATTCTTTTGTTTTGACTATTTAAAGACTTGTGATCTGCTATCAGTGGTTGCACTCCTTTACTCTGCTTCCTCTCAGGACTGATCTATATAGTTTTATATGATATTTTACATTTATTTGATGATTGATAGTTTTTCTCTAGTTACCTTGTATTTATTTATTTTGCAAACTTAACTAAATTTTAACATCTCAATAACAGCAATTATTTACTTCTTTTATGCTCTGGCACATGGTAAGAGTCCCTTAAAATGCTTGTTGAAAGAAAAATATCTAGAAGACATTCCTTTTTGGGGTGCCTAGAGAAATAATAATGTACAAGTTGAAAATGACAAAGCAGTTGTGTTTGGGGATATGAAAATATGAGTAACGTAGCTTTGCTAATAATATCTGAAATACATACTTTTGCTATCTGTTATTGAAAGCTGAAATTGTAACAACCTTATGGCTAATGATGTGAGTAGTAACTTAAGTTTTAGAGAGAAAGATAAGAGAAATGATAAGTGATGATATGGCTGATGTGCTAGCATGCCTGCAACTACAGGCAAGCATCTCCAGGTGTGGGAAGTCATAGAAAGCAAGTGCCAATCACAGTATCTCTGCTGGCACAGAAATCAGCCTGGAGGAAATCTAAAAACCCAAATGTACCTACCTACCACACTAGGGGGTTAGATGGATTAACAAAATCATGATTGTGAAATAATGAAAACCAACAGTGCCATGCAAATCTTTAGCATTCTACTTATTATGGAGGGCAGGAAAACCATAGATTTTCCTTAGAATTAAAACAAGCCTTAACTCTGAACACAGAAAGAACTATGGAGCACATCGAATATGCAGACTGTGATTCCAGCTCATGCCAACCAACTCTAAATGTTTTTTTTTTCTTTTCCTAAGATGATAAAAATATACAGGCCTGTTCAGAGGGGAACAGCCATTTCCTTTCACATTTTGTCAGAGAGAACCTCTTTTACCTGAAGCCCTATCATTATTTGTAGATCCATGAGAAATATTGTATCATTATTATCAGAGTTCAAAATCCTTAAAACCTTGTGCATATTACTTAAAAACTATAATATGGAATAATGGAAGTTGGAAGGAAGTTGAGAAGGGAAGAAGGAAGTTGGGAAGGAAGGAAGAAGTTGGGAAGTTGGGAAGGAAGGAAGGAAAGAAGGAAGGAAGGTAGATAAGGAGAGAGGGAAGGTAGATAAGGAGGGAGGGAAGGTACATAAGGAGGGAGGGAAGGAGAGGAGGGAAAGAGGAAGGCAGAGGAAGAGAGGGAGGGAGGGAAAAGAAAAGAGGTAGGGACAGTATTTCTTTCCAAAAGGTAGGGATGGAAATAAGTATTTGTTGTATACCTACTATGTGCCAGGCAATGTGCTAAACACTTTTACAAATATTATATGATTTAATTATCACAACCACCATGGCAGGTAAAGTGTTATTACTATCTCCATTTAACAGTTGAGGAGAACAAGGGAGACAGAAGTGCCTTATCTAGGATCACACTGATAGTGTCTGGTGTTGAATTTGAACTCAATTCTTCCTAACTCCATGCCCAGCACTTAATCCACTGCACCACCCAACTGCCTCTGATAATGATGTCAAAACTTCTCGCTGTAAGGTCCCTAATTCAGTAATTTACAGGACATGTAAACTTTTCCATACCATACATGTAAAAGGTTTTCTCCTCAAACAGAAAATCTACAGCAAGATCTCTAATACGAATTTGTGCCCATTCTCTTCATTTGTAATATATATAGTCCATGTGTGTCTATTGACATTTTTGAAAACTTACCATATATGGTAAGCAGACAATATACAAATGTTCCTAGCCACTATTTCATTGCGTATTCATTCCAAATGCATCAATCAATAAACAAGCTGAAAGCTAGACGTCCTCTCCAAATACTTTATGCCACAAAGAAGGGCACCCATTTGTACTTCAATAATAAAGACTTAGCCAAAAAGAAAAGAAGATAACATTAAATAAGGAAAAAAGTACAAGCCCAGTGGCAGACTGTGCTTATTGTCTGAGTAGAAGTATAGCTAAATATGGAGTGGTTCTTCACCAAAAATTTGTCTACTAAATGATTAATCTGGGGATCCTTGGCAACTCAAGAAGTTGACAAAAATGCAAAATGGGCCCCTCCCCACTTCCTCCATGATATCAGCACAATGGCAGAAAAGGGGACTGAAAATGGTAAGAATTATATAGTTCTTAGATCCATATAGGTGATCTAAGAATCCATATGCTCCCCTGGAATTTTCCCAATATAAAAAGAAAGTAAGGATCTCAGCATGTTAGGTAGATATTCTGTGGATAACTTATTGAGGGAACATTGATAAAAGTGACATAGGACAGGCAGAATTCCACTGTTAAATTTGTATTACTGGAGAAAATCTCCCATCTATACAATCATGGGTCCAATTGAACACTGGAGCTTCATGGAAGATGACCTATGTTAAAATCAAATAAAAGGACTCTCTAATGATGGTGAGGTTCTTCAAGTATCCTTTTCCCAAAAAATACTTTACTAATTTCATGAGTCCAAGAACAACAAACAAAACTTCAGAGTTAGACGAGGCCCCAGAGATCACTGAGCCCATCCAATAATTGAGTGAGAATGATTGAGAATCTCCTCTACCAGGGGTGAGGAACCTGCAGCCTTAAGGACACACGTGTGACCTTCTAGGTCCTTGGGTGTGGCCTTTTGACTGAGTCTAAGTTTTACAGAACAAATCCTCTTAATCAGGGGATTTGTTCTGGGAAGTTTGGGTTCAGTCAAAGTGCAGCACTTGAGGACCTAGAGAGCCACATGTGGTCTCAAGGCCACAGGTTCCTCACCCCTGTGTCTCTACAACATACCAACACATAGTACCTCAGCCTTTGTTAGAAGATCTCCAGGGAAAGGGAAGTATTAACTCCTCGGACAGCACATTCCATTTCAGGATAGTTCTAAATTGTAAGGAATTTATCCTTATGTCAACTCTAAATTCAAGCCTCTTTGAAATTTCAACACACTGCCCATAGTTTTGCCCTGTAAGTCCAAGCAGAACAAATGCAATCCTTCTTCCCTCGTCTTACAGCCCTCTAAAGAGGCTCATAGGACCTTCAATTTAGAGCTTAAAGGGACTTTAGGATCATCTATTCAACCATATCATTGCAGATGAATCTGAGGCTCAAAGAGGTACTTCCTGGGACAGTTAATGTGTGGTGAAACTAGGTTCTGAATTGAGATCTTCCAAGTATAAACCCAATACTCTTTCCTATCCACTCCCCCAAATACTTAAAAGATTACTCACCAAATCCACTATATCTAGCCAGCTACAGACTATGTTTCAAACCACATCCCCCAGACCCAGGACACTAGTCTACCCAGCACAGGAATCTTGCCACTGCCTCCATTTCTCCCCACTAGAAGCAAAGGAATTTCCAGCTGGTTTATAAAGTATATCCCTGTCTGACCCCAACCCTGGAGCAGTTAACTAGGGGCTCTACCCTGGGGCTGCTTTGGACAGACTAGCAGGTAGGTAAGCAAAAACTCACCTAAACTATTATAACTAGCCCGTTAAAGTCCACATTCACATCTTAGCAAGCACTTGTGCAAAAGGTCTATGCTGGGTAGACCCAACTACCTAGTCATCTGCCCTGCAACCACCCACTTGCCTACACTATCTTCACCCCACCCACAATTTCTACCTCTACTAGTTTCAGAATAGATAATGGTAATACTTTTGGAAAGCCTGTGGCAATCTACTCTCCTGGGGCTCCATTCACAAGCCCGGTGACTATCCAAATCAAAACACCCTTCCCTATTCTTAAGTTCCTTTACCCTATTGCAATGGGAGCTCCTGAAAGACAGAAAATGCCTCACTTTTTATATGCATCCGCAGAAAGTAGCACAATACCTGATACAGAGTAGGTGCTTGATAAATGCTTGTCCATTCATTCATATATTCAGCCAACTATGTCCTAAGTTTTCATTTCGAGATCCATTCTCAATTCCTTTAACTGATCTTTATAAGGAATGATCTCAACAGGACCCTTCACTATCCTCACTGCCCTCCTTTGAACACTCCCTGGTTTGTCAATGTCTTCCCTAAAATGTGGCAGACAAAATTCTACACAATACTCCAGATGTTTTCTGGTTTGTTTGTTTGTTTGTTTTTTGAGGGGGAAGGCAAGGTAATTGGGGTTAAGCAACTTGCCCAAGGTCACACAGCTAGTAAGTGTCAAGTATCTGAGGCCTGATTTTGAACTCAGGTCCTCCAGACTCCAGGGCCAGTGCTCTATTCACTGTGCCACCTAGCTGCCCCTCCAGATGTATTCTAACCAACACAGCAGATAATAACACTGTTACCTCTATAGCACCAGACATGAAGCTTATCAAGGAAGCCTAAGATGGAATTAGCTTTTTTGTCTGCCATATCATACACTCGCCTCATAAAGAGATTTCAGTCCACAATCCCCCAGATCTTAGATTATTTTAGCCATGCTTCCACCATCTTCTAGTTGGTTTCCTATTTTGTTTAGTTTCATTATTTAAAGACTAGCTCTCCCTATCTTGTGGAGGTTGGAAATGCAGGAGTTATTCAGGAGCATCATCACTCTGCTCATTGTCATGGAAGCTTTGACCTGGGCTGGTTTGCCCATACCTGGACAAATTGATACCTGCCTCTCCCAGGGCTCACTATATTGATGTCCCTCTTAGTGTGGACACCTGATCTGCTTAGTGCACTGTAGCTCAGATCACCAGAACTCAAGAGACCTTCCAGCCTCCAAAACCGCCAAGATTAAAGCTATATACCACCACACCCAGACATCTTGTACTTACCTGAATTTTTTTTTTAATACAAGCATAAGACTTTACGTGGGGGGAAGGGGAGAACCTCTATTGAATTTTGCTTTATTTGATTTAGCCCATTATGTTACACTGTTAAGACTTGTTAGATCCCATTATGAAGCATTATCATCATCATCGTAACTGATGATGATATAATTTCTATACGGTTTGCAAAGCACTTGACATATAAGATCTCATGCACTCCTCAGAATAATAAAGTGAGGGAGGGGTATTATTGTCTGCCTTTTACAGCTGAGGAAGCAAAGGCTGGGAGAGGCTGATTGACTTGTCCAGCAGTCAGTAAATACCTTAAGAAGGATGGAAACTCCAGTCTTCTAAGTCCAATGTTCTATTCACCATGTTGTCTGGTGACAAAAATGCTTAGTATCATATTCACAACAGTAATGATAACTGACCTTTATGTAGCACTTTAAAATTCACAAAGTGCTCTACATATAGTATTTTATATCTCCCAACAACCCTGTGATGAGGTACTATAGATATTCTGATGTCCATTTTTCGGATAGAAAAGCTGGTCCGGAAACATTAAATGATTTGACCATTGTTATCCATCAAGTGTCAGAGATAGGATTTGAACCCAGGGCTTCCTGATTCCACATCCAGCACTAGAGCTACTAGGCCATGCTACTTCCTTAGCATTAGCTATCATTCCAAATGTTTGGTCATCTATGGATTTGATAATATACCACCTATGCCCTTACACAAGGTACTGAAAAAATGTTAAAGGTCAGAGTCAATTGAAAACAGATCCATAGGGGATTCTTACCAGAGACTCCTCTGCAAAGTGACATTGAACCTTGAATGATTATTCTTTGGTTCAAGCCATTTAAACAGTAGAAAATCCACTTAACTATACCACTGTCTATTTGACATCTCTCTGTCTGGTCCACAAGAACAGTAAGGGAGATATTGCCAGATGCTCCAGTAAAATCTAAATAAACTATATATCAATAACATTTGCCTAGCCTATGACTCTATTAATCCTATCCAAAAAGGAAATAAGGTTAGACTGACATGACCTGTTCCTAGAACTGATAGCTCTTTTTGACTAATGTCTCCCTTTCTAGATGTTCACTAATTATTCTTTTAATAATACAGTCAAGAATTTTTCCAGTAATAAGTCAAACTTAAATGTAAAATTTACAAATTCTTCCTTCTTCCCTTTTTCCAAAATTGGAATTTCCTAATCTCTATAATCTTTCAAAAATCAGACAGTAGCCCTCAAATCATATAAATCATCCTAATAACACCTGATATTGAGAGTATTTTAATGTTTGCAAAGTACTTTACATATCCTTTTATTTGATCCCTACAACATCCCCATGAAGTAGGTAATAAACTTATTATCACCCCTATTTCACAAATGGGGACACTGAGGCTCAGGGAGGTTACATGACTTTCCTTTGATCACAGAGTTAGCAAGGGTCAGAGAGGAAATTCGAGCCCAGTTCTCTCTTAATCTTAAATCCAAAATTCTTTCCACTGTACCATGAGCCTACTTCCTTAAAGGAATCCACAGCAATGGAAAAGAAATTGGCCTCAGCATTCACAATAGAAGAAAGGAATCCATATATCTGTGGTTGTGTACAATGTTCTCCTGGCTCTGGCTCCGCTCACTCAGCATTATGTCGTGTAGGTTTTTCCACGTTGTTATGAAGTCCGTTATCATCCCCATTTCTTATGGCACAATAGTATTCCATTACCTTCATATATCACAGCTTGTTCAGCCATTCCCCAATTGATGGGCATCCCTTTGATTTCCAATTCTTGGCTACCACAAAGAGAGCCGCTATAAATAATTTTGTACATATGGGTCCTTTTCCCGCTTGTGTGATTTCTTTGGGATACAACCCTAGAAGTGGTATTGCTGGGTCAAAGGGTATGAACATTCCTGTGGCCCTTTGGGCGTAGTTCCAAATTACTCTCCAAAATGGCTGGATCATCTCACAACTCCACCAGCAATGTAACAGTGTTCCAATTTTCCCACATCCTCTCCAGCATTTATCATTTTCCTGTTTTGTTATTTTAGCCAATCTGACAGGAGAGATGTGGTATCTAAGAGTTGTTTTGATTTGCATTTCTCTAATCAGTAGTGATTTAGAGCATTTTTTCATATGCCTATAGATACCTTTAATTTCTTCCTCTGAAAACTGCCTGTTCATATCCTTTGACCATTTCTCAATTGGGGAATGGCTTGTATTCCTATATATTTGGCTCAGTTCCCTGTATATTTTAGAAATGAGGCCTTTATTAGAGCTACTAGTTGTAAAGATTTTCTCCCAACTTTCTGCTTCCCTCCTAATTTTTGTTGCATTGGCTTTTTTTGTACAAAAACATTTCAATTTAACATAATCAAAATTATCCATTTTGCATTTTGTAATGCTCTCTATCTCGTGTTGGGTCATGAATTCTTTGCTTTTCCATAAATCTGATAAGAAAACTATTCCTTATCACAATAATCACATATTACTGAGACTCTAACATGCAGCTGAGTGCCCCTTGCCAAGCATTTATCTTCCCCTTTTGCAAGGCTCCTGCTCTTACAGCTCCCAGCACTCATATCCAGATCAGCTCAAAGGCCATTACCCTATAATACTGTGACCACATGCCTACCAAGACAGGAACAGATCTGTCATTTTTCACACAGTTCCTATGGAATTATTTTCCCCTTTTTGAGGTCAATTTATTAGATGTTGTGTTTTCATGGATCTAGTTCATCAAGCAATCATAAATCTACAAGCATTTATAAAATGGACAGCACAGTGAGTGGTTAAGTGGCACGGTGGATTGAGTGTCCAACCTGGAGTTAGAAAGACCTGAGGCAAAATCTGGTCTCAGACACTAACTGTGTGACCCTGGGCAAGACACTTACCTTCCATTTGCCTCAGTTTCTTCATTTAAAAAATAGGGATGATAACAATACCTACCTCGCAGAAGGGATGTGAGGATCAAAAGATATTCGCAGAGCACTTTGCAAACATTAAAGTATTGTGTGAACACTAGATATTATTAGTACTGTTACTATTATTTATAGAGTGCCTACTCTGTGCTAGGTACTAGAAATACAAACATAAACCATCCCTACTCTCAAGAAACTAACATTTTATTGGAGGAACTAATATGTAGATATAAATATATATGGATTACAAAATAGATACAAGGTCAAGCCAGAGTTAACACTGTTGGTGATACTCTTATTACTATTACTGCTTATTGCACATGGAAACTACAAGTTCAAAGCCACATTTTGGAAGAGTCCTTCCCTAAGCAAAAGGAACTTTTGCATGAAATCTAGTTTACTGTAATACTTTTTATTTGCAGCTTAAGAGAGAATTATTTTCTTTGGAGAATATTTGCTTGTAGTCTCAAAAACTGGCTTGCTAAAAATACATCAGGTTCTTTTCTTCCTTTTTTCCTAATTTCTGCAAAAGGTTGTATCTCCATTCCCCACCCCAATACACACACACACACACACACACACACACACACACACACACACACAGAGAGTAAGATAACAGTAGCTTTCATCAAAGTTTTTCTCAAGCCATTCATTAGTATCCAAAATGACCAGGCTGTTTATCCCAAGATAGCCCCCACCTCCCAATATTACTGAGCAAACATCAGGTAAATATGAGAACTTAACAGGTACATATGAAAACACCTTTACCCACTATGATTAGGTTACAGAAAGTACTGAAAATGTGACCAAGTAGAATTGCCTCAATAACCAATCATAAGTGTAGAAAAGATTGTTCATGAGCCAAGCTCATGTGCCTTGACCATTTGGCATTGGGAACTATTCACAACCACAGATGTGTGCCACCTGACCAATGAGAACTCTAAAATCTTCAAGAACGAGCAACCTTCTGTGAAGTGCTTTCTCACAATATAAGCAAAAGCAGTCCTGCTTAAAATCATATTCCTGCCAAAGATCCTTCCTATGATGCTCACAAAGAAACAGGTACTCACATCAATATGGAGGAGGTAAAAAAATTACAGGACCAGGGGAATATGGCACCCCCTTCATCTGTGAGGGGTACCTCTCAGTCTTTGTACTTGACATCCAGTAAATATCTGGTTGGTTACAATTCATCTCTATAATATCTCAAATAATTCAACAGAACTCCCCAGAAAATGAGTTGTGCACTGAGTTTTGTTTTCACATTCAATTACAACACAAGTTAGAGACAATTAAAGCTAAATTTTGAGGAATGGGCAAGAGAGACTGAGCACCTCTCCAACTCTGGGAATTGACCCAACAAAATTAAGACAGTTGGATGGATTCTCCATAGAAAATTCATAGGAAAATATGGATCAAGATGAGAAGACAAAGAGGGGTTCTTATCTGTGTTTAGGGAGGGAGTATCCCTCCACATGGAGTGAGTAGATGAAATAATAGATCCACTAGTGTATCAAAATAAAGAAACAAACGACAAACCATCAGAGGTTCAGGTGCGTATTGGATGGTCAGTGAAATGCCACTGTCTGCCTAAAATCTCTGATGGTAAAGAGACAAGCATGGCATCCATTCCTATTTACTCCACTAATGCAAAAATAAAAAAAAAAAAGAACACGGTAGTCAAAGCCAACTCTCCCTGTTATGGCCAACTCTGCCTCTTACATCTGCCTGAGCACCAACAGGTTGACTAGGAAAACCCAAACAAACTCAGAGAAACCATTAAATAATTTTACCTGGTAAAGCCAACTTTCCTACAAACTGCTGTATACTATGAGACTATTCGTTTGTCTAGGACTTCCTCTATCCCCCATCCAGGAAATAAGGAAGTATCAGTTCAGTTACCCTCTTAAGTAACATACTAACAAATTCATTTCATACAACCGTTTCTACAAAAAGCAAGAATCTGGAAGCCTGATCTGTGCTGGTATGTGAGAATCTGGTTTCTCTTCTGTTGCCATTCTAAAGAGTATCTTAGCTTCCTGCTGTTTAGAAGGCAACATGATATTGGGGTAGGGGCAGGGAGGGGGATGAAATGAAAGAATGAGAGCGATGGAATATTTCAAAGAATACTAAATTGGGAGCCAATTAATTAATAGCTGGCATTTATATAATGCTTTAAGGTTGGCAAAATGCTTTATATATGTTATCTCACTAGACTTTTGCAATAATCCTGTGGGATAGGTATAATTATGATCTCCATTTTAGAGATGAGGAAAAAGAGGCTGAGAGAGGTTATGTGACTGACCCAGAGTCACACAGCTAGAAGGAGCCTGAGGTAGAATTTGAACTCAGATCTTGCATACTTAAAGTCCAACATTTGATCCACTGAGCCACCTAGCTGCCTATGTTATAATTATTTAGATAAAATTATTACAGTAACTCAAGATGCTAATTCAAAGAGCCCCTCGAACTTCTGTTTTCCTTGTAGGAAAGAGGAAACCCTGGAATAGTAGTATCTTACAATATATACTAGTTTATGCATACTTCACAGTTAGAAGGGTTCTCTGAGTCTACTTATCCTTTCCCTACTTACTAGATATTTGGGAATTCAGACAAGAAAGAGAAAATAGGCCACAAAAGGCAAAACTAGACTTACTTCACGTTTATTTGTTTTGTTGTTATTGTTGCTGTCAAACCTGGTTTCAAATCCCACCTCTGATACTTTCTGTGTGACCATGGACAAGTCACTTAAACTTTTTGTGCCTCACTTCCCTTATCTGTAAAACGAGAATAATACCTGCATTACCTATTGCACAGGGTTGTTGTGGGGATCAAATGAGCATATAAAGTGCTTTGCAACAGTAAATCACTTTATAAATATCAGTTACTGTGTATCTTTACGTTCTCATATTTTTCAAAGGAATTCAGATACACATGGTCCCAGAACAGGTTGCCATATTTTTCCAGCATATTTAATGTTCTACAGACTATTATACAGAGATGAATAAAATACCCTTCTTTTAACTAAAAGTACTAGAAAGTAAGCTTACTTTCTAATGGTCATTTTTGTTATTGTTCTTATTTTTTTCATTTTTATATTCAATCAAGTTCAGATAGAAACTGTCCTGAGAAAAATCAATACTGTATTATTCTTTTACGTTTTGTTAAGTAGATTATAGTTCATGATTAAGCCATTTGACCGACACTTTGTTATTTATATATTTTTGCCTGAATTTACATGGATGTTTTTCACATATGGCCCTTTGATTCCGTTCCTGGGTCAATCTTGTGTCCATTTTCTAGGTTCCTTCCAATTGCAGTTATACTGTTACCAACCACTATTATTTTTCAGTGCAGTGATGTCCGCTTGTTGCCACAGTATTTCAGCATGTTTTTCACCATTTTGTCATGTGTTCTAATGATATCTATCAATCCTCTCCTTCCTTTTTGATAAGGAAGGGTTAATCTTCTATAGTTGCCTTAGAGCAGTAGGCCCTAGGGTTCATTAACATTGTACCAGCTTTTTTAGGAAACTTTCCAAATCTGTTACAGTTGATTTTACAATTCTAAAGCTGAACAATGACAGATTTTGTATAAATGTCAATTACTTTAATCGTGGGATTCACATTTAGCTTTGATTTCAGGCTATCAACAAATCTTTAAGGTATTCAACTATAGCCTTCTTGAAATATTTATGCTAGATTTATCTTTCCAAGAGAATATCAAGGTGTCTGTAGATATCATTTTAATCCATTAGTTCACTGTGATCTCTAACTTCTAAAGCTCAGACTTCAGTCTCTGTCTTTCCTTTCCATACACTAATGATTTTACAGTGATTGATTCCAAAAATTACATTCTGATGTAATCATGGAAAGATTTCATGAGATGAGGGAAATATTTAAAGTATTTTTCAGTGAAGTTATATAGTTTGTTGCAATCCATGAACATCACTTAATAAGATGTTTTGGATTGATTCTCTCACTAATGTGGAAGCCAAGTTTATGTCTACTTGGAAGAGATGATAATATATTTAATGTTAGGTGGAACCAAAATAGGCTTAGATGATCACTGTGAAAAATGTCATTTTTTATATTAATTGATCTTGATATTACTGTTTGATCAATTGATATGTTTAAACAGAGAAAAATTTTCCATGTAAATGGTTTGTCAAGTACTCTAGCATTCTCACTGTACTTGGGTCTATTCTATTTTCAACAGATGAATAAGCCATGGGTGCAGAACTGAGTTAAAGGCTTTGCAATGATGAACATAATTTATATAAATGGTATAGCAATTTGGGGCAGGTTATTCAATAATAACCAAATTAATGATGCATTGTTCTTTCCACCAGCGGGACTTTTTGGAAGATTATTTTGTTTTTATGTGTTTAAAGGTATTTTTTTAAAACTTGATACAAACTATGGGTGACAAAGTACATTAATATTTAATTAGTCTATATTTGGATACAACACCAATCTTTTGGTAACAGATACATGATGCCATCTAAAAAATGTGGGCTCAGGCTTCTATCTTAGTGCAAGCAGATAACGGGTCTTGCTAATAATGTGTTCCCTATTATGAAACATTTGAGACAACAGTCATGGCCTTCAACCAGTCCAGGCCGTTTAAGCTCTGCAGAGAAACTAGATTTTAAGTTACCCCCTTTGACGTAATCATTCTATCATTCATAATTGTAAAAGTATGCAAGTTATCTGCTTCTTGTTTAATCTCTCTTATGTTTTCATTATATTGGACTTTCTTGCAACCATGTATGTAATAAAAATTCTTCCATATTCTTTTTCAAGAGTTTTACTCGGCTCAGATTCCTTTATTTCTCAAGACTCTAAAGTTTTTGACTGAAGTTGAATTTATTTTGTTCTTTGCCTGTAATTGTTCATTGAGAAAACCTAGTATTCAGAGTATACAACAGTATCTCAATATACAATATCTCTATTAATAACCCTTTCCCCAAAAGTAAAAATGGGGAAAAGTATTACAAATAAACATAATCAAGAAAAACAAATACATATTGTGGCCATTTCTGAAAAATACATGTCTCTTTCTACAACTTGAGACCACTGCCTGCCTCACTGTCAGGAAGTGGCTTACATACTTATGTCACTGGTCATCTGGCTAGTCTTTGCTTTTTAATCAAAGTTCTTAAGTTTTCAAAGTTGTTTTTCTTATGATATTGTCATTGATGTTCTCTTGGTTCTGCTCACCTCACTGGGTTCTCTGAAATAATCTCTTTGATCACTTCTTATGGCACAATAATACTCCATTACATTTCCATACCACAACTGGTTCAGTAACTCCCAGTAGATAGGTACCCCCTGTAGATTCCAGTTCTTTTTTTTTCCCTTTTAATCCCCTCACCCTTTTTAGGATCAGGAATTTTGGATTAAAACTAATCCTTCCTAGTACTGAACATCCACTTACCGCAGTCTCTCTCCCTCTACTGCCATTTATTTCTCTGTTGAGTTAGACGTATTTCAACACTAAAATTATTATGTGAATCTGGTTTTTAAGTATATAAGTATGTATTTAACTATTTTTATCAGTTTGGATTATACTGAATTTAATCTGATGCTCCCAAGCTTTCCTCCAGGTATGAACACTCTTTTTCTCATATACCCCAATTATGTAAGATAGCAAGTTCAAACACCTTCCTCCTTTATCTACACTAATATATTCCTTTTACCCTCTTTTCTCTTTCCTCTATTAAAATTTTTAGAATAGTATCAATCCATCCCCAGACTTCTGTTCTTTCTTATTTAACTCCCTCAATATCATTTTAAGAAATAAAAGTTCCAAGGAGACACTTATTTCTTCTCCTCCATTTAGCTTGTTAGCATTATAGCATCATTCAGCTCCTTCCAACTGTTCAAAAGAATTTACCTTTCCAGGTTTCTCTGCACACTAATGTTCGTATTCCAAAGTTTCTACTCAGCTCTGATCTTTGCATTAGAAATGCTTGAAAGTCCTCTGTCTCATTAAATGTTTTGGGTCTTTTTTTTTTCCTTCTGGAAGATATACAGCCTTACAAGACAAATTACTCTTGGTTATAAGCCCGTATAGTTTCTATTTTCAAATGTTCTATTCCAAACCATCCTCCACCTTATAGTAATGCAAAGAGGTCTTGTGTGATCCTGACTTTGGTTTCTGAATTCATGAAGTGCTTCTTTCTGGATGCTTATAATACTTTTTCTTTGACATGGTAGCTCAGATCTTGGCTATGGCATTCCTGGGATTTCTGCTCTTGGGGTTACATTCAGGTTTCACTGATTTTTCTATCCTCACTTCACCCTGTGTTTCTAACAGATCTGGGCAGTTTTTATTTATGATTTTTTTTAAGAGTCCAGGCCTTTTTTTTAAGGTGGTCCAATTATTTCTCCAGTTATCAAACATTTTTCTTCCCATCTCTCCCAACTTGACTAAAAAAGAAAAAGAAAAACAGGACATTTATAGCAAACATGCATAGTGAAGCAAATAAGTTTCCACGTAACCAATGCTCCAAAATGTGAGTATCATTTAATCCATCACCTCTCTTTTAAGAGGTGAGTAGCATTCTTCATCATTGGCTCTCTTATAATCATAGCTGATCACTGTATTGATCAGATTTCTTAAATCTTTCAAAATTTCTCATTTTTACAGTGTCTCATAAATTACTCACATGTTTTTGCTTACTTCACTGTCTAAGTTACTTTAGGTATATATATATATACATACATACATATATATATATATATGTATATGTATATATATATATATATGTACAGAGAGAGAGAGAGAGAGAGAGAGAGAGAGAGAGAATGTTTTCCTCTTTAATCTCTTTGGAATATAGATCAAATAATGGTATCAGTGGATCAAAGTTAAGTAATTTGGGGACGCAGTTCCTAATTGCTTTCCACAATGGCTATCCCAATTCACAGCTGCACCAATAGTTCAATGTGCTGTTTTCCCTCAGTCTCATCAACCCATGCTACTTTCATTTGATATCAATGTTGACAATCTGATAATCACATGGTAGATCCCCAGAGTAATTTTAATTCGCATTATTTTAATTATTATTTATTTGAAACATTTTTATATGGTTATTGATAACTAGGATTTTTTCCCATGAGAACTGTCTATTCATATCTTTTGACCATTTATCAATCAAATGAATGGCTCTTATTCTTATAAATTTGAAGGAGTTCTATATATCTCTTAGAAATGAGGTTTTTATCAGAGAAACTTGATGTTAAGATTTCCCCCCACCAATAACTGTTTCCTTTCTAATTTTAGCTGTATTAGATGTTTGTGGAAAACACTTTTAATCTGATATAATTAAAGTTTGCCATTTTATCATCTAAAATGCTCTTTATCCCTTGCTGGTCTTGAATGCTTCCTCATCCATAAATCCAAACAGCAATTTCTTTCTTTTTTCCCTAATTTATGTTGTAACCTTTTACATATATATATATTTATTTCATCTATCCTTTGGGGGTTTATCTTGGCATATGGTTTGAGGTGTTGGTCTAAACTCAGTTTCCACCAAAATGCTGTCCCAGCCATTCTTGTTGAATATTGAATCCTTTCCCCAGCAGGTGTGGTCTTTGAGTCTATCAAACCATAGTCTACCAGGTCCATTTGGTTGGTAAGCAAGGTATCTAACTTGCTCCACTGAGCAACCTCTGTTTAACAAGTACAAAGTTGTTTTAATGATTACTTTTTGGAAGAATATGTTGATAACTTTTCCACAGCAAGAACCCTTCCTTCCCACTTTTTTCTTCATTATTTTCCTTGAGTTTCTTAACACCTTTTGCCTTTCCAGCTAAACTTCTTTTTTGCCATAGTTTTATATCATAATCCTTTGGTAGTTTGATTGGTAAGTCACTGGATAAGAAAATTAATTTAGGTAGTGTTTTTATTACAATGATTCTTAAAACATCTCTCCTAGACTTGCAGGCAGTTCAGTTGTTTTTTATTTCATTTTTCAACTCTTATTTCATTTTTTTCTGATTAATCACAGTCCTTTCAGAAAAGTTTTTTTTTTCCTTTGAGATTCTATACTTCTTACAGCATTACTCTTCCCTTCTAAGTTGGATATTGGGGGCATCTCTAGATAGAATATAATTCTTTATACTGGTTTCTATCATTTAGTTTTATCATACTGTATATAAACAAAAAGAAGGGGAGAAATGGTTGCTAAGCTGACTTTCTGCTCCTGAGATTAAGCGCCCCTAGATCTTTCAGGTTCAGAGCACTAAATCTTCAGGGCCTCTTTTGGCATCTTAGGACAAAATGATAAGGAACTCAGGATCCTATGATGTCTTGGTCTGAGCATGTCTTGTCCATACTCGTTGCTGCTTTTCCTGCTTGTTTCCAGGGTCTATCCTTTGGGTTCTCAACCATTTTATCAGAAACCTATTTGATGCCTCAGGACTGGCTACACATGCCTCTGGCAAGTCTTTGGTTGTTCTGGGAGACTTGTTTGTCTGCGCTGACACTGGCTTCGATGCTAGCCCACTTTCCTATTGCTCATGAGCTTCCGTTGGACATTTTTGGCAGTTCTGAGGTTGATGAAGTCTCTTATTACAGTTTCTCATTGAACTTCTTGATCATTATTCAATCTGACACGTTTTGTTTTGTTTTTGTTTTCTGAAATGCATGTGGGAGGGCTTATCTGCCTGCTCCCACTCAAGCAGTCATCTTGGCTCACAAACTACTCAAGTTTCCTATTCTACGTACTCACTAAATATTGCTGTAATCTTCCAATGCCTTTCTGCAGATCAACAGATCTCTCAAGTTACTTCTGCTATGATGGTGCTGGATGCCTATCCTTAGTTTATTCGTTGATATCTTCACCTTCCTCCAATGGTTCTTGCTAGAGCAACTGCTGCCACATATACCGTTCTGAACAGTACTTGAAATGTTTTTACACTGTCAAATACCACGTGAAAATATATTCATTCATAATGATTAGAGAACACACTAACTTTTCGGAATTATGTCTTGGTGTATTTATTCTGCTAGCCGCATTCATGTGATAAAATTTAAAAAGGAGTTTCCAGAATCCCAATCTATCTCCTCTTTAATACCATTTGAGTCATCTCTGCTATTTTTGCCATGTTTCATTATCAAGCAAAATGCGTGGAGTTTGCATTGAGTAGAGATTTTCAATGACCCTGATGTTCTTTAACACCTCCCTCTTCAGATTTTAGCAGCTACCCAATTTCATCTCTTATTTCACCTAATCTAGGTTTATGTATAGTTATATCCTACACTATAACTGTAAAAATAACCTTTCTTGCAGATAAGGAGTATGTTGTTGTATGACCTGCAATGGGAGGTACCATTGACAAAAAGCAGTATGAAGCCCTGCTTCATGTGAGATCGGCTTCCAATTTTGTTTTGACAAAGTGTATAATCAAATATTTATGCATAACATGAGAGTATTCACAACTTCAGTCTATTTCATGGACTTTCCTGCTTTAGTGATGAGTACTATGTGTACTGAAACATTTCTAGCAAGTACAGAGTCAGGTATTTATTCCTCATTTATTACAATGTATCTTACCTTCCTCTTATACCAGACTATACCACCTACTTTACTATCACTGAAGTTTTCAAGGTCAGTCTGCAAACCTACACCATCATACTAATTCCTTAGATTCACAAAAGTAGTTCATCATACTGGCTATGTAAGCTAACTCAATTGGTGGTATAGCTAGGGCCCAGCTGTCCAACATTTTAGAGTTCCTGCCAGGCCTCCATAGTGATTATGATGGTTGTAGGATGCACATCACCCAAACTGGCACTTGCCTAACTTTGTAATTGCCCCCTTCCCCCATGATATGGACAAAGTATTTGATTTTGAAGGGGGTAGAAGTAGTAAGGTGGTGGGAGGAGAAGGAAGAGGAAGAAGAGGTGGAGAAGGAAGAGGAGAAAATGGTGGTGGTAGTGGTAGTGCTGGTGTTAGTTGGGGCAGCTAGATGGTCTGAGGTCAGGAAGAGCTGAATTCAAATCTAGCCTCAGACACTTACTAGTTGTGGGACCATCAGCAGTTACTTAACCCCTATTTGCCTCAGTTCCTCATCTGTAAAATGAGGACACACTGGAGAAGACAATGGCAAACCCCATGGACATGACTGAACTGAACAACAACAAAACAGGAGTAGTCATAGTACTAGTAGTTGCAGCAGCAATAATAGTGGTGGTAGTAGTAGTAGTAGAAGAAGTAGCAGTAGTAGTAGTGGTGGTGGTAGTAATTATGGTAATAGCAGCAACAGTAGTAATGGTAGTAGTAGTAGTAGTACTGGTAGTAACAGTAGTGATGATGGTGGTGGTAGTGGCGGTAATAGGAGCACTAGTTATGATAGCAGTGTTAATGCTAGTAATGGCAGTAGTAGTAGTAACAGTGGTAGTAATAGTGGTAATTGTTGTAATACTAGTGGTGGTGGTACTAGTAATAGAAGTGGTGACAGTAGTAGCAGCGGCAGCAGTGGCAGTACCCATCATCATCATCATAGCAGAAGTAGAAGTAATAAATTACCATCACCACTGCCATTACCTAACAATGCAACTCCAAAAAGTCATTTTGTCTCTCTGAGTTTCAGTTTTTTTATTATAAAAATGATAAGTTAAATGAGAAGATCCCTAACCTCTGAGGATTCCAGCTCTGAATTAGATGAATCTGATTTCATTATTACAACTACTCCCTGTGATTGAAAAGAATGCAAATCATCTTTACCCATTCACCCTGTAGGATTCTTTTCCATGTGCTCCCACAATTCCCACAAGTAGCTTACCTCAACCTACAGATTTCTTGACATCACATGAGTGCCAACGGGATGCACAGGCTGTCCCTCAGTAATCTATTGGTCCCATAATATGACTGTCCCACCTGTTTTTCTGATCATGTATCTCTGTGGGGATACCTTTTAAATTGCTTATCCTATGCAATATTTAC
The DNA here is from genome assembly GCF_011100635.1 of Trichosurus vulpecula. Lineage (NCBI taxonomy): Eukaryota > Metazoa > Chordata > Mammalia > Diprotodontia > Phalangeridae > Trichosurus > Trichosurus vulpecula. The sequence goes on from NC_050573.1 coordinate 417,447,313, forward strand.
TGACTATTGTGCAGGAGTTTCTTTACATTCATCATGCATCTCTCTATTCAAGTAATCTACAACTTTGATTCTTCAGAAATTGAGGCATTCTCTGACATTCAGCCACATACCATCTCTGGAATACTGATATTTAAAAGACAGCCTTCAGTTACAGGGCAGTTAACGGATCATTATAAAAGCATTGCGAACATTTCCAAAGACCACCCAGCCTACTATCATTGTCCAACATCTTCATCCACAATGTTTACCCAAGATACAGACACTGACAGACCTACCCTAGGAATGGTGTATCCAAGTGATTATCAAATGTATGCTTCATGCACTTTGTTTTTCTTGAATGAAGAGTTATTTTAAACTTTATTTCAAGCAATTAAATACTTTACAACGTAGACTCTAGAATCTTATGGGGCTTGAGTCAATCAACAGAATATCATAAATGACTCACCATCTATGAGGAAGTCCTTTTCCATATAAATACTTGATGAATACCATTTAACATAATGGCAAATGTTTCTCCTTGTTTTATGTAAAAATTGATAATAATTATCAGGGGATCTTCAAAAAGGGTTATTTCTGCTACATCTTTTAAGGGATCTTATATGATTTTTTGATATATACATAGGAAATTCCATACTGGAAGAGAGACTTTAAGGCAGGATTTTGCCCTACCAAATCAAATACTAACTGAATAAAATATTTTTATAGTCAATAAACAATAAGCCTAGAAGAGTTTTATACTCTCTGTGCTTTTCAATCAATCATGACTAAAAGCTGTGGTCTGCTTTAAAATATCATTTGTAAAACCCTATCTGTCCTTTCCTATACCTTCATCAAGGATGCACTTGATATGTACATCAATTACTCTCATAAAGACATTATAGAGATGACTAAGTAGGTATATGAATGTGTGGTCATTGATATTCTAAGCAGTGATGGCTCTAAACACAGAAGGAAAAACAGAGATAAAGCAGCAGTTATTTCTGCTTCTTGAGTGGTAAGAAAAGTAAAATGTAACAAGCTTCTTCTGTCCCTCCGTATCAAACAACTTCATGGTGATGTCTGAACGATCCAGTCATTTTTTCCTGGCTTATCTAACCTAAATTGTTTAGGAAAGCTTCAAATCCCGTAAAAAGATTAAACATGCAAATTTTATTAGAACATAAAAATTGATAACTCTGATAGTAAGTGTTCTGTATGTGTTATCTTTAAGTCTAAGAGTCTTCATTTTTCAAACTTTAAATCAATCTCACTTCACATATTCCCTTTCTCTCTTCAAGCCCCCAAATATACATTTGGGACATGGATTTTGTATTTTTTATACAATGGGAACATTCCTAGAATTGCAATGAAATGATAGTTTCCCAGTTTAGCTTGTCTATTTTTATTCATCGTGTGGAATAAGCAAGTATTTTGTTTGGACTTGCAAATAGAAACCACAAAATCTGAGTGTGTGAGAGAGAGCAAGAGAGAGTGTGTATGTACACATGACAAACTTTTGAAATTCTGAATTGTTCTACAGAGTTATTCAAGGGAAAGACATTCCACAGATCTGGAGAAATTGACCAAAAATAAGGGCACAGTTGGGCTATGGCAGCTTTGTGATGCTTGGACTCTGTTCTGGTAAGATTCTTGTAAACATGATTTCAACATCATAAAATAAGATTTAATATTTTAGCATTTAGAGAACACAGTCCTACAGTAGACATCAAAATCTCTCTCTCACTAACACTGCTGTTTGTTGACTTAACACATTCCCAACTAATGCCAAAGCTATTTAAATGTCTTTTTCAAATTATCATGGCCTTTTCTAATGTGTTTAGTTACTATTATCCAGTTACTTTTAACCAAATAATGTAATGCTTAATGTAGTTACATAAGCACAGTAACCTATTGCTTTAGAGGGTATGTATCGTCAACCTCTACCTTTCAACAACAAATGCCTACTTTTCCTCAGTCTGTTTTCAATTATTGTGTCAATATATTATTCTAAGCCTTTAGGTTTCTTTTCTCTGATAAAAGCCCTTGAATTTGTATAATGCAGAATTTAACAACCCCTCTTATCAACAAATTCCTTGAGAGAATATGGCCCAAGGAATCCCCTGACATACACACTTCACTCTAGTTTCCATACCAAGACAGAAAGGTAGGAAGCCTTTTTATCCAATTTCTCCTCCTCCACCAGCAGGTTTGGCTCTCTGGAGAATTTCTCAGCCTTTGAGTTTTGACAACTTAAGTATCTTTTTAAAATTCTGTCAAATGTGAAAGATGGCCCACATTAAGAATCCAACCCTCAATCCCTTCTCCTTCAGAAGAGGAAAATGTACTTGTTTTTCATGGATATAGTAGACGGTCCCCTTCTTAGAATATGTTTTCCTATTAAGTAACCAACACTCCAAGGCCATCAACTCAAACTTTAAATCTATTTTAAAACTCTTCTATCATGTAATCCTTAAATTTTAGACCCTGATCATAACCAAAATTGGTAGAAAATCTAAGTAGAAATAATAAAGACAACTGAAGTCCACAAGTAATTCTAAAACTCTCATCTTATGAAGTTTTTCCCACATAAAACCTTTAAAAATAGATTTTTACATAAGAAGTAAAGCTGATCATTTTGCACATCATTAACATTCAGATTGTTAGAGGCACCAACAGCAGTTTGTAGAGAAAGGAATACAGTCTTCTATCATGTGAAATAGTAACCACCCATTTCCATAAATATGAACTCCTTGTTATTCTCTTTAGTTTCTTCTTAGGGCTGTGGAAATTGGCCCAACTATATTCATTTCCATACAACCACCTGTTTCTTTTGACTATAGTTTCTCATCATTCCTCAATGCAATACTGAATTTCCCATATTAATCTCATACCTTCTCCCATATATTTATCTTACTGAAGCAAGTACCCATTCCTTTTAAGGTTTTTATTTCTAACAGCAATGGGAAACTTTGATACAACAAGCGGTCCATAATGTTATACACATGGATATTCCCTCTTTCAGTACAGATGGCAATCTATCTCTGTCTTCCTTCTCCTCTGAGATTCTTGTCCATGTTCTTCCATTGATGCACCATAGAGGGTCTACCTAACACACTGAAAGCCTTTCCTTTATGTCAAGGGTACTTAAGCAAGAGTCCATTAATTTGTTTTGCTTTTTTTTTTTCAAATTTTGATAACAGTATATCAATATAATGGGTTTCCTCTGTTGCTCTATACATTTTATTTTATGAATATAAAAATATTCTGAGAAGCATCTGTGGGCTTTACCAGATTGCCAAGGGGTTCCAGGGCACAAAGAAGGTTAAGACCCATTGAAGGAACAGGACCTATATGTACAAAAATATTTATAGCAGCTCTTTTAGAACTGGAAATTGAGGTGATGGCCATCAATCGGGGAATGACTGAATAAGTTGTTGTATATGACCGTGATAGAATACTATTGTTCTGTGAGAAATGACAAATAGGACAGTCCCAGAAAAACCTGAAAAGACTTACGTGAACTGATGAAAAGCGAAATGAGCAACACGAGGAGAACACTGTACACAGTACCAGCAAGACTGCATGATCACCTATATGAATAACTTAGTTTTTCTCAGCAATACAATGATCCAAGATAATTCTGAAGGACTTATGATGAAAGGTGCTGTCCATATCTAGAGGAAGAACTGATGGAGTCTGAATTCAGACTGAAGATACTTTTTCTTTACTTATTTTTCTTGGGGTTTTTTTGTCTGTGTTTTCTTTCACAGCATGACTTACATAGAAACGTGTTTTGTGTGAATACGCATGCATAACTTATGTCAAATTGCTTGCCTTCTAATGATGGGGATAGGGGAGGGAGGGAGAGAATTTGGAACTCAAAATTTGAAAAAAGAATCTGAAAATTGCTTTTACATGTAATTGGTAAAAATAATTTTTTAAAAAGAAAGTACCCATTGAAAACTCATGCTCTACCAAAAGAGAACCCCTTAATTATACCTCATAACCAGCCCAACTCCATCCGATTATGTATTTCTTCAATGACATCCTTTATGCAACATCTTAAATGTATTATCATTGGAAATACACTCCAGCTTACTAGAACCCACCAGGCACCTCTCCATATTCCCAGAAGATCATAGCTCACTTTTATCTCCTCCAGCTCCTCCTTTCTCAAAATAAAACGCAAAGGGTCACATGGGCAATAATAGTAGTCCTCTTTATATACAAGAAACCAAATTAAGATTCATCTAAGTTTCAACAGCTAGATTCAGTGAGTTTCTTGAACTTTTTTATATTTTTTAATATAGTGACAGACAGAACAAAACCTGGGTACCAGGGGGCAAGGAGAAACAATGAGAGAGTCGCTGTCTACCGGACTAGGCTATGGGAGCAGCAGTGGTTAGGAACAGGGGGCAGTGTCCCTGCTTCTTTCTCCATCATCCCTACCAATTATACCAATTCGGAGCCTGCCCTGGATTAGCACTGGACACAGTGAGCAGCAGCCAAGGGTAGAAGTAGAGGGTTGCTGGGAAGCATCAATGTCTTTAGCCATAAAGCTGAGGAGGGCAGGGGAGAGGGAGAGAAAGAGGGAATTGGGAGAAAACCCAGGTCATGCAATATAGGGTAGAGATGGGTCTGTAGCTACCTAGCTGAAAATAACATGAGAAACTGCCTATGCTGTCTACTGTTACCTTTTATCATTTACCCCATACTTTATATTTGGAAATCCAACAACCTCTGCCAACACCTACTTATTTACATTCCATTATAAACGTTCCTGGACATGATGAGCACACAACTTCCTGTGGTCACGTAACAATTCTTCAAGAAGCTAACGCCTTTTAGGAATGGCTTCAACACACTTCACTTCTCTGTCTAGTTATTTGCTTTGTCTGTCCAAATTTTAGGCATTCATCTTGGCTTAGAGAAAGGACAGAATTTAAATGCCGAACTCTTTAATGTTGCTACAATGTGTTAGTTCTAGAAAAAGGCTGTCATGGGTGTGCTTCTCTCAAATTCAGATAAAGGAAAATGGGAGGGAGAGGGGATGGAGGGAGAGAGCGGAAGAGGAAGAGAGAAAGAGAAGAACTGGGAGGATAAGAAACAGGAGGAAAGGGAAAGAGGGAAGAAAAGGAGAGGGAAGGGGGAAAGAGGAAAGGAGAAAGATGGAGGAGAGGGGAAGGGAGAAAGGGAAAGAGATAGAGAAGAAAACTAATGAGAAAAAAGGAGGGATAGGGAGAGAGAGGGGGAGAAAGGGGGAAGAGAGAGAAGGAGAGACAGAGGGGTTGAGAGGGTGAGAGAGAGAGAGAGAGAGAGTTGGGGGGGAGGGGGGAGGTGTGCGCATGTGAGAGAGAGTCCAGCTCTTACTTTTTTCTTGGTTTCCCCCTAAGGATATGCCCAGGAACAAGATAAAGGAAAAGCAGTAAGAACAAGGTCACAGAGACATACCTTTCACTTACTCTTGTTATACAAAAAAGAAACTAGGCACTTTTGAAGGGAACAGAGAAAAAAACTAATAAAATGGGACAATTTCCCAAAAGAGAGAGGAGGGAATGAGATGAGAGGTACTGAAAGGCTTAGGTCTGGCCAGGAGAAATTCTAGCTCATCCTCTCAGACAGGCCCAAAGGAAGGGCAGGATGAAAATGTAAAGAGATTTTTGACTGAAAATCAGGAGCTCAGAGCTGATGGCGATTATCTTTTCTGAAAAATAGGAGGCAAAGTCTTTTACCGAAATAGAAAGATGTGTGGTGGTACACATAGGGGCTTGGGGAATCTGTGAATTATTAGGAAAATGGTTCGGAAAGGTCCAGTGATTTATTGACTTTGGAAATCAAGTAAGTGGTACAGCCAGTGCTCAAAGGAAGTTCTTTTGACTGTCTTCACTGCTCTCTTTACGAATGTTGCATTCTCTTCAGCTACTGCACACAACTAGGGGGTATGTATGGGATGATGCCCATGCTAGATTAGATCTGAGTTCACATTGCCCCTGGACTGGCTCTTCTAAGACCAAATCATTTTCTGAGGAATAGAAAAATCATTGGCTAGACTTAATCTCATCATGTCTTTATCTTCCAGAAAGTATCAGTGTATATTGTATATTCTAAGTATATATACTGGGTGACCCCAAACATTAAGTGAGTTTGAGAGGCAGTTTATGGGGCAATGATGCTTATTTGTTGTTGTTCAGTCATTTCAGCCATGTCCAACTCTTCCTGACCCTATTTAGGGATTTTCTTGCCAAAGATACTGGATGTGGTTTGTCATTTCTTTCTCTAGCTCATTTTACAAATGAGGGAACTGTGGCAAAGTGGGTTAAATGACTTGCCCAGGGTCACAAAGTCAGTGTTGGAAGCTACATATGAACTCAGGAAGATAAGTCTTCCTAATTCTAGGCCAAGAACTCTACTTTGCCACCTGGCTGTCTAATGATGCTTATTCAGTCTGAGTATAAACTCATTTTGCTGTAGGTACATTGGTTAGGTATTATTTTTCAGGAGTAACTAATATGAAGCTTTTAATTTTTTCTAGATTTGACTGTCATCAATTGAGCTGTATAATAATTAGGTAAATTAACATGAAATGTAGCAGCATAACTTTGTTGTCTAAATCGATTCAGTAATGTGACTGAAGACCATAGAAAGCATATAAATAATCTTAGGAGAAAACAAAAGAAAAAGCAGCATGAATGCAGAACTCTACCTGTTGTGGACACGACATTCTCCGAGCTCTCACCACATAGCTTCGACAACAAACTGGTCTTGCCAGCACCCGAGAGGCCTATGCAGACCAAGTCATACTCTGGTCGTGGAGGAGGGGGTCCCTTGCAGCAAAGTGCTCTAAAACACTGAGAAGAGAGAAAAAGACATAGATTTCAAAATCTATGGCAACAAAAACGGGACAGCATTTTAAATAAATGAGTATATCTCTTTTCTACTCTATGTCACTGACGAAGCTGATATTGTAGAGGCTATTTTAAATCATGACAGCTGAGTAGCACAGTGGATGGTGCACTGGGCCTGGATTTGGAAGGACCTGAGTACAAATCTGGCCTTTGACACTTACTAGTGATCCTGGACAAGTCACAACCCCATTTACCTCAGTTTCCTCATTTGTGAAATGAGCTGGAGAAGGAAATGGAAAACCACTCTAGTATCACCGGCAGGAAAACTCCAAATAGGGTCAGGAACAGTTGGACACTAGGGAATCACAATTTTGCGTCATCTGATAGTATTTCCTCATTGCTAAACATGAATCCGTGCAGCAAATAACACTGTTTCCCCTTTCCCAGCGATTGCAGATATTCACACCTAACCTGGGGAAGCAGGTTTACACAGAGGCAAAACCACGGAGGTGTAAGTCAGTCCCAAATCACTTCAGACCCAAAGCATGACTGCAGAACTGACTGGCTCCAGGGCTATACAAGCATGCAGGACCCTATTTGCAGATATCTCCAAAAATACCATGCTGGACCAAACCAAGCTCCCTGGACTGCCCCCAGAGAAGTTCACAATCTTCAGAAGAGCCCTAAAATCAGCCAGATGTATTATTATATCCATGAGTTTAAGAGGGACTTCACCTGGAGTAGATTCCTCAGTACAAATTAGCCCTCCAATTACTGGGCTATATTAGGACCAAAACAATGTTCATTCATACGGATTTCCCTCAGTATGGTACTGCAAACCCCTTCAGCATCTTTGCCAAGAGAACCCCAGATGGGATCACAGAGCATCGGAAACAACTGAAACAACTGAACAATTGCTTGTTTTGGGTGTAGGGGTTTTTCATTGTTGTTGTTTTGGGATATTTTGGCCATATTTACCCATGGGCTATATTTCTATCAGACTAGCAAATTTAATTTCTACAATTATCAGTTTTTCAGTTTGAAACTTATTTCAATTCGACAAATATTTACAAACACCTACTATGCAATGGCACTCTGCTGGTGTTCATCCAGTTAAGTCTGCGTATTGTATATATAGAATTCTGGGGCATTTAAAATCAACTAGGCAAATAATAAAGGGTATAGGACATGTTCTCTCACACCTCCTTTACCAGGCGCTTCATCCTCGTTCTCTAAGCCAATGAGACTTCGTTTCCTATCATAATGATTCCTATTTGAAGCTTCATAACACATCAAGTACTAGGAACAACCTGAATACTACTGAAAACTAAACTAGCTAGATAGTTCTTTTTCCCCCTAATGTTACTGAACAAAGAACACAAAATATCAGCAATGAAAGGGCCCTAACTCCCTTGTTTTATAGAATGGGAAACCAAGGCTAAGTGGCAAGTGATTTGCATAAGACTGATTATTAGTAGAATCGTGTTTGGACTCTTAGTCAAGTGCTCTTTCTACAATATACTACAAAAAGAGTACCTTACAAAAACCACTTTTTAAAAGAGAGGTATGTTTATTTTTGAAATAACACCACTAATGAATAATAACAGCTAGCATTTATAAAACTTTCATGGCTTGCAGAGCATTTTAAATGGCATCTCAGTTGATCCTAAAAGCACTATAATGTAGATGCTATTATTATCCCCATATTTAACAGATGAGGAGGCTGAGGTGATAAGTTACTTGCCTATGGTCACACTAGTGTCTAACCTACAGATCTGAACTCAGGTCTTCCTGATTCCAAGTCTAGCAGGCTCGATCAGTGGGTCACCTTCTGTAAGGGGCTTTTCTCAGTCCTTCTCACTACTAGCTATTCCTTCTGAAATAACCTCATATTTACATTGTACATAACTTGTATATACAAAGCTGTTTGCATCTTGACTCCTCTTTCAGAACCCGAGAGCTCCCTGAAGGCAGAGACCACACTTTTGCCCCTTTTTATATCTCCAGCACTTAGGACATGTTGTGCCTGATAGTAAACACTACCTAAATGCTTGTTGACTGACTGACTAATACATTTTGATGGAGTAGCAACTGGCATGATTATTCAATAATATAACAGCACCAAAAATACATCCGGCCCATTTGTTGAACCAATTTCATCTAATTTCATTTTTTTCTATCTAATGGCACAAATTAATATAACTCAAATGAAGAATTTTAGTTGATCTTTGATACTTCCTGCGATTTTGTTACCATTACCTAAGGATCCTTCATGGTTTATAAAAAAGTGAAAAATAATGCTATTCCAGGGCAAAAGGCTATGAAGTTCTTTTCTTAAAGAAAAATATCACATCCAAAAAATACCACAAATTTTAACTGTAAAAGTCCACAGTGATTTTGCCTAATTAAAATTTGCATTTTTTTTCAAAACACACATGAATAGATAAAGAAGGAATGCCTCCAAACTTTTATCTCCTAATCAGCCTTAAGCTATCAGCACCCTGCAATAAAAATACCTCTGAATAAGTGTATCTGTCAATAAGTATTCCTAGAACACCTTCAGGAAACATGGTCAAAATCAGACCTCAAACTATAACTTCAAAGGGTTTATAATTTTAAAGGGGAGAGACAAGCCTATACAATTAACATAAATAGCTACTAAAATCCCTGAACTGGAGCTCATAACAAAAGCATATTTAGGAATCTACTTCCCATTCAAGGGATTTAGTTTTGGTTTTGTTGGTTGGTGAGTTTTCGCTTTTTGTTTCTTACTCATGTATTATAAAAAGGGGGGAGGGGCAATCAGAGAAAGCATTCTAAAGGAAGCTGGTACCAGGCTTTAAATTCTTATTTCAATTCAATTCAACAAAATTATTAAATGGAAGAAGCACGTGCATAAAAAGATTGTGATTTGCATAGAAGAAGGGCACTGCATTCAAGCCCACCTTTGATTCCACTACCTGTGCTACTGCAGTAATGGTAGGGCTAACCACAGTAGTAAAAGTAGCAATTGCAGCAGGAACAGGAACAGTAGCAACAATAAATCAAAGTAATAATAGTAACAGTAGCAGAACTAATAGTATCAACAGCAAGTGAAGGTGGTAGCAACAACAGCGGTAGTACTAGGAGCAGTATCATGAGTTATCAACAACCAATAAGTGACAGTAGTGACAGGAGTAGCAGTAACAGTATCAATAGCAGTACCAGGGCTAATGACAACAGCAGTAGTACTAGCAGCAGTAACAGTATCAACAACAAACAATAGTGAGAAGAGTTACAGTAGCAGTAACAGTATCAACAGCAGTAACTGGCGGTAGCAACAACAGCAGGGGCAGGAGCAGTATCAGTATCAGTAACAGTGACAGTAACAAGAGCAGCGGGAGCAGTCACAGTAACTGACAGGCAAATCATTTCAGCTGTCTCGACCACAAGGCAAGGCAGGCACCGCACAAAGACAAAAATCTCAAGTCCTGGAGGGGTACACTGATTAATAAATGCAAGGTGATTTCAAGGAAGAAGAGCAATAGTAAAGAAGGCAGGGATGAGGGAAGATAGTTTTATAGCAGTCCACCTTCTGGGGAAGTAGACTTCTAGGAGAGATAAGGAGGGAGTGTATTCCAGAGACAGAAGGGGAAAACTTAAGCAAATGCCCAGAGTAGGGAAATGGACTATGAAGTTCAGGGGACAACTAGCGTCCACCCCAGGGAAATGATGTAAAATTCTACAGGGAAAGTTGGGGTGGAGCCAGATTAGGAAAGATGGTAAGTATCAAGGTAAGAAGTTTGGGTTTTTTCCAGTATGAGTTATTCCTATGCTCACGATGCACCTGAACAGAAAGAGGAGATATCCTGCTCCTTATTCCCCTTGGCCATTCTTGACCATCGCTCTATCGCCAATACCTTGGAAATCCCCTCTCCTTTGAGGTGCATGCCATCAGTCCTTTGTCCAGACCCTTGTTAATGGAATATACTGGCCTCCAGCTGATGCCCAGTTAGGATTTATAAAGAGCTTTAAGGTTTGCTAAGTGGTTTACAGATATTCTTTCATTTGATCCTCATAACAACCCTGGGAAGCAGATACTAATTATTATCTTCATTTCAGAGATGAGAAAATTGAGACAGAGGTTAAGTGGCTTGCCCAGGGTCACACATCTGAAAAGTGTCTGCAGCTGGATTTGAATGTAGGTGTTTCTGAATCCAAACCCAGCACTTCAGTTGGTCTCTCCCTCTCCCTCTCCTTCTCCCCACCCCCGCCATGTCATCACCTTATGTCTTTTCCACCCCTTCTCTTGCCCTCCTACTTATTAGGATAGCATAATTTTACATAATATTGCATGGAAAGTTTTGAGTCAACACAGTAACAGACAGTAACAAACAATGAGTAGTGTTAAAGAACCTTGCCCATAGAGTCAAGAAAGCCCTCCATTCAAAAAATCAGTTCCGCTTATTAGTTATGTGATGTGAACAGGCACTCGACACCCCTTAGACTCAGTTTCCTCATCTGGAGAAACAGTATAACTTGTACTAAAATCAATAAGCATTTAATAAGTGCCTATCGTGTACCAGGCACTGTGCCAAGCACTGATCATGATAAAAAAGAGAAAATGGATGTGAAAATGCTTTTGTAAATTGTGAAGAGCATATCAAATGTAATTTGATACTACTGATCATCAGTGAGTTAAATTAAAGCCTAGCAACTGCTTAAGAGGATAAAATTGAGACTTCCCGCTGATTTTAACCCACAGTAGTTGAACAGAACAAGGGAATACTCACACGACTATCCTCAAGCCCGCTTCCAAGGACGATTCACTACAAGTCTATTTGCCATCTTTGCCCCAGTTATGGAATGAATGATAAGTTAGCAGTTTTTCCTTTAAGGTCAGTTTCCACTGTAGCAGCTGGCAGGGTGGAGAATTTCAGATAATAAGAGTCACTACTCCACAGATTGTGAATGGAGCTTTGAGGGCCCCTTTTTTATGTTCAGGGTTCATGCCCTCTACTCTTATTCCTCTGAGCCCTCTGCTTTCCTCAGTACTACTGCCAGCTTTGGTGATACAACTAACTTGCTTTTTTCACCACCCTTAGCTTTCTGCAACTTAACAAGGTTGAAATAATGAGAGGGTTGTTAAGCCCCTGAATGACTCATGAGAGTCAATGGTCAAAAAAAAAAAAAAGGAGGGGGGGAAGCTACCTCCAGCTTCTGTTAGCATCCAGAACCCCCATGAGGAGAAGCATGTAAGAAGTCTGTTGTTACTTAACTCACACCACAGAATAAATCCAGTCTCTAATTGGCTGGAACAGACTTACAAGATCTATAAATTTTTCATAGGACGACAAGGAAAAGACTAATGGAAGCTTGCTCCACACCTTCTGAGGTTCATCTGGTTCCAGGAGTGCAGGGTTTGAACCCAGGAAATCTCTCTTTATTACACAGCTGCCACAAGAAATGGAATCCAGGCCCCCAACATGTTATTTTCATCCATAGTTTGTTCATCCACTCTACAGGGCCCCTATAGTTCCGGCCTTGTGAACGTCTGTGTCCTCCTTGCTAGGATTAGGCTTTGAGCCCATCTCAAGGGTCCAATTTTCAGCAGTCCTGATACAGCTATTCCCTTCGTTGTTTTTCTTTTCGGATCTTGTCAGTTCTAACATGTCTTTCCTGAATACTGAGGATCAAAATTGCACATGGAATCACAGCTACGGATACTGCATGGTGCTATATACAAGGAAAGGTCAATGTTTTCTGACTTTCTCTAAGCCCCATGCTTAACTGGATTAATATCAGCCTATAGATATTACAGATTTCCTTTCTTTTTTAAAGCCTTATTTGCATAATCTTGTCAAGATTTTTAAAAGTCTAAATAAATTATATCCCTGGGCTCCCCTCATTTACCCTGTTTCCTTGCCCTCTGTTGAAGAAATCTAGTATAAGCTACCAACGAAATGGACTGGTATGACTTGGAGCTAATTATATTTAGAGCACTCAACTACATTACTACTTATAGCACTTACTTCAGGCAACACACGAAGTTTTACCCAATATTACCCATATTAGACTCGGTTTACTCAATTCTGAACTTCAAGAGGCCTCTCCCCTTAAATGTTTACTATTTCTCTACCTTGTCTCTAAGGGGGTTGTTCTGCCTTTAAGCATAATTCATTCTTCTAGGAAACTGTATAGTAATTTTTGCCAAGACCCCAAAGCATGGTAAAGTTCTTGTCCTGATAAACACTTAAAGAAATTAAATTTTATGTGATTGATTACCTTCCCATTTAACTTGCATTTACTTTAGAAAATATGCTATATAGTATACAGATAGATTATAATTGATATGTAGTGTTTATGAATTTCATGGTGTTTTTAAATAAAAATAAGACTTTCAAAAATACTGCACCCTATTATAACATTTATTTATGAGAAAACCAGCTTGGTTCCAAAACACTGGAAATGTAAGGAGCCTGGTTATGAAGAGATTTAAATGCCATATAAATGCCTTTATATCCTAAAGGTAATAGGTAGACACTGGCGTTTTTTGAGGATGGTGATAACAAGGACAAAACTACACTTCAGGAAAATCACTTTGGAAACTGAGTGGAGAATGAATTGAAGAGGGAAGAAATATGAGGCAGAGAGGCCAATTAGAAGACTATTGTTAACAGTCCAAATGAGAGATAATGAGGGCATGAAGTAGGGTGGTAGCTGTGTGAGTGGAGAAAAGAGGACACATACAAGAGTGCTGTAGAGAAAGAAATGACAAGTTTTGACAATGGATTAGACCTATGGGATGAGATGAGGATGATAACAAGGTTACAAGCCTCAGTGACTAGAAGGATGTTGGTGCTACTGACCATTACAGGAAGTTCAGAAGAAGGGATGATATGGAGGGAGAGATAAGTTCCTTTCTGATATATCTTTAGTTTGAGAATTCTACAGGACAGCTATAAGAAATGTCCAACAGGCAGCTGAGACTGTGGAACTGGGGTTCAGAAGAACAGTTCGAGCTGCATAAATTCATCTGGGAATCATTTGCCTAGAGATGAGATTTGAATCCATGTGAGCTAATGATATCACCAAGTGAGACAAGATGGAGCCAGAATATAGATACACCCACAGTCAGGAGAATGATATGAAGGAAGGCCCAGGAAAGGAAAATGAAAAGAAGTGGTCCCATATATGGAAAAATCAGAAGAAAAAGTATCAAGGAAGAAAGGGTGGTCAATAATTTGAAATGCTAAGGAGTTCAAGAAAAAGAGGGAATTTTAAAAGACCATAAGATTTGGAAATTGAGAGATCACTGATAACCTTGATCTAACTACTTCCAGAAGACTGTGTTCAGTTCTGGGAACCAGAGTTTAGGAAGGTGGGAGCCAAGGAGCATCCAGAGGAAAGTGTCTTGAGACCCTGTCAAATGAAGGACACTTAAGGGAAGCAGGGATGCTCAATTTTGAGAAGACTCATTAGGGACATGATAAGTTTTATTCAAGTTTCTAAAGGGCTATTATGTGGAAGATGGAGAATACCAGTGGAAGCTGCAAAGCAGCAAATTTATTCTGGATGTTAGGAATTAACATTTAGATTATTGTCTTAATAAATTTTTGTTGCTGAGTCATTTCAGTCCTATTCGATTCTTCATGACCCCGTTTGGAGGTTCTCTTGGCAAAGATACTGGAGTGATTTGTCATTTCCTTTACCAGCTCATTTTACATAAAAGGAAACTGAGACAAACAGGGTTAAGTGACTTACCCAGGGTCATACAGCTATTAACTATCTAGGGCCAGATCTTTGAACTCATGAAAAGGAGTCTTCCTGACTCCAGGCCTGGCACTCTAACCACTGTGCAACCTTCTGTTGTTCAGCCATTTCAGTCATGTCTGATTCTTTGTGAGCCCACTTGGGGTTTTCTTGACAAAGATACTGGAGTGGTTTGACATTTCCTTGTCCAGTTCATTTTATAGACAAAAAACTGAGGCAAATGGGGTTAAATGACTAATACCCTAATTTTTCCCAATATCCAAAGTGGATGTTTTTCCAATGTTGAGGAACTTAATAAATGATTTCTTTGGTTTTTCCCATCCTCATCAGAATGTTGACCTTGGTGATAGTGTGTTCATTATGACATTATGGTACACACACAAATATTTTCTATACTAATTCTTGGTCACTACAGAGGACTAAGTTCAGCAGTGAATGAAAGTAATTTTGTTCCCTTAATTGTACTTTCCAATATGACTAATAACGATAGACATTGTGGCATAGAGGATTAAGTAGTAGATTGGAAATCAGGGAGACCTGGGTTAAAATCATGCCACTTTGCATTTAATGGGTGTGCGACCACAATTAAGTCACTTACCCTTCTGATCCTCAGTTATTTCATCTGCAAAATGGGGAAAATGATATCTATTAAAGTATCTCCCTCACAGAGTGTTTATTAAGCACAAATTAAATAATATGCATAAAACACTTTGCAAAACTCAAGTGCTATACAAAATCAAGTATCATTATTTTTGATTATATTGAAAGCAAATGACTGTCTTCTCAAAGAATTTATAATCTAAAAATAAGATGTCCAATTATTCATAGGTATCCTCTTCAAGAGTGATATAACATTTAACAAAATACACTGTGTTATATGTGTGTGCTATATATATACATGTAAGTATTATTTACATACCTACTAGAATTAAAGAAAATACTGGCAAAAAAGTGTTTTAGAGAAGGAAATAACATAATAATAATATAATTAAAATAATAATTTATAAAATCTGATCTTGGCAATACTCAGTTCCTAAAACTGGACTGAAATGTTCAGTTGTTTTCTCTTTAAAATATGATACATTTTATTTAAACAACACTATGATCTGATTTTAACTCACTTTGGTCTTTAGTCTATACTATATCAAAATCCAGTGGGTTTTTCTCCTGAAACAGCACTTGTTTTTATCAAGAGTGAGCATCTTGGAAGAGCCAAATTGCAGAGGGGTAGAAAGTGTGCTGTGAGCTCCACAAACTTCCCCAAACTGATAGAGAAAATGAACTAGACTGAATCCTGACGGGGATTCTAGAAAACGTCACTGTGAACCATTTATCCAGCCCAGCTCAGTTCATGGAAAGAGACCAAGAAGTCTGCTGACACCAGAGATGGGAGCACCCTTCTAGGGAATAGCTCTGTACACCAGGGAAAAAGACAGTCCCAGACTCTTACAGGACACCTTCCAGACCCACTTCAGGATACCCTGGTGGAGACAGGTGCCAACTGGCAGCTTTGTCACCAACTCCCCAGTCCTGGGTCACAGATCCAGGGCAGACTGAGAAAGGAACTTGCACAGGGATATAGCACATACATATCTAGGGTGGAGTGAGAAAGAGAATGTGGACAGAAGGGTAAGGGAGTCAGAATGGGAGTGGTACTCCCCAGTAGGTAGATCCTGGATAGTAAACTGACAAAGGAGGAAGTTCAAAACACCAGCAGCAACAGCAGCATGTGGCTCAGACCCCAGGCATACAACAGAATGTCATTTCCAGAATCTAGGCCAGCCTGCAGAGAAACAAATAAGGAAGGAATCTCTGACCAAAGGGGAGCCTACAATTCTGCCAGTCTGAACCAAAAGAGTTTTCCAGTTGACTGACAGGGGCTGAGATCAATAGCAATCTACTATTGCACAGACCTAAACCCAGGTCAGGAATTTGCAGCTGTCAGGGGGTAGAGGGAGTGGAGAGAATGAAAAGGGAAGGGTTATGGTCAATCAGACTTTGCCATGGATCAGACCACTTTAAGAGCACTGATAGCTCTCAAGTCCCTGGTCTGTTCCTAAGATACTTGAACATTCGACACAACACTCAATACCCCAAGAAAGTAGCAAGAAGACTAGCCCAAACATTTTTCAAAGACTGTCGAATAGCCTCAACATCAAGTTTGAGATCAGGAAGTAGGTTGGAAGAATGGGCAAACAAAGAAAGAACCCCATCATAATGACAGGTGACAGTGACAAGCAATCTCAAAACATAAATGTAGAAGAAGAGAATAACTCCAAAACATCTACAAGCAACACCTCAACACAGCTTGGGCACAAATTCAACTAGAGTTCCTAAAAAAGATGAAACAAGAGTTTAAAAAAGATTTTTTTCAATTTTTCTTATAATTGAATTGAGAGTGCTGGAGGGAAAAAAATGGGTAAAAAATGAGAGCTAAGAAAGAACTGGAAAAGGAATTAAGAGCATGGCACAAGAAGAACAAAATCCTGCCTGAGTAACAAACGACCTGAGAATTGAAATGGACCAAATAAAAGTGGACTACATGAGGAAACAGCAAATATTAAAACAAAGTCAAATGGCTGGGGGAGGGGAAGAAGCAAATATAAAGCACCTTACAGTGAAAAACAACTGACCTGGAAAACAGATTGAGGAGAAAAAATTAAGAATCAATGGATTATTTGAATGGGGGGGGGAAGGGAGAGGGAGTGAGAGAAGGCTTCATAGTTCAAGAAATCTTAAAAAGAAACTGCTAGATCTTTTAGAATCAGAGAGGAATTGAAGTAGAAGGAATTCACCAATCAGTTCCCGAAAGAAACGTCAAAATAAAAACTCCTAGCCATCCAAGTCAAAGAGAAGATACTGCAAGTAGCAGAAAAGAAAGAAGTCAAGAACCAAGAAGTCAAAGTCAGGATCACTCATGATTTAGCAGTCACCATTATGAAGGAGATGACAACCTGGAATATGATATTCCAGAAAGCAAATGATATGAGCTTACAGCTGTAACAACAGCCAAGAATAATTTACCCAGCAAAAAAGAGTATAGTGCCACAGGGGGGAAAAATGGACCTTTAACAAAACAGAAGACTTCCAACCATTTCTGATGAAAAGAGAAGAGCTGCATAGAAAATCTGAAGTACAAACACAGCAGTAAGGAGAAACATAAAAATGACAAACAAGAATGAACAATGATAAAGGTTTAAATAGGGATAAAGTGGTTATATTCAAATATGGGGAGATGATTATGCAAACCCTCTGAACCCTATCATCATCAGGGTTCATGGAGAGAGTCTAATTAGGCAAGGCCTAGGAGTGGTTCTGTTACAGCCTGTTGAGCTTAAGAAAATAATGGAAAGATATGGAAATAAGTATTGGAGAAGTAAACAGAGTGTTCAAGTAGACATCCATTCAAACAAGGAAAAGGGAGTGGGGAGGGGAGGGGGACTGACACTTAAATCTCAAGCTAACGTGAACTGGTCAAAAGAAGGAAGAGTACACACACACACACAGAGTTGGGCATAGAAATACATTTCACTCAACGGAAAAATAGGAAGGAAAAGTGAGAAGGTGGAGGGGAAATTAGGAAGGAGAGTAGATTAAGGGAGGGATTAATCCTAAACAAAACAAACTCCAAGGATGGACAAAAATATTTATAAGGTAGTAAAGGATGGGAATTTGATGGGTGCTTATAAATTGGGGAATGGCTAAAAAAGTTATGGTACAATAATGTAATGGAATACTTCTGTGCTGAATTCTTATCAGCATGATGACCAACCAGGATTCCAGGGAACTAAGGATGAAATATGCTACCCATTTCCTGATATTACGTTGAACGATTTAGAACGTGTGAGACAAAAAAAAAAAGGTTTTGTTTTTTTTCCTATGGCAATACGGAAATTCCCTTTCAACTGACTACACACGTTTGTAATGAGTTGTTTTCCTTGTGTTCTCAAATGGGTACGGGAGGGTGAATAGGTAGACCTTGACTGAACAAAACAAATATAAAAAAAAATTTAAAGTAAGCCTCTCATTATATTCAAGCATTTAATATACTAAATAGGTCACTATGGTGGCTAAAGAAGTAAGGTTTAATCATGCAACTTCAATGTAACTTAAATTACCTACACTGTAATTCAGCCATTATTAAATGTAAATATTTTAGCACTTACCACCATACTTTTTTCAGAGGAATGCCTATTAAACAATACTTTTTAAATGCACTGATATAACAGTAATAATAAGACATCCAGCTATTGTCTTTCAGGGACAAATGAGTAATAATGACTCCTGCCATTAGGGTTAGTTAACCTTGTTTGTGAGCAATCCTCTTCTCTTCCCTCTCCACCAATAAACAGAAGATTCTACAGGACCCATTGTGACCCATTTGAAACAAACAAAAAAAAAGTTCAGTTCTTGACTGTCATTTGGGGCAGGAAATAGAAAAAAAAAAGCAGGACTGGAGGTGGGGGGAAGAAGCTATACTCCAACATTACATCCTCTAGGTAAATGATTAAGAAATTGTTTCTGTTTCCAAACCAACCCAGTCTTTTTAAGATTCTCCCTTTTTCAAGGAGGATTCCATATTCCAGTACTCATCCTACTTCTCATCCCAAACTTTTAAGAAAGAAAGATCAAGTGCAAAGTGATATCAAGTTAAATTCAATAGGCTATGAAAAAAAAGTTAGGAATTATGGGTTTAATCTTGACTTGTTTTGGTTCATGTGGAAAAAGAGTCATTTTTAAACTACTAAAATCTCAACAGTATCTAGTATATAAGAAATAAAAAGCAACAGTGGGAAAAGGATAAAAATGTAATAATAAAATGAGTTTTATTTCAGACCTGTGCACCTGTGGTGCTAGAAAAGGGAAGTTCCATGCTGATCATGTTACTAAATTTCGATGTTTAGAATTGCCAAAGTAGTTTGTAAAGTACTTTTAAAATGTCCAATTTCATGCAGCGCTGCAGGATCTCCCAAAGCAAAGGTAAATTATTTCTCTGGAAGTGTTCTTTGCACAACAAAAAACAAGGCATCTTGGTTTCTCAAGAGCATTCACAATAGTGCTCCCTGCTCAAGAAAATGGAAAGTAATTTCTGGACAAAGAGTACAAAATCCAATACCCTTAAACATAAGATACCAAACAAAATGGGGAAGAATGATGAAACAATACCTGATTTACAATAAAGCCAAAATAATCTGTACTAGAAGCATACACACACTTGTCAAGATGTAAGGATCATGAATTTTTTCAATACAACAAATACACACTACATAATGTGATTATTGCTTATGAATAGCAGACATTTGTGACAGTAAAAATAATACTTGAAGATGGCATCTCAGATGTGCTAAATGGAGTTTTTAAGATGTTCACTTTAATAGCAGAATGGACACAGGTAGTGAAGTGGAGGGAATAACATCTGCTTGGACTATTAGCTATTCACCAAGGAAAGCACAGATTTTAGGTGAAGAACTTACACCAAAGTTGATTTAATATTTATTTCAATAATCATTTAAAAGTCTCAACCTCTTGTACTTAAGTAATGCACAAAGAAACTGTTCTATCCCTGCCTGATGCTAAAGGTTTAAAATAATATTTCACCTGTATGTTATCACTTGCCAACTCTTTATTTTGAAGAAAAATGCATTCAATTCACACCACCACCACCACCACCACCACCACCACAGACCTAGAATATCTAAATCTATCTGCACAATGTTTAGAAAAGGTACAAATTTAAAACAGGACCTAAAGTAACAGAAATACGAAACAGGGCAATAAAAAGACCATCTATGATATTCAAACATCTTGTATTAGGCTATTCTCCAAATCGGTCTACTTTTTGAGTTTAAAAAATCCAACAGTCCTTTAAAACCCTAGTGGGAGAAAACAATAAACTGTATCTACAGAATACATGGAAACCTCTTTGCCATGTGAGTTGTGCAGAGATCTCAGCCTGAGACTCTGGACCACAAGGGTCCTACACAGTCAGTACTGCTGTTCTCTGGCCAATGCTTTGCATCGCCTCGGGCCACAGTCTTTCTGTGCCTTACCCATTGTATTTTTCAACCCACATTCCTTTTTGGGGTGAAATACTCCATTATTTCTGCTTTGTTCTGGGGCTGTCTTCTGTCTCTGTCCCTATTAACTCGTGGCAACAAAAGAAACAAACAGAAGCAGGGGATTTCATGCTTAGCTGCCATACACTGTGGCCTCACTGCTTTGCAGAGGGTCATACATGTGAAACTTTCAATTGAAGAAAGTAACACGATGCTGAACCAAACTGGAGGCCCACGTGGCTCTCAGTCTCTACATTAGTCATCCCTGAGCCAAAGCATTATCAGGCTCTTATACATTCACTTCATGACAAACCAAAATTGGGTTAGCCTTAGGTTATCAGGTTTGAATGGATCTGATTCAATGCTATTATGTTTATCAACCCCAAATTCCATATAAGCGAGAACAATAGAATGGCCCATTCTTACTTTGTTCATCCCCAAAAATCTCAGTGTCTGTCAGGGGAATAAACAAAAACCAGGAGTCTTAAAAGTGTACTCCCCAAGCAAAAACAACACAAAATGAGTGTTCTTTATTATGATCATACCAGGCATTATTCCACAGGGCCTTAAAATTCACAGATGCTACCATGCCCAATGAAACATACATAACACACACACACACACACACACACACACACACACACCCCACAAATTAAACATTAAATTATGTCCCTTTCAAACTATGTATTTTCTACTACAGTTCTGTAAGAATGTAGGTAATTCAAGCTAAGCTAGAAATAAAAATAAGGGCCATGATCTTTTTCTATTAAACTTATTTTTAAAATAAACCTTTTTTTAAAAATATGTTGCTATTCTGCTTTAATTTTCACCACCCAGCGTGCAGGGTAAAGAACTCCTCAAATACCCTCAATATCCCCTTAACAATGAAGGGCCAGGGTCTCTCAATGCATCCTGGGCCATCTCCAGTCATCCTGCTGAATATCAGGTCACTGGACCCAGATGGCTCTGGAGAAGAAAGTGAAGCTGGTGACCTTGCACAGCCCTCCCTCACTCAAATCAAAGTCAACTTCATTTCCCTCATGTCATGGTCCTCTTCGAGAAGGAAGGGCAAATACAACAACAACAATATGCAGAGTGATTAACTTAGTCTATGGATTCTTTGGGGCTAGTTATAGCTAGGATTCTTCAGGAAAGGTCCTGACATCTGTTGGTACCATCAAGGAAGGAGAGGTCAGAGATGAAGATTCTTTTCCTAGGATAGAAAATTCATCCTGAAATCAGAATTTCCTTTCTTCCTTTGGTTTTCAAAAAAGAAAATCTTATGCCACATTTTTTGGTACAAAAAGCACGGCATCCCCTCACAAAAAAAAAAAAAAGTCCTTAAGCCCCACAAAGATAGCTTGATATGAGCTGGCTCACTCACTAGGTTCCTCCTTAAAGTCAATAAAGGTAAGGTATTTTCCTTATTAGAAGGATGTTTAGGGATCATTGGCATTTCATGGGTTCCATAAATGTTTGGCTTTTTTTGTTTTTGCTTCTATTTTCCATTAGTTCACTGAGGAAAGCATATCAGATACTGCCCTCAAGACCAAGGATACTTGTTAAATCTTCTAGTAATAATGCTGAAAATGTATAACTAGCTACACACGCTTTGGTTTGCCTGAACTACACCAATTGGATAGGTCGCAAACCATAGCTGCTATTCTACATTATGGTGTATATTGCTATCCTTCATGAACATTTTTTGAAGTAGCTTTTAAATAGATCTACTTAATGTTAAGATTTAAATGACATAAATTCTCTGTAATATTCAGTCCTAGACAAGTTGTTTTTTTTTTTTTAAAGCATCCTCTATTCTCAATCCCTGTAGGTCCTCAAATTATTTTGCTTTCACTGCTGACAAAGGCAAGTATTTACTATGGTTTAAAATTGAAAAGGCATAGAATCAACTCAATTTTGTCCTGCTTCACACATCAACACAAATATCAGACAAATTCTGGCTACAAATTCTGAAAAAAGGAGAGGGGTAGCAGCAGGATAATGTAGCATCACAACTGAGTTCGAAAAAGCAGTAGTTCAAGCTATCTTTAACCTTCAAAAGCTAGAGTTAATTTGAGAAACTGATTGAAATAAGCATGTTTTAAAGTTATTTTTCGGACCACTTTGTACAGCAGAATCCAATCATGTATGAGATCCAGGTTCTTTTTTTTTTTTTTAAATCAGTGATGGACATGGATTGGTAGTTGACAGTAGACAGCCCAAGTGATAAGGGACCTCATTACTCAGCTCCTGAAATGATCAAAGGATCATTCCCTTGATTGGATTTATAAACAGTATATCTGAACTTTGAATGTGGGGTGGTGAGAAAGAGATGGGGAGGCAGATTTAAGTCCTGACGCTAGGAAAGGATAGGAGATCCTGCTACTGGACAAAGGACCACCTGGCCAGAGGTACCTAGAAACCATGCTTATAGGCTGATTACTCTAGCTATCAAGATGAGCTAGCACTAGGACCTTAGAATTGAAATGCACTAATCTTCTTCCAGGTAAGTTTGGCCCTGCAGGTTATTTTCCCTGAGTGGAGACTACACAAAGGAGATAGGTTTTTATGTTTATTGTTTTCTCAAGTGTACATTGGCGTTTGTTCGCATCCTCTGGACAAAAGACAGGTGTACCATTCAAAGACTCACGCCTAGAGTCCCCCTGGCGGGAGCAACAGGTAACTGCAAAATGAACTCCAACAGAATGAGAGAACAGCCAGAGACACCTGCTGGTTGAAACAGAAAACTGCAGGAGACGTATTCTTACACTTAGAATCGATAAGCCCTTGGATGACTCATGAGTGTCATTCCGTATATGTCCTGTGTAGTAAATAGGAGGCTGACAGATGAAAGCAACTTAGACCAACACCCAGACCCACCTACAACAGAAGAGGAAATGAGCTCTCATTTTCCATGTTCTGAATACCTGTGGAGATTTATACATATTTCTGGGACTAATTCTATTTAGGAAATTCAACAAATACTTATTAAATGCCCTCTGCATGCAAGACACTATGCTAGATACTGCTAATAGTAAGAAAGATGAATGAAACAACTGATGCCCTCAGGAAGCTTATGTTCTATTGAGAAAACGAGAGATATTGAAAGTTTCAGGTTTCTTTCTCTCTTTAAAAAAAATTTCTGTAATATTATGGACTGCATGACTGTACATGGGCTAAAGATCTCCAGATAGGTGGAAGGAATACACATTTCCCCAGCTTTCCTGAACATGGGTATATAAATGAGAGAAATAAGGAGAAAAACAAAACAAAAATAAAATCAAAATGTACTGAGGACTATCAATGTCAATACCATGGAAGTCTCTAATCTAATAGCTACCAAAAAGTTAAAAAGAGAATTGTTTTATCTTTTTCCCCCCTTTGGAGAAACACACACTCATAAATTCAAATGATCTTATTATTTTTCTTAAAATTATTTATATCCCACTCCCACAGATGGGATAGAATACTGAAGGAAGATAAATAAGCTAGAGAGTAGTATGTTTTAGAGAATGTTCATAGGCCTGACAGTCTGAAATAGTCAAACTGGTACCTCAATAGACACATCAATATCAAATAATATAGTTATCAATAAAATGAATTCTAAACCTTGAATAAATACACACTGAACAAAATTAAGAGTGAATTACATGATATTCTAAATATGTAAAAGGGTAAACTTCCTTTAACCTTCTGTTCATATATTGACCAAATCCCTGAATCAATTTGAACAGACTTCCCCTTATACCTGGTCAAAATGTCTTTATTGAATGTAAATTTCTAGGCATTGCTCACACCTTTGATTAACTGATTCAAATGAGGTGAGTTCTTACTTAGCAATCAATTTGCAAGTAAAGCAAAAAAAATTTTTTTAAAGATTTAAAAGCATGTCTTACATTATACATATAATTTTTTTGTATCTGTATCTTTTCAACTTTAGTAACTTTGAGAGAAAAAAAACGAGGTGGATCACGTATAACAATTAATCTCTTTAATTCATTTAAAAAAAACTAATCAATAACTTATTGCATACTTCTCTGACCCAAGAGACTCAGAATAAGCCATCAAAAGATTATAGTGATTAGCCATTTCATTATTGAAAAATCACTCTACTTTCTAGTATTTTGGGACTTGAGTCAAACTATAACTTTCTTTTCCAAAATGTGAACCCACCCACCACAATAGTGCAAATAACATCATAAAACAAAACCCCACAACCCCTATACACACACACACACACACCACCTGAAACATGGGGGGAAATGAAGCAGTAGTATATGTGTGTGTATGTATGTATATGTGTGTGTGTGTGTGTGTGTGTGTGTGTGTATATATATATATATGTATGTATGTATATACATATATATGTATATATATTTGAATGCACCAAATGGGTAATGGGTTATTGCTGCTGCTGTTTTTGCATTTAACTGTTACTTCATTATTATCATTATTATTATTAGGAATAATGTTATTAATGACATTATTATTGTTTATATACTGCATAGTAATACAGGGACAGCTAGGTGGTTCAATTGATAGAGCACCAGGCTTGGAGTCAGGAAGATCTAAGTTCAAATCTGGCCTCAAACACTAACTGTGTGACCCTGAGCAAGTTACTACCCTATTTGCCTCAGTTCCTCATCTGTAAGCTGGGGACACACTGGAGAAGGAAATGGCAAACTACTCTAGTATCTCTGCCAAAAAAAACCCCATCAACAAAGTCCATGGGGTCATATAGAGTCAGATATGACTGAACAACTGAACAACAACAAGAGCACAGCAATATACAGGATTAACAAAATCCCCTTTCGTCTTAAGAAGAAATCTGTGAGACAGAGCAGTAGTTATTATCCTAATTTTATAGATGGAGAAATTGAGGCACACAAAGGTTTAAATGTCTTGCCCAGGGTCACACAGCTACTAAATGTCTGAGACAGGATTCACGTTCGGGTCTTCCTGACCCGGGGTCTAACATTCTATTGACTACAACAATTAGCTGACTATTAAAAAAAAAGCTAACAGGCTCCATAAAGATCAAAATATTTATAACAGTACTTTTTGTAGCAAGAAAGAACGGAAAACAAGTACTTGCCTAACAACTGGGAAATAATTGTAATGAAATATTACTGTGTTGTTGTTCAGTTGTGTCTCTTAGTGACACCATTTGGGGATTTTCTTGACAAAGATACTGGAGTGGTTTGCCATTTCCTTCTCCAGCTCATTTTAAAGATGAGAAACTAAGGCAAACAGGGTTAAGTGACTCATTCAGGGTCACACAGCTAGTGAGTGTCTGAGGCCAGATTCGAACTAAAAAACATAAGTCTTCCTGACTCCCGCCAACTGTGCCCTAAGAAATGGCAAATGATGTATGCAGAGAAGCATGAAAAAACTTACATGAACTGATACAAAGTAGTATAAGAAGAGCTACAAAAGATGGAAAGATCCAACGCCACCAAGCAATTGAAAACAAATGTTGCAAGTATACAAAGAACAAGAAGACAGTATCATCCCAAAATATCCATGGGGAAAGGGAAAAGGTCTGTAATCTCTGGCAATTGTCCCCACTAGTCCATGGAAATTTTAAATATAGATGAGCCATAAGCTTCTAAACCTACTAACCCTCTAAACCAACACCATTTCAAACTGGCATTTCAAAGGGATCAAGGAATAGTAGCAGACTTGTTCCGTACCCAGCATTTATAAATAGTACTTCAAATATCTAAGGTCTACTATGAAGGCTGATGCCCCACATTTGATAAGGTCAAGGCCTATAACTGATCTACAAGAGATTCCCTCCACACTGAAGTTCAAAAACATATAGGGTTTTTTGTTGTTATTTAAAAATTCATCTTTATTCCCATAGTTTGCATTGTTAGAGGGTAATATTTAGAATAAAATCCATCCACTAAAGTCGTCATTATATTTTCTTGTGATATTATTCTAACAATTTATCTTCATTTGATAAAATACCACTTCTTTTGTTGTCGCTGTTAAGTTTCTTCTAGTCAGTGAATAAAACCACGAATCACTGGCCTAAAGCATAGAATCAGCATGATTATTTTCAGGCTCCTTTCCTATAGAAGTAGGTCTTGAGTGTCAGTATTGATTCGGGATCATACCAGATTTAGCATCTTATCACAACAGGGAAATGTTTAGAATCATGGTACTATTACAGATTTAAAACTGGAAGGAGGCTTCAATGTCATCATGTCCAATCTCTCATTTTACAAATGAGGAGACTGAAATCCAAAAAAGGTTAAGTCTAAGTTAGGATTGGAACCTGTCTTCCCAATCCAAATCTATTGCTCATTCCATTATAGCATATTTGTTTGTTTTTCACTTTTTGAGGGGAAAGGAGAGGAAGGATTTCTAAGTATTTCTGCTTTTCTCTGGCCAGGGAAGGAGAGAGAATAAAGTTGGCACATATACCTCTATTTTAAGTCATTTTATAAGGATTATATTTTCTCCATTATATTGTTATGAGGATTACATCTTTCAGATATACTGATTTTCTACTTTACAACTGCATGACTGATTTTTAAAAATTAAATTTATAAGGATTATATTTTCTCCATTATATTGTTATGAGGATTACATCTTTCAGATATACTGATTTTCTACTTTACAACTGCATGACTGATTTTTAAAAATTAAACCCCAACCACAAGACCAGAAAAAGCAACTTAAGAATAACAATAAATTATACTATGCCTTCTTCTCCCCAGAGTAGTGTTTTAAAGGTCTAGAACCTCCTCCTCCATTAAAAAAAAAAATGCTATCGCAACATTAATACATACAGTACAAAATTAAATGGAAGGAAATAGCAAACATACTATATTATGCCATGTTATAGCAGCATATACTATTTTAAGATACTGAATTTCTATTATTTACTAGAAAATGCCAAAGTAGGCTCCTACAATTAATTTAAACGCAAAATTCAAAACAAGCAATTCCTAGTCAAAGAAATGTAAGCATAAGAAACGTAAGCCCACACTTCTCCAGAACTCACAGTAAAGAAAAAAAAAAGAGTTAGCAGGGAGCGGAGTAATTATCTACATAGACAAATCTTACTATAAGAGGAGACGGAGAGAAAACATTACAATTTATACCAAGAACTCAATTACTGATTTTCTACACTTCTGCTATAATTATCCTGGCTCTGTTGGCTATAAAGTCAACTCAGTACTCAGTACTCAAATGCCTGTGATCTCATTGAAATGGGTGTTCCTTCCTATGATAAAGACCACTGCCCCACTCATCCTTGCCCATTCTGTTTGACTGTTGTCAATGTCTTCCCCAAAAGTTCATCCCAGGGGTCTACCCAAGAAGCATGAAATTTATATGAATATAATGCAACACTAGGTTGCATTAAACAAAAAGAGACAAACCAATCAGAGTTAATTGGAAATGAATATAAATACCTGGCTAACAGGTTTTTCCATAAAAAGGTCCCTGCACTAAAAACGGAAGGTCAGTATTTCTCCATCTTAGTATCAGAAAAACCATTCCTTCCGTGGAATTTTGAAAATAGATACCAAAGAATGGGGTGCAACTCACTAGCTTTATTTCCTCCTTAGTCCTGCTCTGTGTTAGCTCCTCATCTTCCATCCACCATCCCTTGACGTTAGTCTCCCTTTCAGCTATTCTAGATAATCTGGAAACCACAGTTCAAGTGAGAAAGTCTTGTAATTATTGAAAGAGGCAAACTGAAGGAGAGATGACATAGCCTTCCCTTATCAACAATGTTTTAGAAATCCTTATGTTCTTAATTTGGAGAAAGAGTAAGTTGGTTTGCATTTGGGAGGATGTGGGTTTGGGGGAAGGGCCCAGTTGTGAAGATGGAAACCTGTAAGACTCCCGGGTTCCTCACACATTATAAGGTGAACTGATCCTAATAACAAAGACTAAAACTCTAGAAACTCTGTGTGTGTGTGTGTGTGTGTGTGTGTGTGTGTGAGTGTGTGTGTGAGTATGTGTGTGAGTGTGTGAGTGAAGGGAGATATAGTGTGATGGTGAGGGAAGATCTCAGAAGTGCTCCTGGCCCTAGAATATTTTTGAAACCCAGAGAAAGTTATGAAACTCACAGTTTTCATACTTGATTCATATCCAGAAACACAATTCAAATGAAGCATGTAATCTAAATGGTTGATGGTTTTCAGCTGGATATATTCTAGTCACCTAAAGCAAAAAAAAATCTTTTAAATCTCATCCTAATAAAAAAAAATTTGAAATGGGGAAGAAAGTAAATTGGGGGAAATATTAAGGGAAAGAGAATACCCATAAGGGTTATATACCTTATTCCATTTAGATTTGTATTTTTGAACTCTGATATTAAAAGATATACATCATTTGGAACACTAGAAGCACCAAAACTTGCTTTTTTCCCATACCTGAAAGATTGATTATAGAAATGCAGCAAGCCTATTTGTCAGTCTATTCCTTCCTTATTCAGACCTCTGTATCACAGGATAGTTGTGAGGAAAGAGCTTTGTAAAATGAAGTGCTAAATAAATGTGAATTGTTATAATCTATTCCTTTTTCCCCAAAACTTTTTGCTGTACAATGTGTACAAGGAGACCCCTCTAGATCATCCATGTGAGGTTCCAAGGTAGTCACTTGTACAGCAAGGCTGGAGGCATCTTTTAAGATTCCCTATATGAGGGACCTTCACAAATAGAGGCCACAACCCCTGTGAAGCCTGACCCTAAGAGGTATATGATCAACCAATCAAAAGGTGGAAAGATAGACTGAATACCATGTTAACCCCAGAAGCCAATTATATGGATTTATCTCTAACCCAACCAAATATATCCTTATCTTCCAATACTACTCTCCACTTCAGCTGCATCCCTCTGCCAGGCAACCTTCCAACTTCCCCATTTCACAACTGGACATCAACAGCTCTAAGTAGTTATAACCTACCCACTAACAAGGTACCCAAAGCAGCAGATGAGCAGGTGTCACTGGGAAAATCCACCCCAAATCCCAGGAGCATTTGTGAATTTCCTGTGCCCCAACATCATTGCACAGCTACAGCAAACATTACAACGAAGGTGGGATTAGCCCTCCAGAGCAGTGATCTCTCCCAAAGAGCCCCACCTCCACCTTTTCATTTTGGGTGAGAAAAAATTGATTTAGTATGAACAGGCATGGATAGGTTGTGATCTTAATCACTTATATCTCCCCCAAAATAAACAATCCTCTTCCAAACTTGCTATTGTTGCAAAAGCTATTACTATGCTTCCATTCACCTAGGCTCACAAGTGCTGTCATGCTGGATGCCTAACTTTCCCTCACTCACATATCCAAAGTTTCCAAATTTCGTTTCTACCTCTAAGACACCTCTCCCCTCCTTCCCTTCTCTTTACTCCTATCAGCCACCACCCTCATCATCTCTAATCTCTAATGCTTCAAGAGTCGTGGCTCAATTCTCTCTCTTTTCCACAAAGCTAGAGGCTAAAGTGACAGTGCAACTGTGACCACATCACTCTCCTATGCAGTTTCGACTATCTCTCTATTCACTCCAGGAACAAATATTGTTTCATTTTCATCTCATTCTTTTTTATTTTTGTGTAAATATCACAATTTTTTTTTAGTGCAGGAGTACATGTGTATGACGACCAGGTAAATTTTAACATTTAAACAGGCTCAGGAGGTATGGGGAGTGGGGTAGGGAGTATACATGACAAAATTTTAAGTTTAATATGCAAAAAATTATAAATAAGTAAATATATGAATATTTCAATACGTATGCTCAAAAATTTTGGTGATGGCATGAGTATTCAAAAATGAGATGACTGACCTGGATTACTATAAATAATATACATGTATATGTAAATTACATATGCATATATATACACATGCATATATATATACCTAGCTGTAGGTTATGCATAGTTCCAAATAATATGAATATACTAGCCTGCGCTGCATATTTTTTTTAAAAAACCAGAAAATAATATTTATTCTTATTTGTTGAGTATGTCAGAGACTCTTCAAACCATTATTCACATTTTAGGATTGGGGGGAAGGGAAGGGAAAAGAGAGAGATTTCTTTCCCTTCTCCATCCTAACCCCAGTATCACAGGACAGGACTGACGAGTCATGGGTTCGATATTGGAATGGAATGAGACATTTATAGGTTATTCAACATTTAACAAAGCGAAGTCTAGTTAGTCATAACTTGGGAAGGAGACACTCAGCAAGGGCACAGCACTTAGCTTGGGCAGACTTAATTCCCCTCATCTCCACACAACAACATACGTGGTCAGGAGGGTAGGATGTGGTGTTTCCTGATCTTAAGACATATACCAATTCTGAAGGGTCCTAGGCTCCAAGTGGGCAAAGCTCTTTGATGCCCTTTGACAATCAGAATGCCATGAAGAATTATATTTCCCCCCTTCTTCACAACTGACAGTCCTTCCTCTGAATGTCAAATGGCCATTTCTGTTGTTTAACATCTTGTGCTCCCAACAGGCATAATGAGAGGTCTTCAAGGGAAAGCCTAATGACTACTTATCAGAGATATTGGCAATCTTCTTGCCCACATACATGTTGGATCAGATGGAATCAAAGGACCCCTCCAACTCAAACCCTGAGATTCTGTAATATCCATAAAAAGAGAAACTAAAATCCTCTACCAAGAGAGCAGCTGTGTAAGTATGAAAATATGAAGTAAAATTTACCCAGACATCACTCTTGACAAAAGCCAATCCAAGAGGAGCAGGAGGTCAAAACATGGATAGAAGACAAGTGTCAACTTCCTTTATTATACACAGGAGTTACTTTCAGTGACTACTAAACCTGTAAACTTGAGTTTGTTAACATCATTAATTCAGAAGATTAACTTAAGCATAGTAAGATTAAGCATAATAAACCATAAAAATTTAGAACGCAAAAGGGAATACATGTAATTCTAAACCCTTGTTCACAGATGAGGAAAATTATGCCAATGGTTTTTCCATTGTATTAGGCAACCCTAGTCTGAATTCTTCAAACTCTTAAATTATTATACTGATATTGGTAATATAATTTTTCTACTATCTTCAGTATGTCATAGGATTAAAACTGAATAGTAAGACTTATCAGGACATCATTTCTAGGTATTATGAAGATTTTAGGCATATATCCAACTAAACAAAACCGAAAAGAAACTGTAAAATACCCTGTCCAATATTATAATCTCTCTTTCCCTTGCTTTCCTTTCTCCTACTCTCCCCCCTTATTCTTCCTCCTCTCCCAGATCACCCTATCTCACCCAGACTGGAAGTGTGGGGGTTATTCATGACCTAAATCCCGCTAATAACTGACAAATGAGCTTTGCCCTGCTCCACATCTGACCTGGGTTTAGCCCTCACCACGGCAGCTCACCATATTAATGCCGAACTTAATACAGACACAAATTGAGCATAGCCCACTGTAGTTCAGGTCTTCCTGAGCCTTCCTAGGAAATTATATTACAGCAAGCCACCAAGGCTGCCCATTTTTTAAGTTAACTGCTAAATCTAATAGGTTTTGTTCCGTTTTCATCCTCTTTGCCCTCTCTACAGCACATAAGTCTCCTGGATATTCTCTTCTCCCTGAATTTTCAGAACAACATCCTCTCATATTTCTCATCCTAGCAATCTGACTGTTTCTTTTCAAGCTCTTTTGCTGGATGACATCATTTATTGATTCTCCATCCCCAAACCTTAAGTCACTCTTCTCTCTCTTTTCTTGATCTTATTAGCTCCCAAGAGTTCAAGTGTTTTTATTCAGATGACTCAAATCAACACAATCAATAACCAAGCACTTATTGAAAATGCCTATACTATTTGCTGATACAAATACATAAGTGTGCTAGGCCTTGCCCTCCAAGAGCTAGCTTACATTCTAGGACAAACCCACCCCCCCCCCCCTTATCCTTTCCTTCTCTCTCTCCAATTCCAGTTAGTTCCACATTACCAACTTCCTGCTGAGCATCTCTACCTGGGTGTACCAAAGGCATCTCAAACTCAATACATCCATAAGAGAACTTATTATTTTCATCCCCTATATCTTGTCATTAAGTCATTTTTCAGTCATATCTGACTCTTCGTGACCTCGTTTGGGGTTTTCTTGGCAAAGATACTGGAGTGGTTTGTCATTTCCTTCTCCAGTTCATTTTACAGATGAGTAAACTGAGGCAAACAGGGTTAAATGACTTGGCCAGGGTTGCATAGCTAGTGTGTGATGTCAGATTTGAATTTAAGTCCTCCTGACTTCAGGGTCTAGCACTTTATACCCTGTACCACCTGGCTGCCCTCCCTATATATACCCTTCCTCAAATTTCCCTCTTTGTGATAGAAACACTAACCATAATTCCCACGTTCAGAAACTAATCAATTTCTAAACCCTGCTGACCTTCTTTCTAAAGATTTCTCACATATTTCAATTTCTCTCTACTGAAAAGGAGGCTACAACCCTGGCTAACATCCTCAATCCCTCTTGTCTAAACTACTGTAATAAGCCTTTAAAATGGTTTCTTTGATTCTAGCTTCTCCTCTTTCCAATTAATTTTCCATATAACTTTCAAAATAATATTAACAATAACAAAAGTAATAATTTAATAGTAATAATTTGTTATACTTTAAAGTTTCTAAAGCATTACAAATATCTCATTTTATCCTCACACAAACCCTGGGGGCAGGCACTATTACTATCTCTACTTTACAAATGAGGAAACTGAGGGCAAACAGAGGGTAAATGGCTTACCCAGGGTTATGAAGTAAGTAACTGTGGAAGGAATTTGTACTCAGGTCTTCCTAACTCCCAATACAACCTATCTCATAAACAATCTTTCTAAAAAAAAAATTGATCTGACCTTGTTACTCTCTCCCTCAAAAACCTTCTGTAGTTCCCTATTGCCTCTAAAATGAAATAAAAACTCAACTTAGTGTTTAAGCCCTGAACAATCTGGCTCCAGCTTACCTCTCCAGACCTATTTCACATTTCTGATTCTTCACACACTCTATATTCCAGCTGAACTAGCCTAATTGTTGTTTCCTGAACTTGAGATCTCATCTCCTACTTAAGGGCTTTTTTTTTTTTTGAGACTAGATCTTCCTATCTTAACCATGCTGGAAGAGCAGGGACTGTTCAAGATCCCTGTTCCAATCTGACTGCCATGGGGGCTTTGACTTGCTCTTTTTTCTAACCTGGAGCAGTTCATCGGTCCTTAGGAAACCTGATATCCCTGTGTTCCCAGGAGGGTCCACCACAGGCCAAACTGTGGCCACACAGTTGGCTCAGAGTTCACAAAATGTGCCAGCCTCTGCCTCCTTGGTAAGCAGGAGCTCAGGAATATGCCACCATACTCAGCCTTATGCTTCTTCACAGGCTATACCACAGAACCTAAATGCACCCCCTTCTCACATCCTCTTGAGACTCTAAATTTAATTAAAGCTCATCTTTGTGGCCACTTCCCATATGAGCTTTCTTCATTTTCCACTTTTAAGTGCACTCTCCAATCTCAAATCACTTTAGATTTATTTTTCTGTTTTGATGTTGTATTCTACCTTTGCTCACCCATCTCACATCATCTAATCAAAAAAAAAAAAAAAAACAAAACCCTTAGCTGCTTGAGGGCTGAGACCGTGGCATATTTTTTTGGTCTACGTATCACCAGTGCCCAGCAGTATTTTGCATATAGTAAGCACTTAATAAATGTTTGTTGATTTAATTCAATTTATATGTTATTACTCAAATATTCTTTATTAGAGGGAAGGGATAAAAATTATCTTCCGAATACAGTTCTATTCTATTTCCATTCACGTGAATAGGGAATGCTTAAATTCAGAGGAGACCGTTGTTGAATATGTATTTATACTCATGCAGTGAAAACAGACTGTTCCAGGTGGTGGGATAATATTCGTGGGAAACAGATGTGTTTTATTTCAGCTCTTGACAACTTTTAAGATTTTCACTTCCTTTAATATTAGTAGTGTTATTTGTGTGCGCGTGTGTGTTTTTAACTTAAACACATTAGACTGAAGTGTTAGTGGCAGAATCCAAATTGAACATCTTCAAATAACAACAAAAAGTTACATTACTTTTAGGCAAAGCCTTCTGGGCCATTGAACCAAGTAGGTTTCAATGAGCTAAGAATCATCAAAGAATCTTCAAAATCGGTGTGGTCATATATAGTCCAATCCTCTGATGTTACAGGTGAGAAGAGTGAGGCCCAGACAGATTAAGTGAATTCTTGAAAGGGCCAGAGTTGAGACCAAATTGGTACATGATTCCAGCCCTCGAAATCCTGAAGCCTTCTGTGGTCCATAGTGGGGCTCACTGATGTTAAAAACGTACCGCCTCCATTAGTCATGGTGAAATGCTGAGTTCTAACATGCCACTATGTCTTTAAAACATACATATTTGTTCTATGCTATTCCATTTGTCTTTGGTATAATTAACAATCATTTTGAAATCTGAGGTTTTTCTTCTCTGGAACCCAGAGAAAATCTTTGTAAGCTTTGAGTTAAGCAGAAGCAAAGGCAGAAGAAAGTCTGAGTCCTGATTTCTACCCTCAATCAGGTAAAGTGATCTCAATTATCAAAAACACACAGCTTTTAAAAGAAAAACCATAGCAAACACTTAATATGTATATTTCAATTACCTACGAAATGAAAATGAGAAGATCATTACTACACCTAGCCCAGCCCTTTGTACACAATAGCTAATCAAATCTTTGACCAATGATTCCAAGGAAATACAGAACTGAAGAATAATACCACCACACTTACACTGCATTTTAGGGTTAACAAAGCATTTTCCTCCTAATAGTCCTGTGAGGAAAAAAGTGTCGTTTTGGAGATGAAGCGAACTTCTCTTACTGATGAGGAACTTTTCAAGATCTTATGACTAGGAAAAGTCTGCAAGAGACTAGTAGAAGAGCAGAGATTTAACTCACCATAGAGTATCCTAACATATTCTTCCTACTGCATGCACCACTGCTGTTCTTGTTGATACAGTTCAGTCCTGTCTAGCTCTTCATAACCTCATTTTGGGTTTTCCTGGCAGAGACACTGGAGTGCTTTGCCATTTCCTTCTTCACTCATTTTACAGATGAGGAAACTGAGGCCAATAGGATTAAGTGACTTGCCTAGTCACACAGCTACTAAGTGTCTGAGGCCAGATTTGAATTCAGAAAGAACAGTCTGCCTGACTCCAGGCTGTACTGCCTTGCTGCCCCTTAATACACATACACTACCTCAACTAAATTATAAACAGGATTCAAATGTTTCTTTTTATCCCATTTAGGCTCATTTGAAGTCTTACAGGGCAAAGAAAAAAAAAACACTAAGGCAAACCATTCTAAAGTTTAATAATGAACATGAGTAGGTATTTTAAATCAAAGTACATAATGAATCCTTCCTAATCCCACTTCAAGGATGTGTGTGGCCCACTCTGGAAATTTGCTGATAGAAGAATCGAGAACTGAAAATTGCAAGACAGAAAGAGAAAGAAAAGCAATAATCAGGAGATTCGTTGTAGAAAGCACCATGAACTTGCATACATGTGTCTGTTTTTTCCAGGTAGTGAGAAACCTCTCACTAATACTAAGGAGAGAACTACTACTCTTTTAACACGTCTTTCAGGTACATGTCTCAAGGCGCTGTGACATTGGGAAGCATCTGGGGGGAGGGGTTAACCCCCACTTCATGATCACACTAGCTCTGTGCATAATTAAAACTAATCCCTTTACCTGCCTGCATTTCTTACAAGCAATCTGTCTCATACAGTACACAAAAAAGGTCTGGATGTTTTGTACCAACAAGATTCAAACAGTACTCAAACTTTTTTAAAGCAAGTCCAAACAACAGCAGCTGATTCATTTATTTAAAATAGATATTATAAAAGGGTTAGAAAATAATACACAGCATAATGGCATATCAAAATGACATGCCCTCCCCAGGAACACTACAGCCAGATTTGTTTGTTCCACTTTGAGAGGCAGCCAAGATTTGTAAATTCTATAGAAGAACCAACTATGCAAAGACTTGCATTATGAAGACAAATATATAAACAACAACTATTTACAAACCAACTTAAGGTGCTCAAAATTATGCAAGGCTCAATGAAAAAATTCTCTCAAAAATTATTGCACAATAAGATAAATAGTCACCTGATGAAATGTTTGATAAACTGGAGCCAAATTATATAACCAATTGAAAAGAGTCACATATATTGGAATTGGGTTGAACCACGAGAGCACCTTTGTGTGACAAGGTTGCTGATCAGAACTGCTGCATTCATTACAAGGCTTTGTTTTTTAAGAGTCTGTCTTTACTTCACATTTATATTATTAATAAAGAATCTTCCTTCATTTAAAAGCAGCTTTAGAAAGGTGTATTTTTCTTAGTAAAGATAACATAACACAGTATAATACAGTAAAGAGACAGCCCAGAATTAGTCAGACAGATGTGAGTTTAAGGACTGCCTAGAAATAGACAATGTATGATCCTAAACAAGTCACTTCACTGCTCTGGGTCCCAAGCTACTATCTAGGCCAATTCAATATGATTAAATTCAATTCAATAAACACTTATTAAGTACCTACTAAGTGCCAGAACTGTGCTAAATACTAGGGATGTTGCTGCTGTTTGTCCTTCCTTCTTGAAGAGGACCGTCACATCAGGAAGGTGATGTCATGACTTGCAAAGTCACCAGCCTCATTTCCTCCTCTGGAGTCATCTGGGTCTAGTGGCAAGATATAGATGAGGATGACTGGAGATGGCCCTAGATGCAGTGGGAGACAGCCTTTCAGAGTATGGATGGATGGATGAATGGATGAGTATATACAGAAAAAGAGATGTGTCAGTGTGTATGTATACACACTGTATATACTTTATCAAAGCTCTATTCACCTCTTTTGGGTGGTTAATACCTGGGGAAAAAATACAAAATAACAGAATTTTAGAGCTAGACGGAACCTCTGAGATCAGTAGATCAAATTTATTATTATTATTAATTATTAATAAATCAACAAAGATTTATCAAATACCTACTCTGTGCTGGATTCTGGGGATTCAAGTACAAAGAATAAAACAATCCCTACTCTCAAGAAGCTGATATTCTAATGAGGACATAAGAAACGTGTATAGCTAGATAGATAAACACAGACAGCTAGATGGGTACACACACACACACACATCAAATCACATCACCTCACATCTCATCACATCACATCTAGAAGACAAATAAATACAAGTAAGAAAAGGAAAGCAGTTCCCGGCCTACAAGGAACTTACAATCTAATGAGGAAAGACAATACACAGAAGGAAGCTAGAAACCAGAGAGAGAAGGAAAGAACATATGGATGATGCCAGGGGGTACTGAGCTCCACGGAGTTGAAACCAAGAAGAACACCAATGAAAAGTGGAGTGCGCTAGAAATCCAATTTCTGCCCTCTTTAAGGAAAAGCTTTGGGTTCAGAAGTAAGTGCTCCAACTTCCAGCCTTCCAATCAGAGAGGAGGGCTGAGATAGATGGCAAGGTGTTGAAGAAAGTGTCAAGCACTCCGCAGGGCCATCCATAACACTTTCGAGTACTTCCAGAACCAGATTAAAATGTACTGGGGAGAATTTAACAAAATAAATAAAAATACAATAAAACATACATGATATTAACATGTGGTTTTCTAAGTCAATATGTGCCCCTTATGGGCGTAAGGGGATCCTTATGCACAGCTTATTGGCCCTCATGGAGTTTAACATCACTGCTCTAAACTATAAGTTGCCCAGCAGGTTCATGTAGGCATTGGTAGAAGGAGTTTGAGCTCTGGGAACTCCCCCTAACAATATCACGTCTGGACCAAGGAGGAGGGCGGGGAGGGGACAGACGAAGGGGAAAGAATCACAGAGTATCCACATAAACTTAGATTCTTTTTTTTAAAATTGCATTCCTTTTTCCACGATCTTCCTTTACCACAGATAACCTCAAATAAAAGCCTAATGCACACCAGACCATACAATAATTCCTCCACTGCTATGCCTTTCCCTGGCATTACTGCCTTAAACTCCCTCAGATCACAGGATCATAGATTTAAAGCTAGAAAGAACCTGAGAGGTCATCTAGTCCAGGCCCATCATTTTACAAATAAGGATCTGAAGCCTAGAGAAGTGAAGAGAATTTCCCAGAATGGTAACATGTCCTAAGTCCAAATCTCTATTCAAGGTCATAGTTTTTTAGTGCCCACTAAAAAGCAATCAGGATTCAAATCCATGTCCTCTGATTCTAAATCAAGCATAGTTCATTGCACCATACAATATACAGCTCCTGGATCCATTCCCTCCACTCAAATGCTTCTCTCTGCTGCTTCTCACAAGCATACTAGATGAATACCAGATCTATTTTTGCCCCATTTTCCTATAGTTTCACCCTAGTGAAAATCTATGGCCTCGGCACCATACAGTATAGGATATTTTCATTGTCATAAGGTCATTTATCTAGTGCCTGAAGGGTTCTTAGAAGCCATCTAGTTTACCCTCCTTGGATGAGGAAGAGTAAGGCCCTGGGACTAATTCAGTCACACAGGTAGTGAGAGAGATGGGATTCTAACATTTGACCTCTCTGACTGTAGCCAAATAGCCTCCTAGTCCACCATATACTGCTATCTCCCCAATGTTGGATCTTCTACAGAAGCCTATCCCTGCCTCATTTCTTCTTCATTATGTTGTCCTCAGGCAGCTCCCCACTCACCCATATTTGGATGAAGGAAAAAAGAATTTATGAAGCACTTAATGCCAATCATTGTACTAAACTTGTCAGCAAATTACTAAGGAAAAAATTGTGCTCCTCAAATTTCCTCCTTCTCTATTTCTCTGATTTTGAAGAGATTTTTAAAAACAGGGAATCCCTAAAATAAGGTTTCCCCCTCAAAAAAGAAAATAATTCACTTTTAAAAATCAGTAGCAGGTTGTGAGGCTGGTGACAAAATAACCCAGAGCACCAAAAAGGTCTCATGGGAATCAGAAAGTCCCTTATATCCACCCAAGAAACAGCAAAAGAAGAAAACTGTACCATTTCATAGTAACTCACAAGCTATAATTTTTCAACACCCATTTCCACAAGCAAATTTCAGATCACTGTTGAAATAAAATGCTATATTTATTGTCTATTTTCTGATGCAGTAGTTGCTGTAAGCAGAGAAGGGCTACTCTGACCACCCCTTCACCCCACCCCCTTCTACCATGGCCACTCCTGATGTCCTGACAAGTTTGTCAGTCAGCAGGGCAGGTGGAGTAGTAGTCTACGTCCTTGGAAGAGATCACTATTTATTGTAGGATTTAGGTATTTCTTAATCATTTAACATGTATAAAACTTTGCTGTCATTTTTATTAGGTTCCTATCTTTTTTAAAAAATGTCAGTGGTTAAGTTTTACACATTGTGCCCCTCACTCCATTTTTTCCCATAAGCTCTATGGTTTTTATTGTTCAGTTTTGCATAACACAGGGCTTCAGGGGAACACATATAACTATCTACACAATCAATTCAACATGACCCATATATGAGTTATTCATTTTATGTATTATTATTCAGGACCCTAAGCCTGGATGGAGAGAGGTGACCCTGCCTTTCCACAAAGAAGACTTACTTTACAATTCTCCAATAAACTAAGTAGAATAAAAAGCAATCTAGCAGGAGGAGTTTCGTTTTTTTTTTTTAAATCAAAGTATTTTAGAGCTGAAAAGGAACTTAAGAAATCAATTCCATTCCACTCATTTTACATATGAACAAACTGAGAGGAGGAGAGATGAAGTAATCTGCCCAAATCCATACTGATGGAAAGGCTTCTCCCAGCTGCTGCAATTTTATCTAAGACTTGAGGGAAGCCAGGAAGTGGAGATGAGGAGTGAAAGCATTCCAGGCATATGTGACAGTCCATGAAAATGTCTGGAATCAAAAGATGGAGTGTTTGAAGAATGGCAAGGTATCAAAGTCACTGAATTGGAGGCGTGGGGGTTAAAGTCTAAGAATGGAAAGGTAGGAAGAGGGTAGGTTATAAAGGGATTAAAAATCAAAAAGAGAATTTTACATTTGAGCCTGGAGGAAGCCATTGGCATTTAGGGGGAAGTGTGACAAGGACACGGCCAGATCTGTGCTTTAAAAAGATCCCTTTGGCAGCTGAATAGAGGATGGACTGAAGTGCAGGGTGAGACATATGGCAAGGAGACCAATCAGAAAGCTACTACAATAGTCTGGATGTGAAATGATGAGGACATGCACCAGGGTGGTAGCAGTAACAAAGAAGAGAAGGGGGCATATATGAAGGAACTAAATGAGCATTTCTTAAGTGCTTACTGTGTGTCAGGCACTGTGTTAATCAATGGGAATACAAATATTAGCAAAAAGACAGTCCCCACCCTCAAAAAGGTTATATTCTGAGGAGGAAAGACAACACACAAAAGGGAGCTAAAAGGGGGATGAATTTACATGCCAAGACAAAAGTTTTGAATTCTGGAAGTCAGAAATGGAGTCAGGAGGGGAATGAAAGACAGTCTGGACCATTCCACAAAATGGGGGCTGTAGAAGGAATTTACCAAGGGGCAAAATAAATAGGTCTTACAAAGAGATAATCCAGGTTGAGAAAACTATGAAGTGGTTGGATGTTCCATGCAGAGGAAACCTAAGACACTAAGGGAAATTCTCAGATGAGATAGCAGCTGGGGTATAGTTTGGAAGTCTAGAAGCAAGTAACAGATCTAGGAAAGATGTTTTAAGGGTAGAATCAACAAGATATAAAAACAGATTGGATATAAGTGAATGAGAGAGAATGATGAACCACCTAGATTTTGGGCCTGAGTGACTATGGGGTTGGTGGGACTCAACAGTAACAGGAAAGTTAGGAATAAGGCAGGACTTGGGGGAGGGAGGGCTGAAAATAATGAGTTTGGTTTTAGATATTTTGAGTTTAATATATCTATAGGACATCCAGTTCAAGAAGTCCAATTGACAAATAATAGATCTGAAAATCATCTGCATAAAGATAATAACTGCATCCATGGGAGCTAAAGATCATAAAATAGTGGAAAAGGAAAAGAGGCCCAGGACAAAAACCTGGCACACAGCCAAGTTTAGAGGCACAACCTGGATGAATATCTAGCACAGAAGACTGAGGAGAGATCAAACAAATATGAGGAAAACCAGGAAAGAGCAGTGTCATGAAAATCTATAGGAAAGAATATCAAGGAGACAGTCAGCGTCAAAGGTTGCAGAGAGGTCAAAAAGACTGAAATTAGGAAAGGGCCATCAGATTGAGCAAGTAAGAGATCATCAATAACTGGAGAGAGCAGCTTCACTTCAATGATGAGGTTGGAAGCCACAATGTACAACATTAAAAAGAAAATGAAGGAAAGGAAGTGGACGCATCAAGATGACAGCTAGAAAAAAATAAAATTAAAATTAAAAAATTTAAAATAAGATGATAGGTAGAAAGAATAGACATATCAAGTGACGGTTTTTTTAAGGATGGTGATATATGGAGCCATTCCCAATAGATAAGTGATCCAAGGTTAAGAACAAACCATTTCCTCCCCCCCGCAAAAAAAGAATTGCAGACTAACAACCATATGAAATAATGTTCCAAATCATAAACAATAAAAAAATTACAAATCAGAACAACCTTGAGATTTTACCTCACAACTAGCAAATTAGCAAAGATGACAAAAATGAAGTCAACAAGTGCTAACACATCCAAAATATCATAAAATTCTCTAAATAAACATGACAAGACAAAGGATATTGAATCAATAGCTGATGAAAAAAGAAACCCTGTAGAATCATGAGATGGTCCATATGAACAGGCACACTAGTGCCAAACAACAGCAGTTAGTGAAGCTGTAAATAAGTACAAATAATTTGGAAAAGCAATTTGGAATTATGAAACTAAAGGGACTAAAATGACCATAACCTTTGATCCAAAGATGCCACTACCAGACATATACCCCAAGGAAGTCACTGGCAAATTCCTTTTAAAGCCTCCAAAATACATCAAAATATTTACAGCATCACTTTTTGTGGTAGCAAAGAACTAGAAACAGTTCAAATTAAATGAAAATAGAAGAGAATTAGTGAAGAGAACAAGGGAAAAATCCTTCGAAAAAGGCACAGAAAAAGAAAAAAACAGACAAAACAAGTTGGAGAGGAGGACGAATTCTGAACTAACCATTTAAATTGAAAAGGGGGAAATAAGAGAAAAAAGAATGGGAAGAATTAAATCACTAAATTTAAAAAGAAAGAGAGATCAATAAATTGAGTAAACTCCAAAACAATGGAATGGTTATCAAAGAGGTAAAAGGGAAGGAAGACAGACTATGGAGATAGGGTTGCATCAATATTAGGCAAAACTAGACATAAAGACAAAATATGTTCTGAAAGGAGGAAGTAAAACTTTTTTAAAGTTCAACTTTTTAAAAAAGACCAGAAACAAAAAGGAAAGAAAACATAAAATTAACTTTCCTAACTTTGATCAATCAACCAACAAGTACTAATGAAGTACCTACTACGTGACAGGCATTGTGCAAGGCGTTCAAACAATGAAGCTATCCCCAGTTGCAAGATTACATTCTAATGGTCAAAATAAGTGCAAGTAAAATACACACATATACTGAGTAAGTGTAAAGCTAACAAATTAAAAATATTTTTAAGGTATTTGGGAGGGAGAACACTAGCCATTTGGGGGATCAGGTAAGGCTTCATGTAGAAATTGGTGCCTGACTCATATCTATGAAAAAAGAGGACTCTGGCAGATATAAGAAGGGAATGCTTTGCAGGCATGTGAGACATTCAATACATATTCTATGTAAGGAGCAGAGAGAATGTCAGGTGGCTGAACCATAGCATATGGGAGGGGGTGTATAGGAAATGAAGCTAGAAAGAAAGATTGAGACCAGGTTATAA
Organism: Trichosurus vulpecula; assembly: GCF_011100635.1. NCBI lineage: Eukaryota > Metazoa > Chordata > Mammalia > Diprotodontia > Phalangeridae > Trichosurus > Trichosurus vulpecula. The sequence goes on from NC_050573.1 coordinate 417,490,868, forward strand.
GGGGCTTTAAAAGCTAAACAGAGGAGTATATATTTTATCTGATAAAACAAAAACTCAAATTTATAAAATAAACCAACATAAACAAGGAAATTATATTATTCTGAAAGGAAGCATAGATAACAAACCACCATCAAAATTGAAACTATGTTTCAAATGCCATATCAACTAAATTAATAAGGAAAAATTAAGTGAATTATTAATACAGATGGTAATATAATAATAGGAGACCTTAATGTCCCTCTCTCAGATTTGGCCAAACCAAAAAAAGATAAGAGGGAAAATATAGAATTGAACACATTATTACAGAGTTTATATATAAAAGATTTATGACAGCTGCTGAAAGGGACTACTAAAGAATACTCACATTTCTTGGCATTATTTGCCCTTTTTAAAAATCATACCATAGATTAAGACAAAAGAGAAATTGCAAACAAATATACAAAGGAAGGAACACTAAACACATCCTTTACAGGACATAATGCAACAAAAGGGCAATCAACTCAGAGAACATAAACAAAAAAACCCACAAAATTAAATTGCAATTTAATTATGGAATACTATATAATGAGTGGAAAAAGAGCAGATCATAGGAAAAATAATAATTATGTGAAAAACAAGAGTAATTATCAGATAATATGCCAAAAACTTTGGGGTGTAGCTAAAACAGAGGAATTTATATCCCTAAAATATATTCATCTTAAGGAACTAAAAATCATGTATACATATATATGTATACACCCACACACACGCACATGAGAAGGCCAACAAATAAACCAATAAATCCTAAATAAGTAGGAAGAAGAAAATCTTGAAAATTAAAGGATAAACTTGAAACCAAAAAGACCACAGAAGTGACAAATAAAACTAAAAGCTAAATCTTCAATGAACCTTTAGCCAATTTGATTTATAACACATGAACAAGGAAAAATCACAACAAAACCAGAATAATCAAAACAAAACTGAATAAAAGAAAAAGAGGAATATCTTTAAAACTATAAAATGCCCATTTAACAGAACATCAGGGAGAGAATTAAATAATCTAATCTCAGAAAAGGAAATAGAACTAGTTGCAAACTACGAAAAAATTTTTTTAAATAACTTCATGGTCCATATGGATTTACAGGTGAATTTTATCAAACTTTTAAAGTACCTATGCTACATAAATTATTTTTTAAATTCCTTTTGTGAGACAAATAGTGTGTCTCAAAAGTCTTAGTGCAATTTGGATTCAGTCACAGAGCTGCAACTTGAGGACCTAGGGGGCCACATGTGGCCTCAAGGCCGCGGGTTCCTCATGCCTGTCTTAGTGCATTTTCACAGTTTAATAGGTTAAAACTACACCAAATCTTTTGGAACACCCATGACAGTCACAATATCAATAGTATGGAAGAATAAGACAAAGAAAGAGAATTATGTACCATTTCATTAATGATTAACAGTTCCGAAAATCTTAAATAAGGTCCAAGCAAAAAATGATAGCAATTTATTCAAAAAATCATTCATTTTGACCCAGCTGGATTTATTCCATAATACAAGGATGGTTCACCATCAGGAAAACAAGTAATTGTTCATATTCAAAATATAAACAACTAAATTTCATGATTATCACAGGTGCAAAAAAAGGCCTATGATAAGATATAACTCTCATCAATGCTTTAAAAAATTACAAAATATTGGCATAGAGGCATCTTTTTGTGGTATTAGAGTATTAGCTTTCTCTGTCAATATTTTATATAGTTTCAGAAATGCCAGCAATAGCAATAAAACAGGAGAAGGAAATTTTAGTCATAAATATAAGCTGAAAACACAAAACTATCACAATTTGCTGATGGCATGAAGAATCAGCAAAGAAACAAGTTGAGACAATAGCTTCAACAAAGTTGCAGGCTACAATCTAAAACCCATAATAATAGCAATTCTAGATAAAAAGAATGAATCGTGGAGACAAAACTAGAAAGTGAAGTCGTATTCAAAATAATAACAAAATGCAAAATATCTGGATTCAGTCTAACACAGAACACTCGACTCACTCAACTATTTAGATACAGTTACAAGATGTTCCTTAAAGTAAAAAAAAAAAAAAACAAAAAAACAAAAACTCTAAAAGCTGGAGGAATAGTCAATGCTCATGGATGGACTGTGCTGAAATAATAAAAATGACAATGCTGCCAAAGTTAACTTACAGATTTTGTGATAAACTAATCAAACTACCAAAAGGATTCCTTAAAGAGCTAAACAAAATTCATTTGGAGGAACAAAAAAATCTAGAATATCAAGGAAAATAATGAGGGTAAAGGTAGGAATGAAAGGGGACTAGTACTTTGAGACTTCAAACTATAGTATAATGCAGCAATCATCAAAATCATTTGGTACCAGTTAAAAAAACAAGAAATGTCAATCAATGGAATATACTAGACAAGAACAAATCAGAAATCATTTAACTCAATAACCCAGTACATAATAAGCATGTAAACATAAATAACCTAGGAAATTCTCTACTTGACAAGAATTACTGGGTAAATTGCAAAGCAGTCAGGCAGAAATTAGATTTAGACCAACAACTTGTACAATATATCACAATAAAATCAAAATAGATACATGAGCTCATTAAAGTCATACCAGAAAATTTTTTAAAAAGAAGAAGAGATTATAAGCCTTTCACATCTATGCCCCAGGGGTAAATTCTTAATAACCAAATCTGGGATACAGGCATTACAAATAATAAACTAGACTATTTTAATTATATGAAATTGAAAAGGTTTCACTTGAATCTAATTAATACAACTAGCATAAGGAGAAAAGTAGTCCAACAGGCAAAAAAAAAATTGTAACAAATATTTCTGATAAGGATTTGATATTCAACATACATTGACAACTAACAGAAATACCAACCATTTTTCAGATAAAAAGATATAACAAAGACTTCCAAAGAATTGAAAAGTATTAATAGCCAAATGAAAGAACAACACAAATCACTAATAAAATGAAAAATCAAAATCAAAAAAACCCTGAGGTTTTTACATCGCTCCTAGCCAAATAGCAAAGAGGATAAATGGTGAGAAGAAGCAAAGTTGGAGAAGTTGTGGAAAGATTGACACCCTAAGGCATTTTTCCTGGACCTATGAATACTTTAGTCATTATGGAAAATAATTTATATTGTATATACACAAAGAAATTGTTCAAATACCCATATCCTATGACAAAGATTCCACTGCTAAGTATAACCCAAAGATGTCAACAATAACAACAAAATGTACCATAAAAACCAAAGTATTCATAACAGCATGAGGTGGTGGGGGAAGGGAGGAGAATGGTGGTTCTGGAAAGGATTAAAAAGAAAGTAGGTGGTCATTGATTGGCAAATGGCTAAACAAATTGTGGAATATGAATATAATTGAATACTGTAAGAAACTGATAAAAGAAACCAATAAATACGATGACTACAGAAAAGCATGGAAAAACTTAAATGAGCTGATGCAAAATACAATAAGCAAAAACTGGAAAATAACATATACGACGACAACAATGTAAGTAGAAAAAACAATAATAAAAAACAATCGAAACTAAATGATGCAAAATTATACCCATCTTATTATACCTATCCTATGAAACCTCCTATCTTTTTCTTCGCAGAGGTGTAGGAAAACTGGTATTGAACACTATCTACAACAATAGACTTTTTTGGTTAGTTTTGCTGGGTTTGGGTAGTTTGGTAGTTTAATTGGTTAGTTTTACTGGACTTCCTTTTCTTCCTCTTTTTAAAAATCTTTTTATGGTAAGGTATGACTCTCTAGGAAGGAAAAGGAGAATGATACAGTGGGAAACACGTTAACATGAAAACAAAAGATATAAGTAAAAATTATTTTTTAAAAAAACTTGTCCAAGGTCAAAAGGTGGTAAGTAACTTGGTAGATATTGTAACCTGAGTCTTTCAAATGCAAATCCTGTGTTAAGAAGCAGTTAGGTGGAGCAGTGGATGTGGAATGATGGATCTGAAGTCAGGAAGACCGGAGTTCAAATCCAGTTTCCAACACTTACTGTGTAACAATGGGCAAGTCACTATAATCTCTTCTTGCCTCAGTTTCTTCAACTGTAAAATGGGAACAACAGCTTTTTTTCTCATTCAGCCGGCTGAGATGCCAAAAGGGAAGAAGGCCAAGGGGAAGAAGGCGGCTCCGGCCCCTGCTGTAGTAAAGAAGCAGGAGGCCGAGAAAGCCGTCAATCCTTTGTTTGAGAAGCGGCCCAAGAACTTGGGCGTTGATTAGGACATCCAGCCCAAAAGGGACCTTCCTCGATTGGTCAAATGGCCTCAGTACGTCAGACTGCAGCATCAAAGGTCTATCCTTTATAAGCATTTGAAAGTCCCACCAGCAATTAACCAGTTCACCCAGGCTGTGGATGATCAGACAGCTACTCAACTGCTGAAGCTGGCTCATAAGTATAGACCTGAGACAAAGCAAGATAAGAAGCAAAGGCTTCTGGCTTGGGCTGAACAAAAGGCTGCAGGCAAAGGAGATGTCCCCACTGAGAGACCACCTGTCCTGAGAGCAGGTGTTGACACTGTTACTACCCCGGTAGAAAACAAGAAAGCACAGCTGGTAGTGACTGCACATGACGTGGACCTCATTGAGCTAGTGGTCTTCCTTACTGTAGTGGGGGTTCCTTACTGTATTATCAAAGGTAAAGCCAGACTGGGTCAGTCAGTTCACAGAAAGACCTGCACAAGCACTGCCTTCACACAGGTTAATCCTGAAGATAAGGGAGCCCTGGCTAAGCTGGCAGAAGCCATCAAAACCAATTACAATGATGGATACAATGAGATCCATTGTCACTGGGGTGGCAATGTTCTGGGTTCAAAATCGGTGGCTTGTATTGCCAAGCTGGAAAAGGCAAAAGCTAAGGAACTGGCAACCAAATTGGGTTAAATGTATATTTGATTTTTCCCTACATAAAAATAAAAATTTAAACAAAACAAAATGGGAACAATAACAGCACCGACCTTGCAGAGTTGTTATGAGGATTAAATGAGGCGATAGTTGTAAAGCACTCAGCAGAGAGCCTTGCACATAGTAGGTGCTGTATAAACGCATATTCCCGATCCCTTCCTTTACCCTTCTTTCCAGTATAATACATTATTTCCCTTCCCTTGCCTTATATTAAAGGGCAGTTAACACAAGTTTTATTAGTTAAAATCATAAAGAAAAGCATGAAACGTTTTTCCCCCTTTTTTTCTTCCCCCCAAAAGGACAAAATTCAGTAAGGCCTAGAGAGATACAGATTGAAACCACCCACTTAACAACCAAAATTATTTTCCTAAAGTACAGATCTGACCATTTCAGCTCCCCCATTACCCCTAAGATCAAACATCAGCTCCCCTGTTTAAAGCTTTTCCAAACCTAGCCCCTTCCTATCTTCTTAGTCTTCCGCCCTGCTGCTCTCCAGACTCTCCGATCCAATTACAATGGCCTATTTGCAGATCCTCCAACACGGCCCCCAATTTCCCGTTTCTGTGTCTTTGTACCGTCTCCCCCTCCTGCCTGGAATGCTCTGCTCCCTGACTCTGCCTTTCAGTCTTCCGAGCTGCCTTCAAGGCGCAGCTCAAACGTCACCTCTGGAAGAAGTCCTTTTCTGGTCCACCCTCAGCCTCTTCTGCTGCTAGTGCTAATGATAATAATAACAGTTCACATTTATATACCATTGTAAGGTTTCTAAAGCTCTTTAAATAGTATCGTATTTCATCTTTCCAGAAACCCTGGGTTCTATTATTATCCTCAGTTTATAATTGAGGAAACTGAGGCAAACAGATGTTAAGCAACTTGCCCCGGGTCACCCAGCTAATAAGTGTCTGAGGCTGCATTTGAACTCGGGCCTTCCTGACTCTGGGTCCTGTGCTGTATCCATTGTGCCATCAATCCATCGGCTTACCTTCCTTTTACACTTTATAAACCGTGTGTGTGTGTGTATCATTTTCGTATGTCGTCTCCCTCGTTAGTATATAAGCTCTTTAAAGATACTGGTTTATTGGGGTTTTTTTTAACCTTTGCATCTCCATCACTTAACATTATTGCAAGACACATGATCTTAAATTAAATGCTTGTTGACTGACTAACTGACAACACGGACAAGAAGCACCTTCGCCTTTCTATCTTTTTTTTCCCCAAACATCTATCTTTGAATAAGGCACACCTAACAAGAAGTTTAAAAATACTCTGGGCAACAGAAGATGGATCTGGTAGGTGACAAGACAGAAGGCACTGGGATACACAGACAGAAGGCACAAATATACCTAAGGATCTTTCAAGTTTATATTCTCTCTGGACACAACAGCTACACAAGGAAAATCCAGTTTGTGTTCCCATCTTAAATCTAGTTTTATAAAACTTGTCACAATATGCACCAAGAAAGATTAAATACAAACTAATGGGAAAAAAGGGTAAACTTTAAAGCACTATGTAAAGGAGTTGTTTTTGCTGTTGTTGTTATGATAATACAAAAGAGCTAAGGAGTCATCTGCAAAACCAATCTGGTCCTGAAAAAACTCTTTTCTCATCAGACAATCTAATTACGCATCAAATATACAGTCAAACTGTTCTCTAAAGCTAACAAAGTCCAAGTTACAAAAAAGGAGGAATTTAAATTTAAGGGAGGAAATAATTCTAAGTTAACATTTCACATTCATTGCTAAAAAACAGACATTTCTTTTAACCTCAATTTCTAAGAGAAATTTGTAAAGAGTTAAAGATTTTAAATCCCTGCAAATCCTACTATCCAAATATAAGGGAATATTATTCTTTATGTGAAAATTAAAATATCAATGTTATCACAATACTATAGGCTACTTACAATTCCTTCTTCCCTAATACCTTCAAATAAATAAATCTGTAAAATGGAGTATCTAAATTCAGCTTATTTGTAACATTAAAATGTACACTAATTGAATGGAACAATGAAATTATTTGTAACAAATTAGATCTAACTATTAAGGATCAAAAAGAAATCTATATTCTTTAGGAGAAAAATGTTTAATAAAATAATCTTTTCCAAGTTTTTCAGGAACGGATACATTATCAAACACTTTAGTATAATTTGATCAGAATTTATAGAAAAGTAAAATTACATCCTAATTGAAAACTCTAGCCCTTAATGAGGGAGAGAAACAAGACTTCTTTAAACCCAGGACATTGAATTCAATTCTAGACACTAAAATTTTGTGTTCAAATTCAATAATTCATGAGCACAGAGCAAATGTATTGATTTGCCACTTTATTTAAAAGCATCATTTTAATGTTTTCCTTTAGCAAGTTAACGATAAACAAATTTGAAAAAAAATACACACACACACACACACACACAAGCATTAACCAAGTAACCAAATTAGCAACCTATCAGAAATTTTCTATAAGGAGAGAACCCTAAAAAGCCTGCAGGGATGCAGGATCCATTGCAGATTTCCAAAGAAACCCTCTATCCATTAAATACAGACTAAACAGTACGCTTAATTCAACAGCCATCTCATTTGCTTCTAGCATTAAAATAGATAAGAGGCACCATGAAAGTAAGATTTCAGTGAGCATTCTGCCTTGTTCTATAGGAGGCACAAGATCTCAGTCTTGGCATACCAAGGAGTTAGCAGGGTTTTCCCCAAATACCAGGATCCCGGAAAGATGAAAGAGTTTCCTTTGAAAAACTCTCTAGCTTTTCACCTCTGCAAAGCCTGTTTTCCAATATACTGTCTGCCATGGAAGTCTGAATGTTTTAATCACACCCCTCGCCTCTTCATCATTTGTCAATTATACAAACTAACAATAGGAAAGAACATTTTAAAAATAGGCCTCAGCATGTCCAGGATATGATCTGCTCTAACTACTGAAAACTGCTGCAGGAGAAAATAATATTTAATGCACCTCTTGATCCATTCATTCAAGAGGATGCACACAAAGTAAAATATGAAATATCCCACCCGCCACATGGGTATTCCCCGACTTTCAGTTTTTATAATACTACAGACTGAAAGGAACCCCAAAGTGCCGTCTGGGCTCTATTTATTTATTTTTTTAAACCCTCATGTTTCTTGCTTTCTGATCAGCAACCAGTGGCTCCTACGTAGCATAGTAGCTACGACCCCCAAATTTGAAGGAGAGATGATCAAAGGAGCTCTGGCCAGACTTGGAAAAACATTTCCACTGAGAATGGACATACTGCCTGTCAAAAGGTTATTCCCACTGCGTTGAAGCAGCAGCTCACGTTACTCCAGTATAACAACATGAAAGTGGCCATAGTCCTCCACATACATGTTTTTCTTTCCAAAAAGGGCAAATGGGAGACAGCAACCTGAACAGAACATCCTTCTTATCACTGGCAGGGAGGGCTGGTGTGGGGTGGGGCAGAGAAAGCATCTCCCTAATCAATATAGCTCTGAAAAATTAAGCCACTGTTTAATTTCCCTTTTTTTTCCTTTTCATTGAGAAACAGCTCTCATTAAGCAGACTTTTTTTTTAACTTAAAAAAAATCTCAGAAATCACAAGCTATATTTTGTGGAAGAGAAAATAACTTTAGAGGCGTAAATCTTCATGTCAATGACAGGAAGGCTTTGGTGAACCATTACCATAAATCTGACAAACGCTAATTTGATGGGTGGCTGTATCTGTCTGCTGCAAGGCCAGTCTAGACAGTCTATTGAGAAATCCTAAAACACAACTGTTTGTTCCCTGTAACACCATCTGGATATGGCAGTAAGAGCCGACCCAGCGCCATTCACACATGGATCAAAGCACATGCTAATGCCATCATGAAGTCATACACATAAAAAATTCAATCTGAGAACTCTAAGCAATTTTCCTAAGTCTTCAGTGAAGAAACCCCAGACTTAGCCCGACTCAAGCTAAGTGCATGAAGAGGGGGGAGAAGGGGGAGGGGGGGAAGGAACAGAATATTTAATGAGCTTGGCCTTCCAGAGGAATGTTAGGCCACCCATTGTATTGGAAAAGGCTCATGTCACACTTCAGTCATGGCACCCATCAGGGTGCCCCTTTACAAAAATTGATCTGAGGACCTTTGTAATTACCTGTTTCAGACAGGGGAAAAATAGTCCCCAGACATAGCAGAAGAGATCCCAAGGTGTAAATCTTACATTTTATTATATAGGTCAGAGCTGGTAGAAATTTTAATATTGCACACAATATTAAAAACTCTCATTAAACTGCACTATGGTGTTAGATCAAAGCATCAAAGGAAGGCTTCCTATTGAACTCCTCAAAATATTACAAACATAAGAGTAAGTCTGCACATAAAATAGAAACAAAGCCAGTTTTTCCATCTTCATTCCATAGCCTAATTCTTATTGCAGGGAATTACTTATGAAATTTCTATAACATAGCTAATGTGAAAAATTTTGCTTTCCCAAAAAATATTTAACGCATCATGAATTGCTGGTTCCTCTTAAATTAACTTTGCCAGTAAATTTTCAAGAAAAATCTTATTTTTGTATAACTTTTTTAAGCAATATTTCAAAATAATACTTAGTACTATTAGTTCAAATGCAAAGTCTATTAGCATAATTTAATGCTAGAGATACTACGTGATGCAAACTTCCCAAAGGGATAGGAAGGTCTTATTAATAATCAAAGTGAGACTACACAGATCATTCATACTGTCACCAGTCTTTTACAGTTCAGTTTAAGTATATATTTTGTACCTTTTTTCATTTTGCTTTCTTTATTTGTTTGTGTTGCACACAAATTCATGCAGTATATAAACGGATCCATTCATATGGATGACTAAAATTTTCCTATGAATTAGTTGTTTCTTCTTATTCACTAGTCTTTGTTTGCTGGCTTTTGTCTGGGACAGTAAAGGGCATTTCAGTTTTTCATCTGCTCCAGCACAAACTGCAAGCAAGTTTCCAGTAGCTGAATTTATGATGCAGAATCCAAGATTTACAAACTACTGATTTCATCATAAGATATCCAAATCACCTGCTGCAAAATTAAATCTTAGATGGGAAAGTATCAGGCCAAGGAAGAAAGGAAGAGACAGTAGTAAAGCCCAATCCAGAGATTATTTTATAAGAAGCAATTCATGACAAAATTTAGTTATTGCATTTTGTAGCCTAAACAAGAAATTTCAAGTTTACAAGACTGGTTAAGACTGCTGGTTTACCCAAATGGCCTCAAAATAAACTGAGAACTTAAACAAAACCTTTATAATGATTTGCCATTTCTACAAATGCTTGCTAAGGGTTTGAAGGACTGTCCGAAGTGAAGGAGCTACAATCAACTAAATTCCTGTTTTGGAAATGTTTTGATACTAAAAAGTCAGGTTAAGTCTATTTTAAGTTGCACTGTTGTTAAGAAATTTTTTTAAAAAAGAAAAAAAGTGAGGTTCATTCAACTTTCTACATTAATAGATGTAATATCCTTAATAATCCAAGTTTGTATTAGGGTTTCTCTCCAATGTTTCATAAATAAAATATGCTTCTTGAAGCAATGAAATATAAACAGCATTTTATGACATGCTAATTTTTTACCTCATCCTAAATGAAATCATATACATATAATACACATAAATACACATACATAAAATATGTACATATACACATCTTTATATGATCTAATAAGAATAACGATTGTTCCGGAACCTCTGCATGATAGATGATTACATGATTAAGAGACTTAGTCTCTATTGTTCTAAAATCCAGGAGTGACATTTTACATGAGACAATGTCCTAAAGCAAAACTATCTTGGAGACTTCTTTCTTGTACTACAGGTTTCCTAAGGGACATGGAAAAAGCTCATAGAAGAAGGTACCTCCCTTAAACAAAGCTAATTTTATTACCAGCACTTTCTAACAGGTCAAAACTATGGAGAATTGGTGAATCTTGAGATTAAACTTTGGGATAAAGTACCTAAGATGAGTTAGCAGAGTTGGACATAATTTTTGCAAGACATACACAAAGACATGTACGTGCAAATAAACACATACACAACTCTCAGAGGATGCTTCAAAGACTCCTGGACCATCAGAACAACCAGATGTTACAAGAGATACCAGTACTGCATAGCACCAAGGAGAGGAAATATTGAGGTAAAGAATGAGGAATGATAATCAGGAACTCTAAACATTTCATGCAGCTTCACCGATGGTTTTTATAGAAAGAGTTAAAAAAAATCCATTTATTATTTACCAGGCGGATTTCGGTCAACATATTGCATTAGAATAAAATATAACTAATGGAGCAGGCATTGCATTTGCACTTCCTTAACGGCTTAATTCCTGTTGCCTATTAACAGTGGGCTTCTATTAGAGAAAAGCTTTAATTCTGCTGCATGTTGGGGGTGGGGGAGAAGCACCCAAACATGGTTGAATCTGGCTAATCAAGCATTTTCTAAAGCAGACAGACAGTCATGGGGTGGAATGTTACTCTGCATTTAAAACTGATGGTGGCTGAGATACTGTAATGGAACAGGACTGCCATCTACTGACAACTCTTTGCTAGGATATTAGTTTTTTAAGAACAGCCTTCAAATTGGCTAAGACCAAAAAATCTTGAGAGTTACCCGCTAAATCCTTAAGATGTATGTTTTGATAGATATTTTTGCAAAAGAGAAGCATAGAAACAGCATACCTAATCCCTTTCAATCTACAATTTCACTTTTAATATAAAAAGTGATAATAATATAAATGATAATTTCTCAAAACCCTCTATGATCAAAGAGTGAGAAAAATAAATGTTTTGGTTTGGATTTTTTTTTTAATTTAAATAACGATCTTCAACTGGAAATTTCCCAGCAATTAATGGCGAGATGGAAAAAGGGCCTTCGTGTCTGCTTTTCTCAAACTCTTACAGACAGAAATTAATGGTTAGAAGCTCTCTTCAGTTATCCAGTATTCCTTAAGCAGAATCAAATAGAAAATATCTTTTACATAAACTAGCATCAGATGTCATGGGCATATGTATATGTATGGCAATCCCAAAAGCTTTCCATATTGCCACTGAGGGATCATTTTGGATCACCCAGGGTCCAAGTGAGGATCTAGGCTTCTGTTAAAACACAAAAATCCTCAGGGAGCTGGTATTGAGGGGGTGGGTGGAAGCTGGGCTTGACAGAGAAAACTTGCATTTGATGGAACTAACTCAAAATCCATGCACTTCAGACAAGAATGGAAAGGCAATGTGGGATGAGCCCAGGTCAACCATTCGGGACATTTAGTGAGATGCCCAATATGCATGTATTCTTAAAGGAATTCATCTGGTTGTTTGTTTATTTGTTTTCATACGTTTTAAAAGAAGTGGTCACTTAAGGAAAACATCGAGAAGAGATGTACAAAAGCATCCAAAATGGTAGAACAAAGTAAATGAATATGATGACTAGAATTCTGTTAGCTTGTACGAAGGTTCAACCTTCCTTTAAGTTAAGAAATATGAAATTAAATACTACAAATTTCTGTTATTCTTCAGGGTAAATTGCTACAAGAGGTGTATTAAAAGAAAGTAGCCTAAACCCACAGATTACAGAAACAAAACATGCAAATGGCAGATTTTTAAAGGGATTTAGTCTCCCCCAGGATAGCCCATTTAGACTACATAATTGCAGAACTCTAAAGAACCACAAAATAAACTGAAAACCCCAGACATCAAGAGATCCACTTATTAATTAAAAGCAGCTCTCATGCACTATTAAAATAAGGTTGGCCATGCATACTTTATTGCTGTCACAGTCTAAGATGAGGCAGCATTCAGAACACATAAAAGTAAAGTTGAATAGTCTTCTACATAGGGAAGAGAGTTAAGTCATGTCTGCTTGCACAAAATTGTTTTGCAAAGCAGCTATGTATAGAGGATCAGAAGGGGGAAAAAAAGGCTTAAAATGCATGGAATCTTAAGTCTCAAATCCAGTGCCTCTCTTTGGTAGCCATCTAGAGAAGGAGATGTAAGATGCACCCTTACAGGACATGGGGAAGGGTTATCTGGGGACATTTTATATGAGGGACCTTACTTTTAGAAATTTTAAACTCTTTAACCAATACCACCCCTGTTTTGCTTGAAGTTCCTTGAAGAGAAGGCATTAGGTACATAGCAAATAATAACAAGTAATTGTCACAAGAAATTCCAAAAAAATCACTTGTGACTGGGGGAGTGGAAAGAGGAAAATTAGCAAATTTTGGCTCCTTCTTTCAAGCCACAGACGTGAGTGTCCATGGCAGAATCCAGATTTGATACTGATTCCACGAAACAGGACTGGTATGCTTCAGGTGGGTAAATCACCTTTCCTGAATGAGTATTATAGAATAATTAAAAATTATTTACTTCCTTTAAGCGTATAGAAGAAAGGTATGTGATATATTATAAAAACAAAAAAAAAAGATATCACCTTATTTTATAGGGTACAAATAACCATGTAACTACTTCAATTATGTAGTAACTGCCATGTAATTATAGCACATAGTTATTTATGTCTCACAGATTATATGGCAATAAAACCAAGTTACCTGTTACCATATGTAGTAATTTGTGGTTGGTAGAAAAATAATTTACTATAAAAGTTTAAAATGGCCATGCATTTGATCCATGCTCAAAAATTAACATAACTTTTGAATATGATTTCCTTTTGCTATTTCTCTCCCTGTTTTGGCTGGGGACAACTCTTTAGGTTAAATTAAAGCAAGAAAATGAAAAGGAGCACCTTGGCTTCCTAAAATCAATCCAGTGTACAGCTCATTTTGGCTCCTGTACTTTATTTTGATCTTTTAAACATAAAACTGCCACTGAGGTTTTTGCATTGCTCTGAATTTTCCTAGTATGTTATCTTGAAACTAGGTTACCCCAAGATACTTCCCTCTTTTGAATTTTAATACTAACGCACAGCATCACCCCATTTTTCAATGTGCCATGGGTCCTAAGCCAAAGCAGTATAGGTCCTGGAGCTGGTCAGTAATAAGTCACCCCCTGTTTGTTTACATAAAAGAGCTAGGACTTCCAATAGAGACAGGAGGACATCTGAATGCATATCATAAAACGTTTATTACCCCTATTCTATTTAGTTTGATGGTGAGTAAATAGCACATATGACTAAAACACCCCTTAACTCAATGGCCCACCAGTAGGCTCCCTAAAAATATATTGATGCAAGTCCCATTCTTAAGACTCCCATGTTCCAAGATTAACAGCCAGAGGCCAAGTGGACTTTTATTCCTAATTTTGAATCCAAGCCCAGGGCTTGGGGCAGTGCAAATCATCAAAACATCTGACATTCACCCCATAAAAGTCTAATGTATTTCCCAAAATTACTTCAACATACAAAAGGAAAAAAAAATGGACATTTGATCTGTGATCTACATCAAAGTTTAGGTACTAAGGAAAATTTAGTCTTCACTTAATTTCCCTGTTTTGTAATTTTAAGATTCAGTATATACATCTCAACAGTTGTGATACATTATGTTTAGGTCATGAGAATAAAGTTATGAAAATGAAATTATTTTATGATGACTTTGTTTTAATGGGGGTTGTACACATGGGCTTTCCTGGGAAGTGATCCAGGCAAACTATCCAAGTCCAGAAAGGAGGGGAAATTTACCTTGATGCAACATACTTGAAAAGTATGATGATTTGTCATTTTAAATGGAACACAAAGATTCAATCCAAGCCTAGGCAAAAGAACATTCTTTGTCTCCTCTCATTTGAGGGATTTCTGGCGATGTTGGCTAATTTTTATTTTTAGGTAAACTCACAAGTGAGAAACCATTCGAGAGCTGGGTGTGTACATATACCCCAGTTTCTTCATCTGTAAAATGAGAGGGTTAGACTGTCAGGGGTGGCCTTCTAAGTCTTTGGGTGCAAGGACTGAGTCCAAGTTTTACTGAACAAATCCTTTTGTTAAAGGAATTTGTTCTATCAAGATTGGATTCAATCAAAGGGCCCCACTTCAGGACCTAGAGGGCCAAATGTGGCCTCCAGGCTGCAGGTTCCCCACCCCTGGGAAGATTTCTTTTGATATCAGGATGCTATGAAAAGTAGTCATTCATGGTAAAAGGAAAATTAGTAAGTATCTAGTTCAACAAAAGTGCAGCTCAGAGAATCCCACTCTGCTTACAGACTGTGTCTCACAGAAATAACAAGATTTTCTTTAAAAAACAGGAATAACAAGAATTAAAAAGATTAAAAGAATATTAAAGAAAATAAGAATAAAGTTCTTAGCATTCACATAAGGGTTTTAAGAGTCGTGAAAGATCAGAAAAGCCATTTTGAGATTATTTTACCCCCAAAAAAAAGGATTAGTTAAGAAACCTGGAACAATTTTGAACAATAGAAAACAAAGGGAAGGGTTTAAGGGACTTGGGGGATACTCCTCTGAGCCAAACAGGCATAAACAAAATAAATTAAGAAACAAACCTCAAATATGAGAGGATGGGAAAGTTAAAATGAGCCAGGCTGAATGGAAAGAAGGCAAATACAGCAAGGATAACTTAAATAATGAATTAATTCTTTAATTCCAGCAGTTCTTATATTTTCGTAATCAACAATTCAGCCATTTGAGATGTCATTTTAAGCAACCAACCAACATTGATTGCCTACTATGAACAAGGCCCGAGGAATACAAAAACAAAACAGTCCCTGCCCTCAAGGAGCTTAAATTCTAAGGTGAGGAAGGGAGGGCAGGAAACAATATGAACATATATGGGCACATATGAAACAGACACAAGGTAACCTTGAAGGGAAGACACCAGTAGCTACTGTAAATGTAAGCTCCTTATGAGCAGGAGTTGTCTTTCTTTTATTTGTACTTGTATCCTCTTTTATTTGTACTTGTATGCCTGGCACACAGTAGGAGCTTAATAAATGTTTACTGACTGACTAAGTGAACAAGAAAGACCTCTTATTGAAGCGTTTTGGATCTAAATCTTGAGAGAAATAAGGGCTCCTCCTATGAGGCTGAGGTAGGGAAGGAGGGAGTGGATTCCAGTTGGTTGGACCAACTGGTACAAAGATATGGAGACTGGAGATAGTATAAAACATGAAAACAATAAGAAGGTTGATTCGTCTGGACCACAGAAATGTGGAAGGGAGTCATGTGTCCGAAGGCTGGAAAGTTGGGAAAGGGCCAAGTCGTGAAATTGTAAATGCCAAATCGGGGAACTACGTGGCACAGTGAATAGAGTACCAGGCCTAGAGTCAGGAAGACTCATCCTCCTGAGCTCAAATCCAGCCTTAGACACTTACTAGCTGCGTAACCCTGGGCAGGTGACTTAACCCTGTTTGCCTCTATTTCCTCATCTTTAAAATGAGCTGGAGAAGCAAACAGCAAACCACTCCACTATCTCTGCCAAGAAAACCCCAAATGGAGTCACAAAGAGGCAGAAATAACTTTAAAAATGACCAAATTGCCAAATAGGGGCATTTATGTTTACTGAACAAGGAGATGACATGGTCCAACATGAACTAAGAAAATCATTTTGGCAGATATGCCAAGAAGGTAGTGGAAGTGGGAGAGAACTGTGGCAGTATGACCAAACTGGTCAAAAAGCCAGAAGAGAGATGATCAAACAAGTCACCTAGTCTAAGTCTCAGTTTCTTCACCTGTAAAAAAAAAAAAAAAAAGTGGGGGGGGTGGAGGGAGGAATAGTCATACTACTGACCTCACAATTTTATTGTGAGGATCAAATTAGATAATACTATATCTAAAGTTCTTTCCAAGACTTAAATCTGTGTTAGTCAGTACTGTCATTATTATACGTTATACAAAAAGTTGCACAGAACTGTTCCTCAAGAGCTTATGACTGTATCATTAACCCAGACAAACAAATAACATCACTGCAATACCACATAGATAGAGAGGAAACCATGAAATAACCCACACAAGACAGAGAAGTTCTTGTTGCCCACTAATGAGAACTCTGTTGGGAACTAATGCAAATTCTTCCTTGATGATTTCCACTAAGAAAACTGCCTACACACCAGCACAGATCAACTCAGCTGTAATTTACAGTCTTCAATAACTGCCTGAGTCTCTGAGAGGTTACTTTCCCAAAGACAAAGAGCCAGTCTGTGTCAGAAGACAGGATTTGAACCCAGGTCTTCCAGATCCAGAAGCTTGCTCTCTCCCCACTAAATGATGATACATCCTTAACAGTTGTTGGATTTCATCTTGTTCTGGGTATCACTGAGTTAACCACATTTTGTTGATAAAATGAGTGTTCAGTGGTACTTGGTGCCCAATTGACACCTCCTTGCTTATGAAGCTAGTATCTGAACTTGGACTTGGTCTTTAATAGGAAGGCTGGAAGACAAGGAGAAATGAATACTAGGAGTGAAAACAGAGGAGAATGGGGTTAAGTACAAAAAGCCAGGGTTACAGAGCAGAGAAAGACAGGCCTGCCTATGAGCAGAGACTATATCTTACTCTTCCTCCCCTCCCCTATAGCCTTCCCTCCAAGAACCTGGCATCATAAAGTGTGGGTTCAAGTACTGACTCTGACACTCAGTAGCTTAATTACTCATTAGCTAGGTAAGTCACTACACATCTAAAAGTCTGTTCAGCTGTAAAACAAAAAAGAAAAACATTTCTACTACCTATCTCACAGGTTCAATGTTAAGGAAACAATTCTGAAACTGATATATAATGAGCTACTATGAGTCATCTAGTCACAGGAGATACAGCACAGATACAGATACATCTATGTAAATCTACAGATATATAGATATAGATATACAAGGATATAGAATAAATATGGAATTTAAGGAAAGGGTTAGAGAAGGAAAATGGAATTTCATCTCAGACAAGAAATTTTCTACTTCCAGTTGCTAACACCTACAATTCCTCATTCTTTAAAAAAAAAAAACAAAACAGGCGAAGGGGTGGATGGAAAGAGTGGGGAGGAAACCTTCCAGGTGTCTCTTAACCCTGGGCTCTTTTATAGAATGAGTGATTTACATTAGATAATAATGTCCATTAAACTGCTCCACTTCCTCATATTTGCTTAATTCTCAAACTCATAAAATCTGATTTGCCTCTACATCACTCCACAGAACTGGCCCATTCCAAGGTCACCAATGACCACTTTACTGCCAAAGCTCAAATGCCTTTTCATCTTTCTTGACCCTCTAACAGCATTAGATGCCATCAACCTCTGACATACCGTTCTCTGCTGCTCTTCTGTGCGACACCTTCTCTTATTCTTTCACAGACTCATTTCCACACTCCAACCTCCTAAACGTGGCACCCAAAACTCATTCTTCGGTTCCCTTAGCTTTTGATACTCTTCTTTGGCAAACTGCCAAAAGTACACTACCAAAACTTAAACTAAATAATTTGCCTAATCAGATGGCTGCCAATTCTACTTATTCAGCCCAGTCACTACCAGAAGCATCACTAACTGTATTTCAGTCTGCTGATCCCATCCCATCACTAAGCATTTCTCACAGCCAGCACATTCAGGCTTGCTGCCTAGCTAGGCAAAAGTGCCTTTTTCCTACTACCTTTCCCCTTAATCACCTCTTATCACTTTAGCCTTCTCTCTTCCCAGTTCCTGTTTTCCTTGACCAGCCCTTCTCCATCCTTCTCTATTGTTAATAAACACTCCTTCATCTTCAAACTCTTCTCTCCATCTCTTGGTACTAAATGAAAGCTGGCTCTCCACTGAAAACACCACATTCCCTCCTATTGCCTACAACACTGGCTGCTCCCTTCCTATGTCTCTCAGCTCCAAA
This sequence comes from Trichosurus vulpecula, assembly GCF_011100635.1. NCBI lineage: Eukaryota > Metazoa > Chordata > Mammalia > Diprotodontia > Phalangeridae > Trichosurus > Trichosurus vulpecula. Next base: position 417,509,573 of record NC_050573.1, read on the forward strand.
GGCCAGTAAGAAAAACTACTTACTCTTTGCTCCTTATTGCCACATCCAGATCCTCACTATGCTGAGGAAAATTCAACAGATTTCCCTCATCAGCAATTATTTCATTCAATTATACTACCTTATCTATATCTTCCTGTCATCTATTGACATTTGAATCATTTGCCCACTTTCTTCAAATACTCTACCACCTAGATCAATCTCCCTCTCTACTCAACCACTGCCACTAACAGCTTTAATATTCATTGTGACAACTCTTTGTTCTCTCAGTTCATCATGCTACTTAACTCTCATGACTTCCATCTTGGCCACCCACTACACCTTAAATCATCGTCCTAAAACATTATACTTCTGACATCTTGAACTCTTAAATTTCACTTCTGATAATAAGTTCCTGTCTTTCTATTTCACTTACTTCCTAAATCCTTTTAGGCCTGTTGCTTTATCGTATCTTCCTGTCACTTCTGGTCATTTATAATGCAATCTCCCAGGGCAGTCCCCTTGTTTCCTTTTGAAGACACCCAATTATTAAAAAGGGGCGCTAGGTGGCGCCATCTTCTTGAGTTCAAATCTGGCCTCATGAGATGCTGGGCCAATCACTTGACAGGGTTTGCCTCAGTTTATTTATCTGTAAAATGAGCTGGAGGAGAAAACAGCAAAACACTCCAGGATCTTTGCCAAGAAAACTCCAAATGGGGGAGCCAAGATGGCATCTGGAAAGCAGGGACTAGTGTGAGCTACCTGCCAAGTCCCTCCAAAAACCTACAAAAAATGGCTCTGAACCAATTCTAGAACTGCAAAACCCACAAAACAGCAGAGGGAAGCAGGGCTCCAGCCCAGGACAGCCTGGATGGTCTCTGGGTGAGGTCTATCCCACACGGAGCTGGGAGCGGCGTGGACCAATCAGACCAGGAACTGCGCGGAGTGGGCCCTAGCGCCCTGAATCAGCAACGCCCCCCAAACGTGGAACATAGAACTCTTTAGTCTACAAGCAGTCATACCCCACTGAAAAACTCAAGGGTCAAGTTAGTTGGTTGGGAATATGGCCAGGCAGCGAAAATGCACCCAGATTCAGTCTCAGACTTTGGATTCTTTCTTTGGTGCCAAAGAAGACCAAAACATACAGCCTAAAGAAGTCAACAAAGTCAAAGAGCCTACAACAAAAGCCTCCAAGAAAAACATGAACTGGTCTCAGGCCATGGAAGAGCTCAAAAAGGATTTGGAAAAGCAAGTTAGAGAAGTAGAGGAAAAATTGGGAAGAGAAATGAGAAGGATGCGAGAAAACCATGAAAAACAAGTGATGTGTATGATTCATCCCTTCATCTTCAACTTACCCTGTGTCAACTCCCTCCCTCTCTCTCTCTCTCTCTCTCTCTCTCTCTCTATATATATATATATATATATATATATATATATATATATATATATGCATATATCTATATATGCATATTCCCTTCAGCTACCCTAATACTGAGGTCTCATGAATCATACACATCATCTTTCCATGTAGGAATGTAAACAAAACAATTCAACTTTAGTAAGTCCCTTGTGATTTCTTTTTCTTATTCTTTTTCCTGATTACCTTTTCATGCTTCTCTTGATTCTTGTGTTTGAAAGTCAAATTTTCTATTCAGCTCTGGTCTTTTCACTGAGAAAGCTTGAAAGTCCTCTATTTTATTGAAAATCCATATTTTGCCTTGGAGCATGATACTCAGTTTTGCTGGGTAGGTGATTCTTGGTTTTAATCCTAGCTCCATTGACCTCCGGAATATCGTATTCCAAGCCTTTCGATCTCTTAATGTAGAAGCTGCTAGATCTTGTATTATCCTGATTGTGTTTCCACAATACTCAAATTGTTTCTTTCTGGCTGCTCACAGTATTTTCTCCTTGATCTGGGAGCTCTGGAATTTGGCGACAATATTTCTAGGAGATTTCTTTTTGGGATCTATTTGAGGAGGTGATTGATGGGTTCTTTCAATTTCTATTTTGCTGTGTGGCTCTAGAATATCAGGGCAGTTCTGTGGGAGGAGGGGAGAGGGCAGGTGAGGGGGGAATGAGTGAATCTTGCTCTCATCAAATTTGGCCTGAGGAGGGAATACCATACATACTCAATTGGGTATCTTACCCCACAGGAAAGATGAGGGAAGAAGATAAAAAAAAGGGAGGGATGATGGAGGGGAGGGCAGATGGGGGTGGAGGCAATCAAAAACAAACACTTTGGAAAAGGGACAGAGTCAAGTGAGAAAATTCAATAAAGGGGGATGGGTTGGGAAGGAGCAAAATATAGTTAGTCTTACGCAACATGAGTATTGTGGAAGGGTTATACATAATGATGCACATGTGGCCTATGTTGAATTGCTTGACTTCTTAGGGAGGGTGAGTGGGAAGGGAAGAGGGGAGAGAATTTGGAACTCAAAGTTTTAAAAACAGATGTTCAAAAACAAAAAAAAAAAAGGTTTTGCATGCAACTAGAAAATAAGATACACAGGCAATGGGGCGTAGAAATTTATCTTGCCCTACAAGAAAGGAAGGGAAAAGGGGATGGGAGGGGAGTGGGATGAGAGAAGGGCTGACTGGGGAACAGGGCAACCAGAATATACTCCATCTTGGAGTGGGGGGGAGGGTAGAAATGGGGAGAAAATTTGTAATTCAAACTCTCGTGAAAATCAATGCGGAAAACTAAATATGTTAAATAAATAAATTTAAAATTAAAAAAAAATAAAAAAAAAAATAAAACTCCAAACGGGGTCATGAAGAGTTGGAAATGACTGAAACAACTGAACAACAACACCTCGTTATGAAGATTTTCCTCATATTTAACTAAAGTAGACCTCTCAGCAATGACCAGTTCTGCCCTCTGGGGAAAAGCAGGAGAAATCCAATTCCTCTTTCAAAAGACAGTCCTTCAAACACTTAAAGATAATTACCATATCCAGACTAAAACTTCAAGATAAACTTCCCAAGTTCCCTCAAGTGACCCTAATATGAGATGATCTCCAGGTGCTTTCACTCCTGGGCAACCCCAGACACTTTCCAGTTTCCTAAAATATGGTGCCAGAAACTGAATATAATATTCCTGATAAGGTCTTACCAGAAGAGAGTAGAGCAAGCCTATCCTTTCCCCTGTTGTAGATAGGATTCTCTTCTCAAGCACCACATATGCTCCTTTGGCTGTTAAAACATTCAGAAGGGTCATATGAACTCACACTTCCCCATCTTGTATTTGTAAAGCTGATTTCTTTTAGCCCATGTATCAGACTACATTTAATTCTATTAAATTTCATCTTGATCTATTTGGCTTAGCATTCTAGCCTGTCAGGATCTTCCCATATCCTGATACACTTATCGACCATGTTACCACCTATTCTTCCCAACTTTGGGTCATCTGTAACTAGGACAAGCATGCTATTGCTAAAAAGTGATGAATGGAATAAAACCAAGGACACAGATCCCTAGGCTACTCCACAATAGACCCTTTCCACCTTCCAGGTCATCAATACTAACCCTTTAATATCACAGAAATTCAATCACTGCCAAATCTACTTAATGCTATTATCTTCTAGCCTACATCGCTCCATCTTGTTCATACATTATTCTACTATCTTCTCTTCCTCCAATATTTCTTCAGTATTTTTTAAAAAAGGTTTACCTTTTCAGAGTTCTGTTCTGGTCATGAGTTTCCTCCAGTGACAACGATCTAGTCAAATTTGTTTATTTGCATTACAGTCGCTGCCTCACTTCCTTTGTTACCCATTCTTTGTGAATCTTTCTATAACCAAGTTAGGCTACAGAACTGAGGAGGTTAAGGTCCTTTCTGGAATTTTATCTCCTATAAATTTGTATCTCTATTGCTCCTCTTCTCTCCACACTGTAAATGCTTACTAAGACATCTCAGCTAATTCATATACACATGCATTTTTCTCTCTCCCCCTACCCTCCACTTTCATTTTGCAAGAATACAGCCCCTGTTGTACACAGGATTGTTGTAAGGATCAAATAAGAACATACATTAAGTACCGTGCAAACCTTTAAGTGCTACATAAGTAAATGTTGAGAGTTTTTATTGTTGTTGTCATTATCATTGTTATTATTGGCAATCTTGTACCACGAACCTCTTATTTCCAGGATGTAATCAATGGCTCAGAAACTCAAATGCCATTTTCAAAGAACCTTAGAAACAATTATCAAGTGCCTACTATGTACCAGACAAGGTGCAAAGCACCAGGGATACCAAAAGAGGCACAAAACAATCCCCATCCTCAAGGAGCTTACAATCTAATGGAGGAGGCACTATGTATCAACAAACATCATCATCTTCACCAGCTATTTATTTCTCAAATCTTCCTCTCTTCAGAAGCCCTCGCCTTCAATGAGTAGCACTAAAGGAAATATTACCTGCTCCCTCTAATTTTTCATTTCCTAGCTCAAAATTTCATAATCTTTAACAATCCTTCCCATATTCTTTCTTATAGTATCAATTGTCCTCATATGAATCACTAGAATTATGTCAGATTTGACAAATCTTTTAGAGATTCTCTTATCATTTTCTGGCTACATGCTTCATGCCAACAAAACTTCTCCGAACAAGTTAAGCTGTTTGTGTTTAATTAACTTAACAGGACAATATATTTAAGAAGCTGTCGAAACATCCAAGTATAGATATCTATCAGCAAGTTTAAAATACGAGACTGGAGGTCTACAGGAAGACATTAGGCATAGACAGACAGATTTAGAAGTCGTCTATTCTAATTCAGACCCTCTCCCCCAATACCTGCAATGGACTACTCTAATAGCTTCCTAAACGGTGTGCCTGACCCTGGCCTCTTCAAATATCTCCTTCACACATGGGCAAAAAATAATCTTCCACAGGCATAAGTATGACCATGTCACCCTTGAACAAAACAAAACAAAATGGCTATTGCCCAACGGATAAACTACAAACTCATTAGCCTGCAATTTAAGGTGTTCTACAATCTGGCTCCATTTTTCCTTTTCACGCTTATTTCAAACTGTCCCTCTTTCTGTGGTGTTTCTGCCCAAACTGGATTACTAGTTGTTCCCCAATCAATTCTCTCACTATTATATATACACACATTATCCATCCCCCATGCCTAGAACATATGGAAAATATCCTCTTCACTTGTCTACTCTGACACTTCTCTGCCTTCGAGGATTTATTCCAGTGCCACTACCATCCCCAAAGCTTTCTCTGATCCCAACCCAAAGTGTTCTCTTCTTAAGTTTTCATATGCCATTCGGCCTTAGGTATGGACCTTTACTTTTCCCTTAATTCACCCTAACTATTATCATGCATATTACGATAATCATGCCTTCTCTCGCCTCCCTTCTTCTCCTTCCAATCAGATTCCAAACTCCTTAAGGGCAAAGACCATGCTGTCCTCATTTTTATATCCTCAGTCCCTAACATGATGCATTACACTGAGCAGGCCCTTAATAAAAGTTTAATAAATTGACTTCTATCAGAGAGTGTTGTGTGTTAAACAGAGGGCAGAAGTTCAGAGTCACAGGCTAGACCAGAGCATAGCAGCTTGGAAGGCAAATTCTATCTTCAATGAAGAGTGGAAGGACAGTGAGTACAGATTTGTGGCTTTGCATGAAACAGTTTGTCTCTAGAGAATGTGATCCCTCTATCAAACACAGGTTATGTTTTCAGAATTCTTTTGTTCCTTCCAGCTGAAGTTTTACAGAAAGTAAAAATTATTTTTCCTCCTCCCAAACGAACTCCTTTGTTTGCGCCAATGCTTGGATGTCACAGCTGGCCTCACTATTTGCTAACATCCTGATGTTTCTCTCGGCTCACTTGTTTATCCTCAAAAAATAGCTAGAAAACCTGTGTTCTTTGTATATCTTGACCTGCAGGAGTATTTCTTCACAGATTTTGTAATACATGAGTTGAGGGAAAATGATCAATTTAAATTCCCTTCTTCAAATATAACTTCCTAAACAAAAGGAATATACTATTTCCAGACATTTGTTAAGCACTTCTGGCTTATTTTAACTGAACTAGCTCATTAAACTGTTCAACGGTCCAAGAGAGTTAGAATGGATCTTAGAAATGATCTAGTCCAATTCTTCCTATAGTTACTAATTTTCCTAATGAGTCTATTATCTATTATCTGGTGATACCCAAAAGAATGATTTAAAATAATGGAACCTAAGGGAGGGCAAAAGTCAAGTTGCCTAAGGAATGCTCATTCAAAAATCTTGGCAAAAGCTTGAAGTTGGTTTAAAAGAATGGAGAATTTTAATCCATAAAATCTCTACAAAATTTAACCAGCTGAAAAAATACATATAGTCATAGATAGGACACTTCTACAAAGGCTACAGGCCTATATGTTTCATTTTGTTTTGTTTTAATATATATATATATTCTTTTCGGCTGGAGGTTTTCCTCTGGGGTTCACATACAATAAAATTAAGCTCCCTCGCATACTTATATAATTGCATCCTATAAAAATCACCAAATTTTTTCCAAAATATTGCTTCTTCAAGTTTATAGCAGAGGAGATTTTACTACTAAGTACTTGCAGATATTTGACAATTCCAAACCCTGTCATTTATAATATACATCCAGAAATGTCTTCATTTTTGTCCACATCTCATTCCCACAGTCATCTGTAGAACAGTCTGCTATAAAAATTATACTATAAATTATGAATAGCACATATACACATATGTATATATACACTATATATTATATCATTTGATCCTGCATTGGTAGAAGGAGTTTCCTCATCTAGGAGTCTCCCGTGTCAATGAAATCATAGATCCAATTCCCATCTCTACCCTATCCTTGACTCTCACAAGACTTTTAGGAGATAAGTTTGGCGAATTTAGGGATTTTTTTCCCCTAAGCCTTGATTTAATCATTGTAAGGAATTCCAGTGGAAGAGCTTTCTCTAAGAATGCATCGTCTCTACTTTCCTTGTATTTTAGAGCCTTAGAGCTGCCTGGGACCCAGACAAGTTACTGTGATTTACTTAGCATCACACAAAGGCAAGACTTGACCCCACCAGGACTCCCTGACCAGAAGCAAGTTCTCTATCCACTTTTCCATGTCATCTCTCCTAAGGTAGCTACTATAGGTATTAATTATACATGAGGAAACTGAGGCTGAGAGGGTAAAATGACCTGCCAGTGGTAACACAGTAATTAAGTGCTGGACAATGAATTCCAACTCAAGTCTTTCTTGACTGCAAGTTCAGCAGTCTTCTTTCTACTATGAAAAACATTCCTTTTAATAAATTTCTGAAACTAAGGAAAAAACTTGATCAGACATCATCCCCACTTTAAGTACTTTAAGAACTCTTCAGCTGAGAGGTCTGTTTTCCTTACTGTAAAAACTCCTTTGATGAACCATTCGATTTAGAAACAGGAAAGTCACAGTATAACTTTAAAACACCAAACATGCAAACCCTAAAAATAACTTGCCCAAGGTTATGTTTTTTACTAGGAAAGGAATTCCAAAGTATTTGTGGGTAGCTTGCTCTCTCCTGTGATTCAGGAGTGCATCTGCCGTTCATTAAACTCATTTGGAATGCAAGAATCAGTCTTGCCTGCCTGGTTAGTGAAAGTCACAAATGGTTCCTATCCCCAGTTGTGCTTGACAGTCCTTTCCTATGTGGATACCACCAGGGCAATGCGCACCTTCGGCCTAGATTACAATAATGATCAACTTCCCTCAAAAATAATCCCCAGGTTATAATAGGTACCAGCTGTGTCACTTTAACATCCCCAACCATCAAGGGATCTGGAGAAGCATTTTTGATTTCAAACAAACTATGCTATTCTTTAGTGCCTAAAAATCAGTGCAAAGTCTTAAAAATTGGTTGAGTGTTGGCCAAGACTTAGGTAAGTTCAATTAAATAAACGTCACGTCTTCCCTGGATGGTTACTTAAATGACATCCCTGTTAGAGCTAAATAGAACATACTAAATTAGAACAAAACAAAACAAAACTACATCTTCAACTTCCTTTCCCTGCTACTAGTTGGTTCATGTACCCGATCGAAAGTCCACCCTAAATCCCCAGTTTATTTTCATTTCTCTGCCCAATCCTGTCTCAGCAACCATATTCTGTAGTATTCCTGACCTAGGCTTCTGGTACAGACCATTTTTAGTCTAGTTGTATACAGCTTTAAACCTTTTATACAGTATGAAGGAGGGTTCAGAAGATGCAGGGCTAGGAGAAATATGGAATGGAAAAGACTAGCCTTAAGCCACCATCACCTCCAACTCAATTTATCTAAAGTAAAGTGACCGCTTCACACACAAAAAGCAGCTCCTGCTTCTGACTTCCCCTATTTCAGACCCTCAATCACCCAAACTCAGAAACACATCTGAGGCTGCACACCAAAGACAAGCTTTGGAGGGTTCTATGAGGACTACGCTGGTGCACAATTGTCAGACTGGCCAGTCTTTTGTGAGCCTCCCAATGTAGGAGAGCATAGGAGAAAATTACGAGCTAAGCCTCCAAGAAGTTTCTCACAGCTCAGTTGTGGTCCTACTTCTAGGGTTTTCTTCCTATTTCCCGGTCAGTTTTGTGTGCTTTCCTTGGAGGGCTGGGTCTGCTACCCCTATAGGGAAGGCCATTCATGTGCTGCCACACCAGGGAACTTTATGGTCCACAGTTGTATCCCATGGTACTGGAGAACCAGGAAATAGAGCAAGCCAAAGAATTCAATTATCCTGGCCTGCTTAATAATGGGGCTAAATCCCTATAGAGAAACATACCTAAACCTTATTGTAGCCTTCTGGGGGGAGGGGGTAAGGAGAGGAAAAAAAAAGAACAAAGTGAAAAAGTACACAGCAGAGAGCAAAAGGAAACTCACAAGGAAGCAAAGATGGACAACTCTCAACACAATGTGTATTATTTCTCATACTGGCTTTCTTGAAATGAACATTTATCATTACATATTTTGAATCTTCTCTTATGTTCTGCTATGCACACGACATGCTTTCTTTTCTTTCTTACTTTGCATTTAAGTTTCAATATTTAGTTTGTGACATGTTTTGTTTCTTTTCTCTATTCTGTATGTGTTCTGGCCCTTGAGTCTAAAATAAAATTTGAAAAAATTTTAAAAAATAATAATGGGGTTAAATCCTCTACTGATGCAGTGATAAGCATCACACTTGATACTCAGATGTTTACTGAAGCATAGACTACATATTGTTTCACCTTCCCCATTCTATCCAGTATATCTCCACAAGATTCGTTTTCTAGGGACACCCCTTTGATCCTGTCACTCCCCTTGATTAAAAACCGTGAGTGGCTCCCTTTAAAGCCCATGTGATAAAGTCTAAATTCCCTGGCCTGGCATTCAAGGCCTGCCCCAAGCTTTCTTTCCTATAGGTAAGGACTGCACTTGAAGTCCAAGGTAATGCTCTGTGTCGCTCCAGAGGGCAGAATTGGGCCAAATATGAAGTCATAGGGAAGTATATTTCAGCTTGACATATACAGCCACATTTTCTCAAAATTAAAGTTTTCCAATGATGAAACGGGCTTTATTGTGATACAGTAAGTTCTCCAGAAGTGGAATTACTCAAACAGAGGCTGTTCACCTGCTTAAAATACTGAAAAGGATCTCTACATGAAATGCAAATTAAGATTTGATGACCTCAGCCATCTCCTAGATCTCTAAGATTTTCTAACTTTCCAACCTTATTCATCCACTATAGGCCAAAGAAATCTTCACTGTGCTCATCACAGTTAACGGAACACATTTTGTGCAGGCCTGCAGTTTTCTACAAGCATGGCATGGCACATGCCAGCCCCCAGTCTAAAATGCTTCCCTCCAGCCCCACTGTAGCCTATCAGAAGTCTTGTCATCCTCCAAAGTCCCGCCTCCAGTCCCACTCTAGCCTGTCATGAGCCTTGTCATTCTTCAAAACCCCTCCTCCAGCCCCACTCTAGCCTACCAGAAGACTTGTCATTCTTCAAAGTCCAGGTTTGGGGGGCAGAGCCAAGATGGCAGCTGGTAGGCAGGGACTAGTGTGAGCTCCCTACCAAGTACCTCCAAAAACCTATAAAAAATGGCTCTGAACCAATTCTAGAACGGCAGAACCCACAGAACAGCAGAGGGAAGCAGGGCTCCAGCCCAGGACAGCCTGGATGGTCTCTGGGTGAGGTCTATCCCACACGGAGCTGGGAGCTGGGAGCTGGGAACGGAGTGGAGCAGAGCCCAGCCTGAGCGGCATGGAACAACCAAACTTGGAGTCGGGCGGAGGGGGCCCTAGCGCCCTGAATATGTGAGCTGGGGCAGTTACCAGACTCCTCGACCCACAAACACCAAAGACTGCGGAGAAGGTTAGTGGGAAAAGCTGCAGGAGTGGAAGGAGTTCGCAGTTCGGCTTCCAGCCCCGGGGGCAGCGGAGGTGGGGCAGCTACAGTTGCTGCTGCTTCTGGCCCCAGGCCCACCTGGTGGGAGGAATTAAGTGGCGGATCAGAGCAGGAGTGCACAGCCTGCTGAAGATCTAAGCCCAGCCCAGGCTGGGGGTTCTTGGGGAAGGAGTAGTGCTGGTATGACAGAGCTGGCACCTCCCCCGCAAACGTGGAACATAGAACACGTTAGTCTACAAGCAGTCATACCCCACTGAAAAACTCAAGGGTCAAGTTAGTTGGTTGGGAATATGGCCAGGCAGCGAAAACGCACCCAGATTCAGTCTCAGACTTTGGATTCTTTCTTTGGTGACAAAGAAGACCAAAACATACAGCCTAAAGAAGTCAACAAAGTGCAAGAGCCTACAACAGAAACCTCCAAGGAAAACATGAACAGGGCCCAGGCCATGGAAGAGCTCCAAAAGGACTTGGAAAAGCAAGTTAGAGAAGTAGAGGAAAAATTGGGAAGAGAAATGAGAAGGATGCAAGAAAACCATGAAAAACAAGTCAATGACTTGCTAAAGGAGACCCAAAAAAATATTGAAAAATACACTGAAGAAAACAACACATTAAAAAATAGATTAACTCAAATGGCAAAAGAGCTCCAAAAAGCCAATGAGGAGAAGAATGCCTTGAAGGGCAGAATTAGCCAAATGGAAAAGGAGGTCCAAAAGACCATTGAAGAAAATACTACTTTAAAAATTAGATTGGAGCAAGTGGAAGCTACTGACTTTATGAGAAATCAGGATATTATAAAACAGAACCAGAGGAATGAAAAAATGGAAGACAATGTGAAATATCTCATTGGAAAAACCACTGACCTGGAAAATAGACCCAGGAGAGATAATTTAAAAATTATTGGACTACCTGAAAGCCATGATCAAAAAAAGAGCCTAGAGATCATCTTTCAAGAAATTATCAAGGAGAACTGCCCTGATATTCTAGAGCCACACAGCAAAATAGAAATTGAAAGAATCCATCAATCGCCTCCTCAAATAGATCCCAAAAAGAAATCTCCTAGGAATATTGTCACCAAATTCCAGAGCTCCCAGATCAAGGAGAAAATACTGCAAGCAGCCAGAAAGAAACAATTTGAGTATTGTGGAAACCCAATCAGAATAACCCAAGATCTGGCAGCTTCTACATTAAGAGATCGAAGGGCTTGGAATGCAATATTCCGGAGGTCAATGGAGCTAGGATTAAAACCTAGAATCACCTACCCAGCAAAACTGAGTATCATGCTCCAAGGCAAAATATGGATTTTCAATAAAATAGAGGACTTTCAAGCTTTCTCAGTGAAAAGACCAGAACTGAATAGAAAATCTGACTTTCAAACATAAGAATCAAGAGAAGCATGAAAAGGTAATCAAGAAACAGAAATTGCAAGGGACTTACTAAAGTTGAATTGTTTTGTTTACATTCCTACATGGAAAGATGACATGTATGATTCATGAGACCTCAGTATTAGGGTAGCTGAAGGGAATATGCATATATAGATATATGTTTATGTATATATATATATATATATGTGAATGTGTATGTATGTATATATCTATGTGTATGTGTATGTATGTGTATGTATGTATATATATATGTGTGTATATATAGATATATGTAAAAAGAGAGCAGACACAGGGTGAGTTGAAGATGAAGGGAAGATATCTAAAAGAAATAAAACGAAATTAAGGGATGAGAGAGCAACATACTGAGAGAGGGAGATAGTGAGAGATAAAATGGGGTGGATTATCTTGCATAAAGGTGGCAAGAGGAAGCAGTTCTGTGGGAGGAGGGGAGAGGGCAGGTGAGGGAGGAATGAGTGAACCTTGCTCTCATCATGTTTGGCCTGAGGAGGGAATACCAGACATACTCAGTTGGGTATCTTACCCCACAGGAAAGAAGAGGGAGGAAGATAAAAAAAAACAAAAAATAAAAGGGGGGGGATGATGGAGGGGAGGGCAGATGGGGGTGGAGGTAATCAAAACAAACACTTTGGAAAGGGGACAGGGTCAAGGGAGAAAATTCAATAAAGCGGGATGGGTTGGGAAGGAGCAAAATGTAGTTAGTCTTTCACAACATGAGTATTGTGGAAGGGTTATACATAATGATACACATGTGGCCTAGGTTGAATTGCTCGACTTCTTAGGGAGGGTGGGTGGGAAGGGAAGAGGGGAGAGAATTTGGAACTCAAAGTTTTAAAAACAGATGTTCAAAAACAAAAAAAAAAAGTTTTTGCATGCAACTAAAAAAATAAGATACACAGGCAATGGGGTATAGAAATTTATCTTGCCCTACAAGAAAGGAAGGGAAAAGGGGATGAGTAGGGAGGGGGGTGATAGAGGGGAGGGCTGACTGGGGAACAGGGCAACCAGAATATGTGCCATCTTGGAGTGGGGGGGAGGGTAGAAATGGGGAGAAAATTCGTAATTCAAACTGTTGTGAAAATCAATGCTGAAAACTAAATGTGTTAAATAAATAAATTTAAATCAAAGTCCAGGTTTAGTCCCACCTTCTGGTTATCTCTGGTTATTTTTCCAGACATTGCCAAAAATCTAAAATAATTCAGCTCTGAGGTATTACGAGACTCATTTCTTGATCCCAGGGTAAGAGAGACCTAAGTAAGAGGGGAGCTAAGCCTTAATATTCTGCACCAAGGAAACAGATGAAATAGAAGCCTTTCCTTAGACTAGACTTTCATAGTCAACAACCTCAAAAATTCCCCCTAAGATAACATTGCCTTTTTCTTTTCCTCTAGCACCTGTTATCAATACATCTTAAGAGGGACTTTAAAAATCTCATATGCCAATCTGTAAAAAGTATTATTGTAGGGGTCGGAGTCAAGATGGCAGCTGCAAAGCAGGGGACTTGCCTAGGGCTCTTGCCATGACCCTCCAAACACTGACAAAAAATGGCTCTAGAACTGCAGAACCCACAAAATAGCAGAGGGAAGCAGGGCTCCAGCCCAGGACAGTATGGATGGTCACTGGGTAAGGTCTATCATGCACGGAGCTGGGAGCAGAGCAGAGTGGAGCAGAGCCCAGCATGGACTGCACCCAGACCAACCAGACTGGGAGCCAGGTGGAACAGGCCCTAGCGCCCTGAATCAGTGAGCTGTGGCAGTTACCAGACTTCTCAACCCACAAACATCAAAGACAACAGAGAAGGTTAGTGGGAAAAACTGTGGGGACAGAGTGAAAGGAGTTTGTGGTTTCGCCACCACCCTGGGGACAGCAGAGGTGATGCAGCTACAGAAATACAGCTGCAGTTACTTCTGGCCCCAGGCCCACCTGGTGGTAGGAATTAACTGGCAGATCAGAGCAGGAGTGCAGAGCCTGCTTAAGATCTGAGTCCGGTCTAGGTTGGCAGTTCTTGGGGGAGAAGGAACGCTGGTGTGACAGAACTTGCTGTATAGAAATAGCTCTGAAAACAACAATGCAGCCCCTCAAGCTTTGACAAAGTACTCTCTACTCTACAAGCAGTCATACCCGGACAAAAAACTCAAGGGTCAAGTAGTTGGCTGGGAACATGGCCAGGCAGTGAAAACGCACCCAGATTCAGTCTCAGTCTTTGGAATCTTTCTTTGGTGACAAAGAAGACCAAAACGTACAGCCAGAAGAAGTCAACAAAGTCAAAGAGCCTACATCAAAAGCCTCCAAGAAAAACATGAACTGGTCTCAGGCCATGGAAGAGCTCAAAAAGGATTTGGAAAAGCAAGTTAGAGAAGTAGAGGAAAAATTGGGAAGAGAAATGAGAAGGATGTAAGAAAACCATGAAAAACAAGTCAATGACTTGCTAAAGGAGACCCCAAAAAATACTGAAGAAAACACCTTAAAAAACAGACTAACTCAAATGGCAAAAGAGCTCCAAAAAGCCAATGAGGAGAAGAATGCCTTGAAAGGCAGAATTAGCCAAATGGAAAAGGAGGTCCAAAAGACCACTGAAGAAAATACTACCTTAAAAATTAGATTGGAGCAAGAGGAAGCTACTGACTTTATGAGAAATCAAGATATTATAAAACAGAACCAAAGGAATGAAAAAATGGAAGACAATCGAACTATCTCATTGGAAAAACCACTGACCTGGAAAATAGATCCAGGAGAGATAATTTAAAAATTATTGGACTACCTAAAAGCCATGATCAAAAAAAGAGCCTAGATATCATCTTTCAAGAAATTATCAAGGAGAACTGCCCTGATATTCTAGAGCCAGAGGGTAAAATAGAAATTGAAAGAATCCACCAATTGCCTCCTCAAAAAGATCCCAAAAAGAAATCTCCTAGGAATATTGTTGCCAAATTCCAGAGCTCCCAGATCAAGGAGAAAATACTGCAAAAAAATATTACTGTATTGATCATTATTTAACATACCACAACAATCTTCACACATTTCTTAAGCATCTGTGTGCAGACACAAAATTTAGCTAGGAAAGTGTTTGCCCTCAGAAAGTTAAGTTAATAAGCATTCGTGAAGCACCAAATAGGCACTGTGCCGCATGCAGGGGACCAAGGAAGGCAAAAAAATACTCCCTGCCATTAAGATGCTCCCCTCATTTAAAAATGGGGTGGGAGGGCTACAGATCAATAAACAAGTACTGAATTTCTGTACCTATTTGGGAATTGATGTTTGGTAACTGAAGTGTAAAAATGAATTATAAAGTATAAATAATATTATTTTATTTTTTAATGTATCACTTGCCTTTATCAATATGTGATACACTGGAGCAAAACAGCATACTAAAATAAGTTTTCTCATTAAAACTGTTCATAAATTTCATGTAGTCTAATGTCAAGCATAGTTTTTAAAAAATCTCATCAAAATAAAGAGAATAGGTCATACAGATTTCTACCTAAAGAAATCAGATGGTGATGTCATCTTGAAAAACACATGAATAAATTATTGTGGTCAATTCTAGATTAGCTACACAAATAGCAAGAAAAAAGTAAATTGGAAAATTTTAAGAGGGTGATTAAAAATATTCATGTGGCTATGAAATATGGTTTTATCTACATATGTACATGTGTGTATGTGTATTTTATATGCACACACATATATGTTCAAATGTGACTCATGTTCTGGCAATTCATCGTACTTCAACAACATAATGAAGTCATCCACCCAGGAGACCTAATTCAAGGGAGCTCAAACACTCCCTCATCTTGCCTGTTACTTTATTCTTCCACGCTTCACAAAAGAACAGCATTACCTCTTAGGGAGATGTGATACAGCCACCCTAAACTAAAATGTCTCTCAGCTGTTTCTTTCTGAGCTTATAAAACAATCTGGCTCCTACCAGCCCTGGAATCTGAGGTACTTGAGGCTTTTGCTAACAGGGGAGAAAAAAATTTTGCAACCTGTACAGTACGAACGAAAGGTAAACAGAAATGATAACATCCATTTTATTAAATTTAAATTACTTACACAAAGGAAAAAATAATTATGTACACCACTAAGAAGGTAAGAGAAGAATTTTGTTCAAATAAGGGAGGGTATAACACAAAGAATCTATCAAGGACAATCAAGAGCTAACTATGAGTAAAAGAATTTCTCAGATTCTCCACTTCTCAGAAAATGGTCCAAGCATCCCCTGCAGGACTCAGGGGATCTAGGATGTCAAAACTATTTTCATAATAATACTAACATGTTTTAATTTATAATACTGTGAACATCAAAAGATATAACTCACATGAACAAAAGCTCTTTGAGAGGTCTTCAATAATTTTTAAGACTATAAGGGATTCCTGAGACCAAAAAATCTGAGAATTGCTGCTCTATGAAATTCCTCCACCCCGGCCAAATTGCAAATAGTACATAACTAATTTCTTCACATTACAGATGAGTAGAATGCACCCTCTGGTGGACTAATAAGTTAGGAATTTCTGTTGTATTACAGAAAATCACTTTAGTCTTACGAAAACACGTCTAAATTGTTGATGTTTTTACATCACGTGCTAGAAATTAATTTAGGTGAAACTATATCCAGGTAACCTTAGAAAACAACCAAATATGACTTAGATATAGTTTATATTCTTACCTTCTAAAGCATACTAATTATTCAAAATAATCTTCAATTAAGCACTATTATCTATTCATTTCTTCAAGTTTGTAACTTCAACACTTCAAGGATTCAAGCTTTCATCCCTCCAATGATACCCACCTTATGTCATTGACACTGATCTAATTCAATCCAATGTGAATTAATTCAACAAATATTAAGGGCCTGTCATATATGGTTGCTTGGAAAATATAGGGGGGAAAAGGTCTCTCCCCAAAGAAGCTTATATCCTAATCAAATGGATTGTTGTGTCTTCCTCCATCCTCCAAAAAATTAAACCTCTAGTGATGAGTCTCTCTGAACTCAATTGGTTCTCCACTCTTAGAGACAGTCCTTAGCTTCAAAAGTTTTCCAGCTTTGCAGGTCCTGCCAGAACCTTCAGGAGTCATGGATCAACACATGACTCCAGGAGCAAGATACTGAATCTGACATATCAAAATCTAGACAACTATCTTTCTTTCATTTTCAGATATCCGACCCAACCATCCCTTCACTAATCCACTAAAATAGTCTAATAATCACAGAACATCTGAGGCAGGTGAGGTCCAGAAGTCCGACCAGTTGCTTGGAGAGTATCAAGCAGCAGCTGTGGGCACTGAAAAGTGTGCCGCTGAGGAGGTTTCTGTAATCTCCAAATGAAAGAACTGGAGACTGAAGCAGGTATCAGTACCAACTGTGGAGAAAAGGCCCAGGGCAAAGGAATCTGCTGCAGCCCTTGGTGTCCATGACAGCTGCATCACTGAAGTCGAGAAGGAAATCCTCCAGCACCACTTCCAGAAGACTAGGGAGGTAATGCTAGGAAAACCCATTAGCTTTGTGGGTGCTATCTATCTAGAAATCCACGGAAACTGCCATTTAAATGGATAAGAAATGAGCCCACACTCCATAGGCTGGAAGTTCAGTTACTAGAGAATGAGAAGCTTTAGTCATTAATGCAATTATATTTTTATCTAGACTTGAAATTTTTTCAGTACTGTTTTCAGTAAGGTACTGAAATGTTTTTGCAGACTAGAGAATCTAACTTTTTTATGCAGACTGAAAGCGCATCCAAAGATTTAATTATTCTCTCTTATTTGATGTTAACTCCTTCTGAGTATAGCTTTTCTGTGTCTTTTAGCTATTAAAAAATAGAAATTTCCTCTGCTTCCTAGGTAGTCTTAGCACAGAATAAAATTTCTTAAAGAAAGGAGTTAAAATTGTATACAGTTCTATTTAAGTTTCTCAAGAGTTTCACTATTACAAGCATCAGTGCAGCACTAGAAAGTAACAGGCACTGTAAAAATGGTCCCATCTACACAAGAGTTAGCTTAGCATGGCATTGCTAATAGAGCCATTTAGGAACCTTTTGAGCCTTCCTTGATGGAGCAGGACCAGTTGAGAGAATTCAAGTGTTTGTGAAGAACATATTCCATTTAATACAAAGATAGTCACTCGAAAGTAAAGACTCTTTGACATTAAAAAAAAAAACTACAAATAGCTAAACTTTCTGAAATTCAATGTTTTACAAAATACATATTAAAAATAAAATTGCAAGCAAATATTTAAGAAGCAAGTAAAATCCAAGAAATATTCATGGCAGGTAAATCCATGATAAAATATTGGTAATATTTTTAAACTGTGAAAAAAAATTTCTAAAAAGTAATGAGATCCAATGGCTACTTTTCAGGCAAATTAATTAAATCTTAAGTAGATAAGTAAGAAAGTTTGGATGACAGTAGTCTTTTGTGGCTAAAAATCATGAGTGGTATTTAGATAAGAAAGCAAACAAAATGCATCTATAGAAAGTATTCTAATGTCTAGTTACTGGAAATTTCTGATTGTTAATAGTGGAAATATTTTAGCAAATATGTGATACTGCTTTCAACTTTTTTCCAATTGTGTTCTATTTACATTTATAATCAATAGTTCCTTAATGCATGACTGTTTGCATACTAACATAGAAAATGTTTACATGATACCTCTTTAAGATCATGCCTATTTCTTTATTCTTAAATACCTGTTGCATTAAATGTGTGCATACACATGTATATATAGTTTTTTTTTAATAAACATAAATTGCTGGGAAAGTAATTACTTTTTAAATACTTGGACATTTTCTAAATTCATAATTTTCCGCAATTTCAAAGCACTTTGTACTTACTATAAAGATTTTAAATTGGTAGATTCTTAAAAATTAGCCCAGAAAAGATAAATGAATGAGTACTATTACTCCAGTAATAAAAATACTCATTCACTAAGCAAAAGCACACAATTTGTAGAAAAGTTATATTGCTGTTGTTTATCCTTCATTTTCGAAGAGTACCAATGACATCACGGATGATGTCTTGAACTGGATTTAAGTGAGGCAGAGTTGCACAAAGGTGTAAGCCTCACTCTCTCTTCCAGAGACATAGGTCATCCACTTCATCCTGGGCCATTGCCTAGACTTCTGTCTTGCCACTGGACTAGAAAAGCTGTATCTTATACTAAAAAAAGATAATATACCAGGTTCTACTTTGGGCCTTTATCACTAGTTAGCTTTGTTGCTTCAAGAACATCATTTAAACACAAGATAAAAAAGATAAATGTTGAAAGGGCTATGGGCACCACTTATGTACTGCTATTGGAGCTCCATGCTGATTTGACTGTTCTGAAAAACATTTTGAAATTATAGTAAATAAGTCATTGTTTTGAACCAGTTGCATACCACCAGACCAACACTCAGCACAGTGTGATGGCGCTTAATAAATGCTTGGTGAGTTGTTGGCTGTATTCTATGTATCCTTTTACCTAATGATAACATACCACTGCATATACCCAAGGAGGTCCTAAACAGAGGAAAAGGTCCCATCTATACAAAAAAGTTTGCAGCAGCGATAAAGAGACACAAAGTTAGGTACCTATTGATTGGAAAATTGCTAACAAACTACGGTGTATATACATTGCTGTTTCTTGTTGTTGTACATATAATGCAATATTATTGCAACATTAAGAAAAAGGAATTCCAAGAAACTTTGGAATTACTTGCATGAACTGTTGATGATGTGAAATACACAGAATCAGAACAATTTACATGATGATCACAATAATGAAAAGAAAAACAACACTAAAATACCTCAGAACATTGATTAATGAAGTGACCAATGAAGACTACAGGAGGCCTCCCACTGAAGCAAACTTCCCACTCCTCAAAACATAAGTGCTAGAACATAGGTGCGAAAGGAGACATATATTTTCAGACATGGGCAATGCCTTTGTTTTGCTTAACCATATTTATTAGTTACATTGTAAGGTAGTATGTGGGGAGAGGAAGAAGAAATCATTAGGAAATAACAAAGATTTTTTAATATTAATGAATTATTTTTAAATAAGAATCACAAACTTACTGTAACTCAGCTTTCTCATTTGCAAACTTAGAAAGTTGAACTGCATTTCATTTATAGTCCCTTCCAACTACAAAATTATGAAAATCTATTAATCCATTAAAATGGCATAAAGTACAATCACAGTACTGGTCTGAGCGGTGTTTCTTGCTTTTTAATTTACATCTAAAAGTTCAGTACCATAGCCCAGAGGATGTAACATTTTTCCAATGGATTGTCTCTACTTTCCTATCTACAATCATTGAGTTTGAAATGTCTAAAAGTCAGTGGCAATACCTAACTATAGCCACTAAGTAGCGCACTTTTCCAAACTTAAGGGGAAAAGTTGTAACCAAAGTAAAATCAGGTGCCTTGTGATTCTTGCTTGATATTACTAACTCGAAGTTCAACTACCTTAGACAGTTAGGATTAAACTGGAAAAACTTTTTTCAAAAAATAGATTAGAGTAATTTTATTATACACCAATTTACTGAAAATACACACTGTGCTATATAGTGCTTACAAATTGTTTTACATC
Source organism: Trichosurus vulpecula (assembly GCF_011100635.1). Lineage (NCBI taxonomy): Eukaryota > Metazoa > Chordata > Mammalia > Diprotodontia > Phalangeridae > Trichosurus > Trichosurus vulpecula. The sequence goes on from NC_050573.1 coordinate 417,529,895, forward strand.
ATACAAACATACAATTGTAATTTTTGTTTACATTTTACAAACTTACAGCGCATGCTGATGCTGCAATGCCCATCTTAAAAATAGTGTTTCTGTTCCTTAAGGGATCTAGGAGAAAAGAATCAAAACACTTTAAGCTAAAATTCTTGTCTGTTTAAAAACTAGATTTTGCTTATCATTAATTGTGATTTTCAAAGTCCTACTTCCTTCTGCTTGAGTCCTCAATAGTTTCCCAATCAAAGAATGGAATTCCCTATTACTGCCCTAAAAGTCACCTTAAATATATTCACCACTTTTGCAAAGGCCTGTTTCTTCCAAAGTAAACTGGACAGTAAAACAGAGAATATAAGTCAAAATGAGGACACACATCATGATGCACCAAAACTTCCCTTGTTTGAGATTTAGTGAATTATTGGAATTATTTGCTGACAATAATCATGCCAACTGAATTCCAGAGAAGCTAACTTCAAGTGATGATTATTACCAACCTTCCCAAATTTAGGGTTCAAAATGTATGAGAAGACACTTAATTTACAAAGCTGCTGTAGCTATTAACATAATTCAATTCAAATAAACATTTATTAACTGCCTGCTATGTGCCAGGCACTGTGCCAAGCATCAGATAAATGATATGATATACTTAATACATAAAATAAACAGTTCACTACACAAGCAACAACCTAGGCCATTCAATTATCATTATTACAGTAGATAAAAAATAAATAGTCTTAATTGGCACTCAGACATATATTTGGAATTATTGCTGATTTTAAGAAGAGTTCTGACCCTCAGGTGAAATAGATTTCAATATTTTTATTCTATTAATAGGGTTTTTGATCAATCAATGATCATTTATTAAGTGCTTTATATGTGTACTATTATGTGCTGTGAGCATGCAATGAAAGTCAAGAACATAAAAACAGTCCCTGCCCACAAGGAGCTTACATACTAATGGAGAAGACAACACATAAACAAATTTATTGTTCAGTCATTTTCAGTCATGTCCGACTCTTCATGACCCCATTTGGGGTTTTCTTAGCAAAGATACTGGAGTGGTTTGCCATTTCCTTCTCCAGTTGAATTTTACAGATGAGGAAAATGAGGCAAATAGGATTAGGGACTTACTCAGGGTCATATAGCTAGGATGTGTCTGAGATGAGATTTGAACTCAGGAAGAAGAGTCTTTTTGACTTCAGGCTTTGCACTCCATCCACTGTGTCACCTAACTGCCTCTATAAATAAACAGTTATATTAAAAGATACATGTACAGCAGAAGGAAGGTAACCTTGGAGAGAAATGCTCAAGTGACTGAAGGACCAGCAAGGTCTCCTGAAGAAACAGGAGACTTATTGTAGCTGAATCTTAAAAGAAGCCAGGATGTCAGAGGCAGAGGTGAGGAGGAAGGGCATTGAAGACACAGGGGATAGCCAGTGCAAAGGCACCCAGAGGGAAGACGGAGTGTTGTGTTGTAGATCTATCAATTGGGTTGTTATATTGGGGCCACACAAGGCATGAAATGGAAGAAAGGAGAAGACTGGAAAAGCTGGAACCGAATGATGGTGTGGTGAGGTTGCTACAAAATTAAAAATCTGTAATATTTCCAAAAAAGATGGAAAACTTTTTCATGTCAATGTTTCCTAACCCAAATGATATTACGAACGGTATAATATGTAAATTCTCTACCTCACACTACTACAAATTCTATGGTAGAGTTTTCCAAGCTAAGGTATACACAGACTCAGAGATTACCAAGGGTCTGGGAATATTTGTTGAAACAATAATAATAATAATAATAATAAATGGGCAGCTAGGTGGCGCAGTGGACAAAGTGCCAAACCTAGGGTAAGGAAGACTCATTTTCCTGAGTTCAAATCTGCCTCAGACACTTACCAGCTGTGTGATCCTGTACAAGTCTGTTTGCCTTAGTTTCCTCAACTGTAAAATAAGCTGGAGAAGGAAATGGTAAACACCAGAATGTTTGCCAAGAAAAGCCCAAGTAGGGTCACAAAGAGTCTGATATGACTGAAATGACTGAACAAAAACAATGCTCCACCCTCCAATCATCGAGGAGAGATAACTGAGCATACTGAAAAGGTGTTGATTGTCAAAACTGCATCACTCTCCATGAAGTTGAGATGTCAAGTGATGAGCTTATCCTGGGGAAGGGCATGATGCTGTGGAGTTGAAACCAAGCAGAGCACAAAGGTCGCACAAATCCTTGGAGAAAAGGCCTAGAGTGTCTTTTTTTCTGATAACCTGCCTAGCATAACTGAGCTCAGAAAAGACTCTAACTATAAACCTGAACATTAGGAATTCATAAATACCATTTACCAAATTATCTTCTTAGGCTTGAATGATGGCACATTGTTATTGGAGGGAACAGCCACTCACTAAATTTTTTTTCTGTTAGGAAATATTTCTTTATGCTGAGCTAAAATTTTCCTCCCTATAACTGCTATCAATTGATCCTAACTCTTTGGTCCTTGGGACCAAATAGAATAATCTCTGCAATAACTCAAAGATCACCAGTAATGGTTAAACAAGGACATCTGCCAGTTTCTCAGCAACCTTAGATGTAATTCTTCCGGGCTAGGTGACCTAGAATTACTAATAGCAACTAGGTATTTCCTTTTCTCCTCAATTATTCCCCTTAATAGTTAACTTTTTTTAGTTCATAGAGTTATAGATCTATACCTAACGGTCAAGTCCAACACTCTCATTTCAAGATGACTTAGACCAAAGCTCAGAGAGGTTAGTGACTGGCTCAAAGAAACAGGCAACAACTGTCAGGACCAGGATTCTAACTCAACACCCTTTCTACTCTACCAAACTGACTCCTAAATGGCCATTTTGTCCACTTTAGTCCATCCATTCCAGTTTGAACATCATCCTCCCTGACGGAGAAAACAAGCAAAACTTGTCTATTTAATCATCCTATCTCCCACAAGGATCAATACTATCACCATGTTCAGGTTTCTTTAAAAAAAAAAAAATTACAACTGTTATCTTTACATTTTCCAACATATTCTTCCCACATCAGAAAGCAAGCCTTAAACAGCAATAGCAGAAAAAAGGAATGAAATGTAGCTAGGTAAAACTTACAAGAACCTTTAAAAAGTCTGATGTTACACTCAGTGTTCCACAACTGCAAAAAATGGAGGGAAATGCCTTCTAAGATTTCTTTGGCCATTATAATTTCACAGCATTCAGTTTTCTATTCTTTTGTTGCCATTACTCTTAACACTTACACTTTTGTAGTCGTGTATATTGTTTTCCATGCTTTTCTGTATCCATCACATTCACTGTTTCTTACAACGTAGTGATATTCCATTATATTTACATACCAGTTTGTTTAGCCATTACCCAATCCATACCTATCTACTTTGTTTATAATTCTTTCAAATCCCAAAAAGTGCTCTCAAAAAACGTGTGTATGGGGAATTTCTTGTTCTCATTAACTTGCCTAGCACTGGGATCTCTGAGTCAAAATGTATGGACACATTAGGCATTTTCTTTGAATAATTCCAAAGTGTTTTCCAGAATGGTTGGCCCAAATCGCAGTTCCACTCACACAATATTAGTGTGACTAATGGTGGAATTCTTTACCATAACTTAACTTTACAAGTCCTTCCTCTTGTCCTTAGGATTTTCTGCAAATCTCACAATGAATGTAAGTCTTCCTGATACTGTTTTGTACCAGAAAGTATCACTTTCATTTATGTTTAATGGCAACAGAACACTGGATCTCGTATTAGAGGACAGTCAGAAAAATTCGACTTCTTTTTCTTCTACAAAAGATGAGGTAGGGGGCAGAGCCAAGATGGCAGCTGGAAAGCAGGGACTAGCGTGAGCTCCCCGCCAAGTCCCTCCAAAAACCTATAAAAAATGGCTCTGAACCAATTCTAGAACTGCAGAACCCACAAAATAGCAGAGGGAAGCAGGGCTCCAGCCCAGGACAGTCTGGATGGTTGCTGGGTGAGGTCTTTCGCACACAGAGCTGGGAGCAGAGCAGAGGGGAGCAGAGCCCAGTGTGGGCAGCGCAGACCAACCAGGCCAGGAGCCGGGTGGAGTGGGCCCTAGCACCCTGAATCAGTGAGCTGCAGCAGTTATCAGACTTCTCAACCCACAAACACCAAAGACAACAGAGAAGGTTAGTGGGAAAAGCTGCAGGAGTGGAAGGAGTTCGAGGTTCAGCCACTGCCCCAGAGGAAGCGGAGGTGGGGCAGCTAGAGAACTATAGCTGCAGTTGCTTCTGGCCCCAGGCCTACCTGGTGGGAGGAATTAAGGGCAGATCAGAGCAGGAATGAAGAGCCTGCTGAAGATCTAAGTCCAGTCTGGGTTGGGGGTTCTTGGGGAAGGAGGAGTGCTGGTGTGGTAGAGCTGGCGCATCCCCCCAAGCTTGGAACATAGTTCTCTTTATTCTACAAGCAGTCATACCCCACTGAAAAACTCAAGGGTCAAGTGAGTTGGCTGGGAACATGGCCAGGCACCGAAAATGCACCCAGATTCAGTCTCAGACTTTGGAATCTTTCTTTGGTGACAAAGAAGACCAAAACATACAGCCAGAAGAAGTCAACAAAGTCAAAGAGCCTACACCAAAAGCCTCCAAGAAAAACATGAACTGGTCTCAGGCCATGGAAGAGCTCAAAAAGGATTTGGAAAAGCAAGTTAGAGAAGTAGAGGAAAAATTGGGAAGAGAAATGAGAAGGATGTAAGAAAACCATGAAAAACAAGTCAACAACTTGCTAAAGGAGACCCAAAAAAATACTGAAGAAAACGACACCTTAAAAAATAGACTAACTCAAATGGCAAAAGAGCTCCAAAAAGCCAATGAGGAGAAGAATGCCTTGAAAGGCAGAATTAGCCAAATGGAAAAGGAGGTCCAATGGACCACTGAAGAAAATACTACCTTAAAAATTAGATTGGAGCAAGTGGAAGCTAGTGACTTGATGAGAAATCAAGATATTATAAAACAGAACCAAAGGAATGAAAAAATGGAAGACAATGTGAAATATCTCATTGGAAAAACCACTGACCTGGAAAATAGATCCAGGAGAGATAATTTAAAAATTATTAGACTACCTGAAAGCCATGATCATAAAAAGAACCTAGAGATCATCTTTCAAGAAATTATCAAGGAGAACTGCCCTGATATTCTAGAGCCAGAGGGTAAAATAGAAATTGAAAGAATGCATCAATCACCTCCTCAAATAGATCCCAAAAAGAAATCTCCTAGGAATATTGTCACCAAATTCCAGAGCTCCCAGATCAAGGAGAAAATACTGCGAGCAGCCAGAAAGAAACAATTTGAGTATTGTGGAAACACAATCAGGATAACCCAAGATCTGGCAGCTTCTACATTAAGAGATCGAAGGGCTTGGAATACGATATTCCGGAGATCAATGGAGCTAGGATTAAAACCAAGAATCAACTACCCAGCAAAACTGAGTATCATGCTCCAAGGCAAAATATGGATTTTCAATAAAATAGAGGACTTTCAAGCTTTCTCAGTGAAAAGACCTGAGCTGAATAGAAAATTTGACTTTCAAACACAAGAATCAAGAGAAGCATGAAAAGGTAATCAAGAAAAAGAACAAGAAAAAGAAATTGCAAGGGACTTACTAAAGTTCAACTGTTTTGTTTACATTCCTACATGGAAAGATGATGTGTATGATTCATGAGACCTCAGTATTAGGGTAGCTGAAGGGAATATGCATATATATATATATATATATATATATATATATGTTAATATATATGTATATGTGAGTGTGTATGTATGTATATATGTATGTGTGTGTGTATATATACATATATATAGAGAGAGAGAGACAGAGAGACAGAGAGACAGAGACAGAGGGCACAGGGTGAGTTGAAGATGAAGGGAAGATATCTAAAAGAAATAAAATAAAATTAAGGGATGAGAGAGGAATATATTGAGAGAGGGAGATAGGGAGAGATAGAATGGGGTACATTATCTCACACAAAAGTGGCAAGAAAAAGCAGTTCTGTAGGAAGAGAAGAGAAGGCAGGTGAGGGGGGAATGAGTGAATCTTGCTCTCATCAGATTTGACCTGACGAGGGAATACCACACATACTCAATTGGGTATCTTACCCCACAGGAAAAAAGGAGGAAGAAGATAAAAAAAGAGGGGATGATAGAAGCGAGGGCATATGGGGGTGGAGGTAATCAAAAACAAACACTTTTGAAAGGGGACAGGGTCAAGGGAGAAAATTGGATAAAGAGGGATAGGTTAGGAAGGAGCAAAATATAGTCTTTCATAACATAAGTATTGTGCAAGGGTTATACATAATGATATGCATGTGGCCTATGTTGAATTGCTTGCCTTCTTAGGGAGGGTGGGTGGGGAGGGAAGAGGGCAGAGAATTTGGAACTCAAAGTTTTAAAAACAGATGTTCCAAAAAAAAAAAAAAAAAACTTTTGCATGCAACTAGAAAATAAGATACTCAGGCAATGGGGTATAGAAATTTATCTTGCCCTACAAGAAAGGAAGGGAAAAGGGGATGGGAAGGGAGTGTGGTGACAGAAGGAAGGGCTGACTGGGGAACAGGGCAACCAGAATATACGCCATCTTGGAGTGGGGGGGGGTAGAAATGGGGAGAAAATTTGTAATTCAAACTCTTGTGAAAATCAATGCTGAAAACTAAATATATTAAATTTAAAAAAATTAAAAAAAAAAAAGATGAGGTTAGACCAGATAATGTCTAGGGTTCCTTCCAGCTCTAAATCTTATCATCTTCAGTTGTACATCCTGGATTCCACCATTTGTTCTTTTAAAAGTGGAATTCATCAATAAGTTTCCCCTGTGTAATCTTCTTAAACACCATCTATATTTTTCCCTCTTCTACCTTATTGGTGATCTGCCAGATTTCATTCTTGAAATGAATGAAATTTCAAGACTATCCTGATTCAACTCAATTTCAAGCCACGAGATCAACTCCAATTTCAAAAAAAAAAACAAAGTGCCTACTATGAACTGCCAACCTTATTTTTCTCTTTTACATATCACATCTAATTAGCTATAAGGTTCTATAAAGGCTATCTCCAAGCACCCATACCTTCCTTTCTGTCCTCACTGCCATCACAATATACAGCAAAAATCATGGGAGTATAGACAGGGGGTACTGGTTCTATCACTACTTATACACATATGACTGTGGGTAACTCTTTTGGGCCTCAACTTTATGATCTATAAAATGAGAGGTAGGTATAGTGATCTTTTAAGATTTCTTTAAACCTGAAAATTATGAGACTTTTAAGAATTTGTTTTTGGAAAAAATTATCTTGTCTATACTTTATCCCAGTCAGTCAATAACCATTTATTAGGAACCAACTATGTGCCAAGCATTGCGTTAAGCACTAGCACAGGACTAGCTTAGGCATATGAAGCTTCCACTTATATTCTCTTAATTAATAATTAATGAGTGTAATGGTCTAGATAGAGAGCTGGCCAGGATAGAGTCCATCAAGAGTCAATCAAGTAATGTATTTATTTTTTTTTAAAAAAAAGGGAGAGGGGAGGAGAAAAAGAGGAGAAGAAAAAAGAGTAGGGGAGGGGAGGAGAGAGGAGAGTAAAGACAAGTCTAAATTGTACCTTCAGTTGTGTGTAAGTTAGCCTCTCAAAGTCCCAAGGCAACTCTCTAAGACTGTTCTTGCAGAGATGATGCTGAGAGGTTTTGACAGAAGTTCTTCAATGAAAGAACTCTAAACAGATCTGCTTTCCACCTAACTCTTCTGCCTTCCCACCCCCCACAAAAAAAAGTGAGTTTAACAAAACTACATGTTCATAACTATATTCTAAATGGATTCCAAATACCAGATGTCTACAAGATCATATTCATCCCTTTTGTGTCTCTGTCTATTCCTCTCTATAGCTGTATATAAAGTTTTTCTTTACATAGTGGTAATCACTATATATGTTCCTCTTGTCCCTAGAGTTTGTATTACTTCATAAAAATCCTTCAAAATGTATATTCATCACATCTGAATTGAGTATTTTGAATTGCGTGATGGCATCGCATTGAACACAAAGATGACATACATGAATCAGCTATTCTCCTATTAGACACCTGAGATATTTCTATTTCTTTGCCATTACATTTGCCTACAAGTATATTTGAAGGCCTTCTTCTTTTTTTCCTTCTATGAAAATGTTGGGGCATATTTCCAATAACTGGATTACTGAATCAAAAGACATGATTATTTTTTATTACTATCCTTATCTATATTGCCTTAGACTGCTCTCCAAAAAGATTTTCCATTTGCAACCCATACCAGAAAATGAAGCCAATCTGATTGAAAACTGCTGATGAAATATCAAATTTCACAGGCTCCTTACCTCAAAGAGATAATGGCTTTACAAAACAGAGGAAGAAAAAGAAAGGAGAGAAATGACAAGGATTGAGCCAAGTTTTTCATTTCAATGACATTAGAATCCCCCAACCCATCTGTCTCATGATCCCATAGCTTCTTTGTTTATCTATAAGGAAGTTCAGGAAAAAAAGTTATGGAGCCACATAACGTGTTTTGCACCACTCCCTAGTAGCATAGGAAGGAATTTCTTTTCTGTCGACACCCTAACATTAAATTTTTTTAGAAAACCAGTATAGAGGTCATAAATTCAAACACAATAAAGGTCAAAATAAGAAATAGCCTAAAAAATTCATGGTAATGCCATGACTTCCCATTATAAATACTGTGCAACACGATTTCTCATCGAGTAGAATAACTACATTGCCCACAAATAGTTGAAGAGCAGTTTTAAATGAAAGGGCACTCTGTAAGGCCCTAAGTGCACAATGTCTCTGTTCCCTCCCATCAACATTTTTCCCATCAACATTTTTCCATCTGTGTTCTCCTGATTCCACACACCAGACTAAGAACAAAAGAGTAGCCATTAAAATGGTACTTTTACTATCCATTTAAAACAAGACATATTACTATTTTTTCATCCTAATTAACATTAAGTTCCAATTAGTGTACTTATAAAAAGAAAGTACTTACACAGCATGGCCTAATAAATCTTGTTCACAGAACAATTTTCAATTTGGGGAGACAGGTACTTTTTTGTATGTCTTATTTAGAACACTGCAATTAATTTTAAAATGCATGACAGAAATAATACCCTCATAGCTACCTACCTTCCTCATAACCTCTACCCTCTCTCCCTCTGAGAAAGGCTGTGAGCAAATTCTAAGAGTACTATGCAGCTAACAGTAATATTTTGGTAGATGCACTAGGTAAATCTGCCTATGAAAGTAGTAATAGCTGCATCTTAACCAAAATTATTTTCAGAAAGTATCCAAATAGTTAAATTAAAAGCTAAAATTATGAACTCACACTCAATCTGAATAGCATCACCATTTATTAATTTTAGTGGATTAACTGAAGCCCCAAATGTCTAGAAAATAATTGGGAGATGAATGACATTATATATCGCCAGTATTTAACCTGAGAGCTAGGTGCTCAGATTCAAATGAGACTTTTGTAACTTTTTTTCTTGTCTGATTTAATTGGGAGAAAAATCATTAAAGAATATATGTTAAATCTCACTACTTCCAATAAATTGGAAGGTAATTAGCTGGGCAAAAAAAAATAGACATATTTGAAAAGAAATATGATCTTATTACTCTGATATACAATCAATAGCTAGAAATGGGCTAACAAAGTTTTAGCAAATAGATAAGTTACTTGCTTTAGTAAAAATACATACATTAATACCTAGAGAATTAACAGGCATATTAATAATATATTAATAATAATAATTAATAGGTAGATGAATTAAAGATGAGTATTCCTAAAGTGCTTGAAAATAGCTTGCTCCCATACACAGATTAAAATCTCCCTTTCCAAACTATTTAGACCACTCAACTGCTTAGCAAACCTTTTTTTTTTTGACAACGTCCAAAAGTCACATTCAATAATCACTGAATATACTAAATTGGTACGGTCTTATTATATTAAGTTCTAAAAGCTTATACAAATAAGTACGATGGATTTTTAGCTTCACATATAAGACCAAAAATAACAACTCAGTATTTAGATTTGGCCAGGTTTTGAAGATATTAAGTAACTTGCCAACACAGTGCCATGTTTGTGTTCCTACCAAAAGCAATTAACAAGCAAGTTGACACTAAGTGAAAATTGTTTCTCCATCAGAAGAGAAGGTAAGGGGGATAAAATGCTACTTCTCTTACTATGGCTTAACAAGGCAGATAACATATTCTCTAAGAAGAAAAGGCTAGAGAGAAAACAAGAAGCAAAAAGGCTATAAGGAAACAAAGAGGAATACCACCCTGGGATATGAAGGTCAGGAGGTTGGAAGGGAGAATAATGTGAACAGAGAAGAAAAGAAAGAAGAAGGGAAAGGTCTTTGAGATATATAACAGATAGGACCTTCTTCCCACATAAGAAAGGCCTGGGCCATCTGAGCAGAAGTCACCTACTTGTGTCTCCTGGTAAGCTAAGGTGGAATAACAGAGGCCAAGGGTGGCAGTATTTGTTATAGCCCTACGAAGAAGAGATAAGTAGTGGTACTAGGGGAACCTCCACTGAAAGATATGAAAGTAGGCATACTTTGACCCAATATGAACAGTCTGTAGAGATAAGTAGTGGTACTAGGGGAATCGCCACTGAGAGTTATGGAAGAGGCCAAACTTTGACCCAATATGAACAGTCTGTAGAGATAAGTAGTGGTACTAGGGGAATCTCCACTGAGAGATATGAAAGTAGGCATACTTTGACCCAATATGAACAGTCTGTAGAGATAAGTGGTGGTACCAGGGGAATCTCTACTGAGAGATATGAAAGTAGGCATACTTTGACCCAATATGAACAGTCTGTAGAGATAAGTGGTGGTGCTAGGGGAATCTCTACTGAGAGATATGAAAGTAGGCATACTTTGACCCAATATGAAGAGTCTGTAGAGATAAGTGGTGGTACCAGGGGAATTTCTACTGAGAGATATGAAAGTAGGCATACTTTGACCCAATATGAACGGTCTGTAGAGATGAGTGGTAGTGCTAGGGGAATCTCCACTGAGAGTTATGGAAGAGGCCAAACTTTGACCCAATGTGAACAATCTGTAGGTGGGCTGCCTTCCTGGGCTGTACATTTGAGATGCCGTAGTGAGCCTCTTGAGACCTGTCAAACTTGATGATAACCATCCAGTGGTGGTGATCCATACTGCCAAAAGGAACCTAGAAAAAACCTCTTGGAAACAAGAGATAGAGGAGATCATAAAAGACAACATAGACAATTTCAACTACATAAAATTAAAAGGCTTTTGTATTAACAATATTGATAAAAACAACTAGAAATGAAATTATAAGTGAGAACAATATTTGTATCAAATGTCCCCAATAAAAGTCTGATAACCAAAATATATAGGAAACTGATACAAATATATAACACCGGGACACATTCCCCAACAGATAAATATTCAAGGGAGATAAGCAGTTTTCAAAGAAAAGCTCAAATGATAAATGATCATTTGAAAATATGCTAGAAATCCAAAAAGAAATGCAAATTAAAATAATTCAGACTTCACCTCACACCCTGCAAATTGGCAAATATAACAAAAAACACAGAATACTAGTTTGGAAAGACTATAAGAAGACAGACACATTGTTGGCAGAACAGCGAAGTGGTCAACCTGTTCTGGAACTTGGAATTATGGAAGAAAAATGACTAAACCATACCTTTGATCCTTAGATCCTACTACTGGCAAAATAGCCTAAGGATGTCAAAGAAATTAACAGAAGGCCAACATAAACCAATATAAACCACTGTCTGGTAGCAAAGAAATGGAAAACAAAAAGGAGCCCATTAACTGGAGAATGGTAAAAAACCTATGATGTGCAAATATAATGGCATATTATTATGCAGAAAGGAATGAAAAACGTGAGGATTTCAGAGAAATATGGGAAGATCTATATGAAATGATGCAGAACAAAGTAATGAGAAACAAGAGAGGTATATATATGTGTGTGTGTGTGTGTGTGTGTGTGTGTGTGTGTGTGTGTGTGTGACTACAACAGTGTAAATGATGTAAATGAAAGGATCACTAACAGGAAGTTAAACTCAGAGCAAATGAAAAAACAAAGTCCAGAAGATCAGATAATGAAAGAATTTTACCCCTCATGGCAGAGAACTACAGAACTACTAGGGTTGCATATACTGTCAAATGTGGTCTCTGTAATGGATATTTTTGCTTAATTGTTTTGCTGCCTGGCACAAATGGTAGGTGCTTAATAAAAGCTAGCTAGCTTCCTTCCTTTCTGTCCTTTCCTTCCTTTCCTTCCTTCCTTCCTTCCTTCTTTACAAGGGAGGGCTGAATCCAGGAGATGGGGAAGTGTCAAAGTGACAAAAATTTAAAGGCAATTTTTTGTTGTTCCTAAAGGATTTCTAGAGTTATGAAGTCCTGGACAGAAAACAAAAAGATGTAAGGACACAGGTGGCACTTTCATCATTATTGCCTGTTTAAGGTGAGAACCTTACCTGAGAAAATAAGATATAGGAAATTAACTACTAGCTGGCTAAATAATTACCTTCTTACTAGCGTTACAGAATGGGATTTAAGCTTCCTGGACCACAACAGCATAAAATATAGGAATGACAGGTTCTCTGGCCACAGGATTACATGCTTTTGTTATTTATGTGGTTAATTATGCTAACTGTTTTCATTATTTTGAAATTATTTCTTGCATCACTGGTAAGAATCCAAATTGATCATAATAAATAATTACACTGGGGGAAGGGAAATCATGAGGAAAGCAGGAAAACAGGGAGAGACAGATGAGTTCTAACCTTTTTGCTAAGACTGTATTTTAAAGTGCTTTCATCAATATTCATTAGTCTATAATTCTGTTTCTCGCAATTTAGGGTACCAGTACCACATAGCCTCATAAAAGGAGTTACTTGAAAGCTGTTTTATTTTTGAAAATAATTTTTGTAGTGCAAGTAAAAATATTCCTTGAACATCTGTCAGATTTCACTTGTAAATCCATCAGGATCAGAGTTTTCTTTCCTTGTAGTTAATTTATATCTTAACTAATTTTTCTGATAGTGGACTGTTTAAAATCCCCAGTTCTCTTTTTGTTAGGTGTTGGGTTTTTTCCTTTTTATATTTAACCATCTACTTCCTTTGAATTATCAGTTTTGCTGTCATATAATTGCATATATTATAGTTTCTGAAAATTCTCTATTTCTTTCCCATTCAATTATACATCACTTTTTCAATTTAATTTTGGTAATTTGATTTTCTTCTCTGTTTTTCTTTTAAACTCAAGGTAGTGATTTATTCCTTTTGTTAGTCTTTCTAAAAAAAAAAGAAAGAAAAAAAACTCTTTTGTTATATAGTCTTAAGATTTTTATCTAGTTCCTTAACTTATAAAATTCCTTTTTTTGTACTTGTTTTGGGAGTGCTGATTTGTTGGTTTTCTGGGGATTTTTAAAAAGTATACTCTGTTTATCAAACTTTTCGTATTTTGTCGATATGTTTTCAGAAAGAGGAATTTTGACCTTAAGTATGTTTTAGTTACATCCCATACATTCTTGTACATTGTTTTACTATTCTCATTCTGTTTAACACAATGATTTATTGCTCCTATGATCTGTCTTTTGATCCAGTTAATACTCAGGATGTCAATACTTATGTCTGTTATCTTTCATTCACATTTACTTTTTTTGCAATATGGTTTAAAAAGGATGAATTTGTTGTTTCTGACTTTTAACATTTTTATGTCTTCTCAAATGATGGTTTTTTTATATAAAAATATGTTCTTTAATATCCCTGAAAGCAAATTCTTTAATGTTCCCATTCAGAAATTGCCATCTTTTCAAACCACTTTTTCAAAAAATCTACTGAACTATACATTTTTCTTATCTTTCAATTGTGTTTATCCAGATCTGATAGAGAAGTACCAAAGTCTCCTGTTATTACTGCGTTTGTATCAAAGTGGTTTTTTTTTCTTTTCTGAGGGTTTCTTTTTGGTTTTTCTTTTTTTTTTTTTTTTACAATTCAACTTGTTTTTCCTTTGGGTACATGCACATTTAACAATGATATGTCTAACTGTGATGCCTTTAAGCATCAAATTTATTATTGCCTTATCTCAAATCATGATTACAACTCCTTCTTTGGAACTTTCTGAAGAATGATATTCTTCTACTTCAGTCATCTGAGATGGTATTTGTATAACTGCATCTTATAAGGAGTAAATGGAAGCCCTGAGTCGCTCACTTAATTTCTAAAGAACAACTTCTGTAATAAAAATAAGTTGGCATATATACAGCAATCTGTGGTTTATAAAAGTATTTTACAAACTTTATTTCACTTGATCCTCACAGCAACCCTCTGAAATAGTTATGACAGTATTATGACTCTCATTTTACAGATGGGGAAATAGAGTCAGACAAGTTAAGCCCATGGCCACACAGGTATCAGATGAGTAATTCAAACCCAGGTCTCTCCTGACTCCAATTCAGCATTCTTTCCATTGTTCCTGATACATTCATGTTAAGTTTTCTGGAATTGCAAATACTTCACATCAAACAATGGGGCATATGATTTTATTTACTACTCTTAATGAAGCTGCAAATAGTCTGTTTTCCTTAAGATCTTATGTAAACTGTAAGTCTGTGCCAACTGGCATGACTGCTGTACATTATAAAATATCATTTGTTATTAATGTAGTCAAACTAGAACACTAAAATCTGAACTAAATGTTTAAACAAGTTACGTTTATTTTTAATATTTTTTAAATCTCAAAAATACTTATTTAATTTAAAATTGTCACTGTCACATACTAGACCAGCTTTAAAATTATATACAGAGTAACACTCAAAATTGGACTAAGAGCTCTCTATTCAGACAATTCCTATTTGAGTGAATGAACTCCTGGAATCAGATTTCACTGCTTTAGATCTTTCACAACACTGACAGTTTTTCCTCCTGAGGGTTACCAAGTTGTAGGACATTTTTGAAGTAACACACATTTCAACATGGCTTCCTTCTACTCATTGAGAATGCTAATTTTTTTAAACAGTATAGTAAAAGTGAAGAAACTGACCCTTTCTCATGATAACTTTTTATATTTATAATGTAACAGGAAGATCATAGAACTAGAAAACCTCACTCACTCCTAGTCATAGCTCTGATACATATCTATATGATCTCAAGCAAATCACAAAGGCTCCAAGCTCCAATTTCCTCATCTGGAAACGTTTTTTAAAAGTAAAAACAATAATATCCTCCCTGTATACCTTATAATATTGTTGTAAGGATCAAATAATGCATATGAAAGCCTTTGGAAAACTGCAAAGTCCTATACAAGAACAAAGCACTGTTATAACGATGTCTGAGTGTGGTGCAGTGAAAAGAAATGGGCTTGGGGTCAGAAGAATTGGTACCTTAAAGTCTCACCACAACCACATACTACCTGGGGGGAAAAACACACAACTTTTCTAAGCCTCCCCTTCCTTTATCTATACTATCTATATCTTAGGGTTGTTGGGAATAAAAATATAAGTGAAATATTATATAAATCTGAATCGTTGTTACTGTCCACATCATAAGGTCCCAGATTCAGAGCACACACTATGTGCCTGGAAAGATGAGGGAGACTATGCATTCTTAATTGGAGGATAACCAGTCTCAGGGTCCTTCCAAATCTGATATTCCATGATTCTGTGAGGTAACAGTTATAATGAACTATTTGAACCACTACCACATGGAACATGGTCTTGTCCCCATAGGGCCAAAGTAGAAGTTATGGGTGTTAGCTTAGAGCTTCCCAAAAGTGAAAAAAGCTGGCCCAGGAGGTAGTGGATCTCCCTTATTGGAGATCTTCCAAAGAAGGATGGAGGAACACTTGAAGATTTTGTGAAGGGGGTGGATCAGAGGCCTCTGGAGTTCTCCTTTCCAATTCTGACACTGTGTATGATTCTATGATTCTGCTGTTTAACTAAATCCTCACACCATCCACAAAAAGTAACATTTTAAACTTCCTTTTTCAATAACATTAAAGTCCTTTGACTTTACTATATGTGCTTGATGCCTGTGTATAAGACTATGCTGAATAATAATAGCAACCTCACTTAAATCCTGTTTTGAGTGAAAAAAGGTCTAAGTTTTCCCAATTACATAAAATATTGACTCTTCTTTTCAACTAATTGTTTCTATGTTAAGAAAAGAGTCTTTCCTGGTTTTCAGTGTTAACAGAAAATGAAGTAATCTATATAAAGCACTTTACAAACCTTAAAGTATACATTACATAAATAAGAAATTAGAATGAGAGCTAGATTTGAGCCAAATATAAATATATAAGCAACCTACTAGAACTTTGAAATGAAAAGAATCCCTAAATTGGGAATATCTGACACACAAACCCCAGCCCTTTACCTCTCCCTTGATGCTAAGAAATTCTTTTATTTCTTCTCCTCTCTTCACCCCTCACTCCTATAGAGCCCATCCTGCCACCCTTCTTCACCATCTCTCCAACCCTTGTATCACTCCTCACCTACCAGAGTGACAGGGATGGTGAGGGGAGGGAAGAGAAAAACCCCCTCCTGAATGAAGTATCCTACTGCCACTCTCTCACACTCAATTTTTCATCAGGGCCCTAAGTAGTCAAATTGTGTCTGGGAAAAGTTCAGCTAAAGGGCACTTTGGCCCATAAGGCAATTACACCATAGGCATAGTGACTGGGGGAAGAAGGCCATCTCCCAGAGGGCCTAGGATACGTGGCCCTTGGAGAGCAGTAGGTACCATGATACTGGGAGTTTCGGAGTATGAGCTTGAGGTGCTGTTACCCATACCTGAGGTCTATGAAGGATGAGGAGGAAGCCAACCATCATCCCAGACATCAGTAGTGCAGGACAACATCCCATTTGTCCCATTCTTGCTTACAGATACATACACACACAGACAGACACACACACACAGACACATACAGACACACACACACACACACACACACCACACACACAACACTTAAGGCATGGATACATATTTATTTATACTTAGGCTCAGTTTCCTCATCTATAAAATGGAGGGTTGACACTTCCTGACAAATGAGGTACAAACTGAGACCTGTATTTTTTGGAAATGGCCAATGTAGGAACATGCTCCATTTGAATATGCATAGTCATTTCAAGGGTTTTTTCTTTCTTTTTCAACAGAGGCAGGGGAAGGGAGCAGAAGGAAAAGTAATTTTGTCAACTGAAAAAGACAGTGAGTAGATTTTTGTCCATTGGAAAATGGTTAAATTTAAAAAACAAAATAAGGAGGTTGAAATGACAACCCAGTAGGTCCCTGCCCACTCTAAAACTATGATTCTTACTTATAAGATCTATAAATCCAGAGACCTAATTTTAATTTCATCTCTTCCTGAACAATTAACATGAAGTTCTCTCCATGCTAAGTACTTAGTAAATTCTTGTAGCATTCTGAATTTGAATTTAGGGTTCCCTGGAACATCAGAAAACCTAACCCTCCCCCCAGAAATCTTACATAATCATTGTCATACCTGCATCTTTCTAACAGGCAACACATTATATCAAGTACTATTATCTGAAAAAAAAAGTCTGGAGATAGACTGCTGGCATTCTAAAAATTTAATAGGATTATACTTCAGCCAATAAAGTCACACTCAAGTTAGTAAGTCCATGGAAGCTCTAGACATGGGGTGTTGGGGTAGGGGAAAGATGGAAAGAAAATCTTGAACAAAATATTTACCTCAAAGTTATTTTTGTAATAAGAAGCCCTCTCTGCTTCACAGTTGATCATCTAAAACCAGAAATTTAATGTTATCCCAAAAAAGTCACAAGTTTCTAATTTAGAGGTAAAAAGTTTACATGTCCCTCCCATCTCTTATGCCCATGTTTAACAACAACAAAGGTAACACATGTGGTTCAGTGTGGTTTAGCGGAAAGAACATGAAACATTATCAGAGGACCCAGGAAGACTGGTCCTCTAGGACACTGTACTCTAACCAGTGAGGTATACAAAGGACAAGAAGTTCCGACTTAACAACCATCATCATCCCCATTTTCCAACAGAAGAAAAAGAACTGCCAGATACAGGGAAATGTCAATGCTTCAAACAATTTCTCCTTGCAGTCTAGCTTCAAATCACCCAAGTCCCATTTCCTCCAAGTATGAGAGGAAACAGCGTTGGTTTGGGAGTCAAGAAGCACAGAGCCTAAGGCTAGCTCTGTGCCTGAGGAGCTGAATGACCTTCAGCTTTGCTCTCTTAGTGTCTACACCTGGAACTAAATGATCTCTTAAATCAATACAGTACTAAGTAATGAATTCTTTTTCAAAATGTGATCACTTTCAAAAAAGTGATCTCTATCTTTGTAAACTGATTAAAGCTAGCATACCATTGTAGATAGTTTAAAAAAAATGTTGATAATGCAGAAGATACTTACCTATGAATTAAAAAAAATACTGGCTTTATACTCCTCCAAGAGTAACTTGAAATTGATAGTAGCTATAAATGAAATTATGAACCACTTAGATATATACAGGAGAAAATGTTACACTCTGTTCTTTTTTTTTAAGTAGCCCTGTTTCTAGAAGCATTTGAATGACTAAGACAAAAAAAATGATGCTAGCACCAAAATCCTAAATTTCAGCATTTGAAGTAGCTGAACTCAATAGTAAATACAATGCAAGATCTGAAATCAGGAAGACCTGAGTTTGAATCCCAACTCAGTTACTAGCCATGTGAACCTCCTTGAGTCTCAGAAGCTGTAAAAATTGGGGATAATTTTAGCAACTACTTTTCAGGGAGGTCACAAGGCTCAAATGAGGTCATATATGCAGAGACCTTTGTAAACCATAAAACGCTGGATCTTAGCTATTATTGTTGCTGTCATTATTATTATTTAAGGGTTAAATTGCTGGAGTTTTCCATGGCCAATAATGAATTCATTATAGTCAGATTCTGGCTCTTGCTCCATAAAGGAAAAATATATGGAGAGAGAAAAAAAAAGTCTGAACCAGTAAAGAGAACTTAGCAGAAAACACTGTAGGACTAAATTTATAAGTGCTACACAGAAATTGTTAATAGCCATAGATTGCACACCTGACTAAACATCTTCACTTGTGTCTTATTTCATGCAACTGGATTCTGTTACAGATGCTAAAAGAAACATACAGTTCCTTATTAGCATTATTCCTCATCAGATGTGTTATGGGAACCAAATAATTTTTTTTAGAAAAATAATTTTCTTTACATTATAAATGTGTGTGAGAAAGCAGCTCCAACAAATCTAGAACTGAATGGTTATTTATATCTGCATCCTGTTTAGCAACTTGAAAAAGCTCAGTCCCACGTTTTGCAGTCTCCTCTGGCTGAGGCTTAATAGAATATCCTTGTTGTGGGGTCTGCTGGTAGGGAGGAGGCCAGAACCGACATCCTGCAATTCACACCCAAAGATCACATAGTCTGCTAAACCCAACAACTACAAAACAAAACAACAAAACAGCCACTTTCCCATTTCCTTTGTTGCACCCCATTTTTAAACTTCTGAACACAAAGAGGGGTGGAGAAGGGTGTTAAGAGGAAGAGGGAAGGAAGAAAAAAATAACTTTATTATTTTAAAACAAAGGCAAATGATGATGTAAACTTAAGATTAACACTCCTTATCTAATTTTTTAGAACCTAGCCATAAATTTTTCCACATTCATCAGAAATACAAATTAATGTAAATATTTAATCAAACTGGAGAAAATAACAGTTATTATAAGCCACTACACTATTTCCACCTCATTGCAAGTGACGAACATAACCGACATTAAATCTAGCACTTTAATGTTTGCAAAGCTCTTTACATACTTTATTTCATTTGATTTCCCAACAACCCTGTGAGTAGGTACTTCAAAAACTATTCTTTCCATCTTAGAGAGTAGCCTACTCAGACACTCCTCAACTTGGAGAACTCACAACATGGACCAAACATTCACAAATTTACTTTAAATGTTTTAAACATGTATCATTAATGTGGTTATCAGTCACTTTGTGAAACATGCTTTCATGAAAAATTAACTCCTAAACAGAATCCTGTTCACCCACTATCATAAAAAGAGAGTTCTCTGTCCTATGAATTACAGTGAAAATGTTCGTAAGGAAGACCAGCAGCTTATCTCACAGCATGCTCTAATAAATGTGATGTGACAGCAGAATTTTGCCTGCTGGCTACTGTAGACTTTAAATTCATTCTTCCATCTTGGCACTCAGAGGGCTTTTCAGATTTAGAAATCTTCCTCTCCAAATCCAGCACCTTAAATACTATCAGACCACACTGACTTCTCTGAATGTTAACAATTGCCAGGAAGCAACTGAAGCTCCCAGACCTTCACTCCCTTTCTCTTATTTGTTTTGGTGTAGCACACCAGCACACCTAACCCAGGCCTTTTAGGCAGTGACCCCAGTTCTAAGTACTTTGTAGGTGAGAAATTTCTCTAGAATTCATGAGCTCCATACCAATGCATTTAATGTAATCAACCAAGGAACCAAAGATTTCAAAACAAAAGCACTTAATGAAATAGAACATTACTCCCCTTTAAGCATGAACTCACTCTTCCCTAAATACAAAAATAACACAAAATGAAATTTGATCATAATCATGCATGGGACACACACAGAAAGGGCTCAGACATGGAGGATAATTCATGCTTCCAATGCCTCCAAGCCTGCTGACATCTTCTAGTGATAGATATCCTACTCTCTGCCAAGCACTGCTCTAGACTCTTAAGACCTGAGAAATGGTAGCAGAGTCACTGTCTTTAATTTTGTTCATCTCCTGTTTTGGGGTCCACAGCTTCTTTAAATAGATCAGGTTGAAGCTGCTCCAACTATAGTTTCTTCTCATCCTTAGACTTTCTTCTGATTTGATACTAAGTTTTATCTTCTCTCTAAATAGTCAAACGTCAGACTACATAAAAATCTTCTGAATTCTGAAATGACCCACACTGCTAACAAATTATTTCCTGTCTGTTAAGAAATTGTCAATTATAATATTCTGTGACCGCTGAGTGTTTTCCACATTTACTGCCTTCTGAATCTCTTCTTGAATGAAGCATTTATCAGCTACTGCTATTATTTTTGAGTAGCTTAATTTCTTTCTCCTTTTTCATTTTCTTGATCTCAAACCGCATATTCCAAGAGAATCTGGAAACATACTCTGGTAACCCTAGGGCTCACTTAAATCACCAAGTATATTAAAACATTTGCTGATTTGGTTTACAGAAAGTTTTCAAGTTTTTGACAAAATTTCTCTTCTTTCCATCTACAACTAGTATTATTTATCTTCAATCTATCTTTATCTACTACTTGCTTCCCTACTTCCTACAAATATATCCATGTCTCCCCCATCTTCAAAAAACCCTCTCTTGAGCCATCCATCCCTGCTAACTATCACCCTTATACTCGTCTTGCTTTCATGGCTAAACTCCTTAGAACGCATCTGCAATTGGCACCTCCACTTCTTTCTTCTCACTCTCTTCTTTAATACTTTGCAGTCCAACTTCCAACCTCATCATTCAACTGAACTGCTCTCTCCAAAGTGATCAAAAATCAGACCATCATCCTCTTCTTCTCCTTCCAACAACTACCCTCCCAGTTCCTCAGTTTACTCATTTCCCATGACCTGCTCCTCTCACCGACCTCAGTTACATACAGAGAGGGTCATACCCTTGATCATGCAATCCTCTACAAATGCAATACTTCCATGTTCATAAATCTGAAATTCCTTTAACTCTGAGTATCTCTGATAGATCACCTATAACCTACTATCATTCCACCTCTCGCTCTGCTTTGCAACACCCAACCCTGTAATTTGTTCTCAGCATGACCTCCAATCCCTCACCTCCTCAGTTATTTCCCCAAGCCCTCATAAATGCACTGTCTACACTCTCCTCTCCTCCCTATCTTGACTCCCTAGCAAACCAGTTCAACTCTATACTGCTCTCTTCTTTCTAATCCTTTGCTCCCTCATTCTAAGCCAATCTTATCCTGTCAAGCCTCGGCCTTGGGTTATTCCCACCATCCACTGTCTTTGTTCCTACTCACATGCTACTAAATGAAGCTGGAGAAAATCATGAAACCAGGCTGACTGGTACACTACAAACTTTTGTTAAATAGTCTCTGGGATGAAGGCAGCTCTTTTATAGCTCCCTAATTTACTCTACCCCACTCACCACAGCTGCTTCCAAAGCTTTTCATTCTTTTTCAAACCTCCCAAAGCTTCCCCTCACTTCGCCCTCTCAGTTGAGAACCTTGCCTAATATTTTCCTGAAAAAAAAAAAACTGAGATCACTCATTCACAAAAAGTTCCCTCTTAAACCCTCCTTATCTCACATCACTCAGATACATTTTATAACCATTCTCCCCAGGGCCATCCCCTCTACGTGTACAAGGGATCTCCTTTCACATGATCTAAGCAAGCAGATGGCCCCCTCCATCATCCCCACACTATCATTTATCATCAACCTCTCCCTGTGTCCTGGGTGATGTCTACTGCCAATAAACATGCCTGTGTCTCTCCTCAGGAAACTCTCTCTTGATCTATCCATCCCCACTAATTTTTTTTCTTTTTTTTTTCTTTTCTTGGAGGCAATCAGGGTTAAATGACTTGCCCAGAATCACAGAGCTAGTAAGTGTCTGAAGCTGAATTTGAACTCTGGTCCTGCTAACTCCAGGGCCAATGTTCTATCCACTGTACCACCTAGCTCAATGTTCTATCCACTGTACCACCTAGCTGCCCCACCCCACCCCCAACTATTGTCCCATTTCTCTCATGCCTTTAGTAGCTAAATTCCTTCAAAAGGTCATCCACAACAGGTGCCTGCACTTACTTTCCTCTTACTCTTTTTAACTCTCTATAGTCTGGCTTCTGACCTCTCCTTTAATCGAAATTTCTCTCTCCAAAGTTACTAATTATCTTTAAATGGTGTTTAACACCGTAAGCTATGTCAGGAGCTCTCCCACACTCTTTAGTATTCCAAAATGAATCTTCTTAACCATAATAGGATCAGCTTGTTCAAATGTCACCTACCTGCTTGTACAGCTATACATCTAGGTCCCAATTAGTAAAACTAACAAACCCCCTGAGGTAGTTACATATATTTAAATTCTCACTAATCAAAATTATAATTAATATGTGATCACTGTTTCCAGCCCAATAGAAATAAGCACTACAAATTCCAACAATTCAGGGGATTCTTTATTTTCACTAATAGGCACCTAGCCATACTTCATTTCCTAAAGGCTTTACTTGTTTCTTTCAAAGATGATAATGTTCCACCACAGAATATTAAAACACACACCAAGTCATCTAAGTGCTGGTGATGCTTAAGCAACATCAAGTGGTAAAACAGCTTGAAAATATAGAAAGGAAAGGTAAAATAGTAATTTAAAGAATCCATTAATCACTTCCTGAGAGAGATACCAAAATGAAAACTCCCAGGAATATTATATCCAAATTCCAGAACTCAAGGAGCAAATATTGTAAGCAGCCAGAAAGAAACAACTCAAATATTGAGGAGTCACAGTCAGGATTACACAGTATTTAGCAGCTTCTATATTAAAGGATAGAAGGGCTTAGAATATGATATTCTGGAAGGCAAAGGAGCTTGGATTACAACCAAGAATCAACTACCCAGCAAAACTAAGCACAATCTTTCAGGGGGAAAAAATGGACATTCAATAAAACAGAAGACTTTCAAGTGTTCCTGATAAAAAGACCAGAGCTAAACAGAAAATTCGATTTTCAAATACAAGACTCAAGAGAAGCATAAAAAGGTAAACCAGAAAGAAAAAAAAACATAACTGTAACTCTTAAGAACTGTATCTCTACTGGGGCAGTTACAAAGAGTATACCTAGACAGAGGGTACAGGTATAAGTTGATTTTGATGGAATGATATAAAAAAATTAAGATGTAAAAAAAAGAAGATTGCAGTGGAAGAAGAGAGAAGGGAATGGCAAAATAGAGTAAATCATATCACATGAAGAGGCGTAAAAGACATATTACAGTGGAGGGAAAGAAAGGCAGGGGTGAGCATCGTTTGAACCTTATTCTCTTTGGATTTGGCTCAAAGAGGGAATACCATACATACTCAGTTGGGTATAGAAATCTATTTTACCCTAGAGAGGAGTAAGAGGGGAGGAGGACTAGAAAATTATTGGTTAATCTGATTTAAAAAAAGAGAGAAGGAAATCAAATTACTAGTATCAAAAATGAAAAAACTCAATTCACAACCAAGGAAGAAATTGAAGCAATAATTAGGAGCTATTTTGCCCAATTCTATGCCAATAAATCTGACAATCTAAGTGAAATGGACGGATATTTATGAAAACATAAATTGCCCAGATTAATAGAAGAGGAAATAGAATACTTAAATAGCCCCATTTTAGAAAAAGAAATTGAACAAGCCATCAATGAACTGCCAAAGAAAAAAATCCCTAGAGCCAGAATGATTTACAAGTGAATTCCACCAAACATTTAAAGAACAATTAATTACAATGCCATATAAACTATTTGGGGAAATAGGCAAAGCAATCCTGCCAAATTCCTTTTATGATGCAAATATGGTACTGTTATTTAAACCAGGAAGAGCCAAAACAGAGAAATAAAACTATAGACCAATTTCCCTAATGAACATTGATACAAAAATTTTAAATAAAATACTAACAAGGAGATTACAACAATATATCACTAGGATCATACACTATGACCAGGTGGGATTTATACCAGGAATGCAAGGTCAGTTCAATATTAGGAAAACTATCGGCACAACTGACCATATCAATGACAAAACCAACAGAAATCATGATTCAACAGATGTAGAAAAAGTTTTGACAACATACAGCAGACATTTCTATTTTAAAACACAGACACAGACAGACACACACACACACACACACACACACACACACACACACACAAATGAGAGCATTGGAATAAAGGGAGCTTTCCTTGAAACATGAAACAGTATAAAACCATCAGCAAGCATTATCTGTAATGGGATAAGCTAGAAGCCTTCCCAATAAGATCAGGGGTGAAACAAGGATGTCCATTATCACCACTATTATTCAATACTGTACTAGAAATTCTAGCTATATATCAACAAGAAAATATAGGAGATATTACGTTAAAGAAAAACAATACATTCTCAATCCATTTTACACCAAGACTATACTTCAAGATAAAGATCAATAGCTCTATTTTAGACTGATTTTAAAGCTTATTAAGAGAGGCAGTGTGACAGATGGATAAAAAGGTGGCTTTAGAGTAAAGACTCAGGAAGACCAGGATTGAGCCCCTCAGGTTTGTGACCCTAGCTAGGCTTGTCAATTAAGTTCTTGGTGCCCCCAAACAACTGCACAGATCGGCAATGTTAAAGCAAGTTTACTCACCAGGTATTTTTTACACCAATAAACACAAATCTAGTCATTCCCCACTAACACACACAGACACACACACACAAAATCTGCTAAATGCCTATTTTACCCTAATTACATCATCTTCCTGAAGACACATTAAGTTACTGAAAACTTCAATCATGTTTTCTTTCCCTGAAGCAAACTCACTGTACACCGAATATGTCAAGAAAAACCAGTCGCGCTAGAACCAGGTTTATTCAGCATCTGGCAGACAGAACCAGAAACAGCATGCTATACATAGCGCTGTCAATCACCTGAGGAGGACTACAGGTTCATGACATGAGTTTCCATACCAACAATAATGATAAAAGGATAATAAAGGAAGCTCTTTCAAAGACAGAAAGGAAGGTTCCATATACACCAAAATATTTAGAGAATCATTTTTTTTGTAGTAGCAAAGAACTAGAGAATATGAAGACTAGAGAAACATAAGAAAACATGAACTAATACAAAGTGAAGCAAGCAGAACCTGGAAAACAATATATACAATCGCTGTAACAATGTGAATCAGTAAGTTTTAATAAACTTTTATTAAGTGTCTACTACATGGCAGGCATTATGCTAAGTGCTAGGGATACAAACACAAAAAAGAAAGACAGTCCTTTCCTTAAGCAGCTTACCATCTAATGCTGAAAGACAACACAAAAAAAGGAAGCTGAAGAAAGGAGTGGGTTGGAAAAGTACTTGGGGTAGGGTCACAAAGGAAATGCAGGGTGGCAGGAGATGAAAAGAGGCAGGCCTGGCTGGGAACCCTGAGTAAATGGAGATTTGGAGAGCTGTCCTTGGTTCTGCCCTCCATCTAGTCTAAGCTCCTCATCTGACAGGTTAGGAAGACTCAGGTAGTTAAGTGACTTATCCAATGTCATGCAGGTATTAAGTGAGAGATCCTCTTGACTCCAGAACCAGGGCTCATTCCATGACCAAAAGAATGAAACTGAACTTTGTGTCATCATGATGACCAAGTTTGGCCCCAAAAAAGAGATGCTAAAAAATGGTTCTCTCTCCCTTCATGGGAGGAGAGTGGAGACTAAGGATGTGAAATACTGCAACATCGCACATACTGTAAGGCTCAGGTGACACAGTACCTAGCTTTGTTCCTTTTTATCATTATCATTATTATTATTATTATTACCATTTATTAGAAGAAATGATTCTCTAAGAAGGGGGAGTAGAATGACGTACTTGGAAATAAAGACAATATAAACATGAAGGATATTAATTCAACTTTTTAAAAAGTAATCCTTCATCAGGGATGTTGATGAAACTGTTCAAGGATCTGATATAGTAACTATTTACCATCCAATTTAAAACTTTCATTTTAAAGATAAAACATTAAAAACAGACACAATACCTGAAAGTAACTTTACTACACCCTCTAGATTCAGGGCATGAAGAATAAAGAGCAATGAGTATTGTTCAAGGAAAAGGCAAGCTGTTTCATGACTAAAAGTCATTTAAGGAACATTCCCAGCATCCCCTACATTTGCTCCTTCTTTATTTTTTACTCCTGATGTCAAATAGTCCACTGCCAATTTCAATTACTAAAACTCTCTCAACCTTCTGGTCACCATTGTCAATTCACCAAATGTTGCCATTATTTCTACTCACAAAATCATCTCCTCTTTTTATTTATAAAAATGTATGATAATATATGTAAAAACTGCAAAAATATCTCGGTCATTAGAAGTTGGTAGGTTTAATATATAATTAAAAATAGTTTTAAAATCTAGACCATATAAAGGGCACTTTACAGTTTAGTAGTTTAATAATCTAACCATAAAAATAGTTCAGTGTCAGCCAGAAAGACATACACTTTATGAATACAATGGAATAAAAAAGGCTGGCATATTAAGAAAAGTAATCCATGATTCCCCAGTTGAGACTGACAGCTATGTCCCTCAGTTCCTCTTTGATTTTAAGTGTGGCATTCTGTTTCAGTTTGGCCAACACACAGAGCTTGATCTCCAGGCCGAGGGCTTTGGTGAGGCTTGGAGGCACAGCATTACACACCTGTTTGTGTTTATCTAAAGCACTGCCAATCTGTAGGTATCTAGGAATCCTTGGGACTGGGCACACTCCCATAGGCTCACTACTCAGTGCTGTTCTGAGTGAAGTACTTGACTCTGCTTGCCCATGGTTTCAGGATTAGTAACTGCAGTGCTGAAGAAGACATCTCATTCCGACCTTCCATAGAGCCCAGACCAACGATTGTACCCTCTTCCCAGTGTGGGAAGCCAAATACATCACAGTTCCCTTAAAATTCTCTCATGATGCCCCATTAAGTGAAAATTTTAACTTGTACTCTTCTGTCAACATATCAAATAAACTGGCTTAGTACTTTCAGCATGGAATGGTTCATGTAATTCCTCTATAAAGGCCTCTTATTGCCAGCAATAAATTTAGTATATCAGTGAGTATCTGGATGTCAGAGTCAATCAAGAAGCATTTATTATTTATTATTATGAATCTTCCTTCACCACCATACTACTATGGGGGAATTAATAAGAACCAAGGGAGCATATGAAAAGACACCTAACTTCAAGTAGCTCAAGGACTATAAGGAGAAAGAAAATGAAAACAATTTAAAATGAATATCAATAAACATTAGTTTTATTAATTAATTTAATTTAATAACAAAATAATAGCTAAATAATTTAATTTACTAGATTCATGTTAATAAATTAATGATGAGATTTGCTGAAATGTTTATTGGAGTAGCAGAGAGGCAGCAGAAATGGAAAAAAGGGAAAATCTAAGATATTTTGGTCAAAAAAATGGCAAGAATGACATTTTAACAGATGAAGAGAGGTGTAAAGCCAGAGAGATTGTATCTAGGTTTTTAGCCTGGAAGACATAAGATAGGACTACTTAAAGGAATAAAGGAGAGTTGAAATGAAAAATCAACTTAGCATGATGTAGGAGATGAGCTTAAATTTGGATATTTTGATTTTTAATTAAATGGGGATATCTAAATAGAGATGTCCTATAGGCAACTAAAAAAAAAGATATACAGCGTCCAGACACCGTGTGTATGAGTCTGTGTGTACATATGCACGCATTCAGGAATCATTTGCAAGGAGATAATACCTAAAAGCA
The DNA here is from genome assembly GCF_011100635.1 of Trichosurus vulpecula. NCBI lineage: Eukaryota > Metazoa > Chordata > Mammalia > Diprotodontia > Phalangeridae > Trichosurus > Trichosurus vulpecula. The sequence goes on from NC_050573.1 coordinate 417,558,458, forward strand.
AACCAGAAAAAAAAAAAAGGAGAAGTTTTACAGTAAAAGTTGTTGTTTATCCTTTGTTCTTGAAGAGGACACGACATCAAGAAGGTGATCGGAGTCTCATTGGGCAACCTAAAATTGGGAGATGGAAGATGGAATCAGCTGGAGATATAAAAGGAGCAATGAATGATCTGAAATGGTTGGTTGGTTGATTAGGTGGAAGAAAGTGATTTGATTCACAGCTCTTTGTTAAAATTTAAGGAACAAATTCAACTGAATTAGGATCAGACTGCAGCGGTTCAAGTGGGAGACTGATGAGCAGACAGGAAGTAAAAGCTGCAGGTACATGCTCCAAGTATTTAAAAAGTTTAGATCAAAAGAAGAAAAAAAAACCGAGGTACCCAGATGTTAAAAAAAAAAAATCAAGCACACATGTAAAAGATAAATCGCTTTAATTTACTAAATACCTGATAATCAAACCAATAGAATGATTATATTTATAACAAAAATCTACAATAAAAAGAATTTGCTATTTGTTCTTTCTTACTCTAAATCGACGGACCTTGAGAGCTGTTCTAACAGAGGACCAAAGCTTATCAAATATTCTCAACTAAACAATGGTACTTCTCCATTGGGAAACTTCAAGATTAGCAACTTTTCTAGGATTTATGGAGAATTAGAGATTTACCTGGGACGCTAACGGGTTAAGTGATTTGCCCTAGGTCACACTGCTAGAAAGCCTCAGAGGTAGGACTTGAATCTTGGTCTTGACTTCAGGGACAGCCCTTTATGCAACATTGCCTCTATTAATGTTTAGTTTAAAAATATATATGAAATAGAACAAAGAATGAAATAATTATAGCTTCAAACTTAAACAGATTTGTTTTTTCAGTAGCTCCAGAAACAAGCTTAGCAGCCTAACTACAGGGATGTGTTTTTAATTCTTATATTAAATGAAATTCCATTTGGGGTGAGGTGGCACAGTGAGTAGGGCACCAGCCCTGGGGTTAGGAGGACCTGAGTACAAATCCGACCTCCGACACTTGACACACTTACTACCTGTGTGACCTTGGGCAAGTCACTTAACCTCAATTGCCTTCCCCCCTCCAAAAAAAAAAATTAAATTCCATTTAACAACTGAGCACAAGTACTAGACAGAAGATAGAACAGGGCAGCACAAATACTAGATAGAAGTCTGGTCTTGGAGTACAAAAGATCTGGCTTCCAGTGCTACTTCTGACACATCCTAGGTATGTGACCATGGGCAACACATTTAAATGTCTTAGTGCTTAAGACAATTCTAATAAGTACAAGTTACAGATGAGTTGCTGGCCTGCACTGGTGGTAGCAACGTTATAAAATCAGAGGTCCAGTCTGTTCCCAACTCCTCTTCACATACACACACACACACACACACACTCACACTCTTCCTGTTACACTAAACATGAGATCAGCCAATACATAAATGAATCATAACAGCACTCATATCAGGCTGATTACACTGGGGCCTGGAGAATTAATGTATTTAAACTCCTCAATTAAGCAGAAAAAAATTATGGAAACAAATGACATACCATTTTAATTACTGATTGCATCAGATCTTTAATGAAAAAAAAGTTCCTATTTCAAAAGTTTCTGTATTAGCCAAAACAACCCAGAAGCATGTTCTGAACTGAAGCCGAAAAGATAAAAATCAACAGACTCAACAGACCTTTGGATTTCTAAATTAAATTTTTCAATTTCTGTTCTCTGGGAATGCCTTTTGCTCACTTAATCGACTAAGGAAAGCAACTGAACTTTTGCAAAACCTATTAAACAGCCAACTACTATAACGGCTGATTCAGCCTTGACCTTGCCTAGCCCTATCTTAAAGTTCCCAACTATTTTAAAATCAGGATTAGATGAGTTACAGAGGTGATAGCCAATGTATAGGTCAGGCCCATGCAAACTTTCAAGTAAAACACTGGCTGATTTTTTTTTTCCTACATGAATATAACATCAAATTAAGGCTTCAGTGGATCAGACTGACTCTCAGAGAATTGGCAACCCTGGTAAGTCAAAGAGACATCAGATAATAAAGTTTTAACTAGCCTAATTTAAAAAGTTTGGTTAATAACCTGAAGATTAAATATTAAGAGCTAAAACTTTTTCAGTATCACTCCAGGCAAAGGAAGTAGTAATGTAGTGCTTTAAGATGATTTTTCTCCTTATAGTACAGATGTCCCATTACACTATTATATCTAATCTAAACAGCTAATTTCTTCAAGCTCTTTCTGTGCAGCAGGGCAATAAGTGGTCTTAGAGGCTTATTTTGTCTCAATAAAGAGGAAATACTTCTTATTGGAAAGTACATGGCATTCACTAACACTCCCTGGATTTACCAGAGACTTTCCATGGAGTTTCCCTGATTAACCACTCAGGCAGATAACAAAAGCCAAGTCTCCAAATGACCTCTTGCCATTCAGACTAACCACAAGTTTAATCTCAAAGATAAACTTTGTGCCATATCCTTAGAAGTCACTAGGGTTGGTCAGCCTAACTGAATGGATCACAAAGCTAGGGCAGCAGCCATCCCAGGGTACACACTCTAAGCACTTTAGACCAACAGCATTCCTCCTCTCCAGGGTGGGGAAGGAGGGGAGAACCGCAAAAATAAACCACTTCCAAATCAAAATATAAACACACAAAATTCAAAACCAAGAAGGTTATTTTCCATACCACAAGAGAAAATTAGAACTGTTAAGGCTTACAAGCTAACAGTTAAGGACATACTTGATGTAACAAGTTAACAAAGATCCATTAATTTATATTCAAGCAGAGTTCCACAGTAGAAATTACTACATTAAATGATTAGGATGATCTTCTAAAGATTTCCTAAATTTCCAGTAGCCTGTTAGATCACTTCTATGCTGATATGCTATTTAAGAGGCAGATAAAACTACCATTCAGAGAAGAAAATATGTTCATAGAAAAGACACATAGGTATGAGATAATTCCCCTTTTTGACTCAGTTCCAGTATTAACAAATCTCATCTAAATTCTGTCTGGTGAATAACTTTTAAGCATAGGTCCTAAAATTAAGACTTGAGATATTTTTTTAAAAAGAAAAGAAAAAGCTGATTTCAGCAGGATGGTCCTAAAGGACCTAAAGCCCAGGAGTCAGGAAGACCTGAGTTCAATGACAGCCTCAGACACCTTCTAGCTGTGTGACTGGGAAAGTCTAAACCCGTTTGCTTCAGTATGCAAAATGAGCTGGAGAAAGAAATGGCAAACCACTCCAGTACCTTTGCCAAGAAAATCCCAAATGGGATCACGAAGAGTCAGACATGACTGAACAACAACTCTAAAGGACAAGGTGCCTCATCATGCATGAGCATGGTGCAGTGAAAAAAGGGCAAGATTTTGAATCAAAAGATCTTCAGCAGAATTGCTCCCACCCCATCCCCCACTCCTTCCCAATGTTTAGCAAACTCCTACCAGCTGTGGCTTTCCAAATCTAGGCTATGCTCAATCACAGCCTGCTAAGAGTAAGTCAACCCCTCCAGTTCTCTCCTACCCATCCTCTCCTGGATCTTACCCCTCTTCCCATGTCCCACTCCAGCGGGGCTCACCTCTTCCATTATGCCTTCTGGAATTTCCACTCCAATTTTAACACCTTTCCACTCATTTTGTACTTCATGATCTCACCTCTTTTCATCCTCTGGGATTTACAGAGAATTGATACCCCCAGCCATCTTCTTCAGTACTCATTCACCTTCTCTCATAACCCTTTTTCATGTTATTTTATCAAAACCCTAGTCCTGGAGAGGGAATACTCTTTGCTCCCCACTGTCACTTCCAGACTCTCTCTTTGTACCTGTCATTCAGCAGGTATCACTTAGAGACCCTCTGTCCTTTGAAATTCACACAATCTAAATCCATCACCTAGTACAGATCCAGTTATGCCCCCACATTATTCTCCCTCTTTTCTCCAGGGGCTTAACACCTGGTTCAGTCTTCCTCTCCTTCAATTTATGCTTCCTCAAAAACCCTAACTTCCCAATTCTTCTATTTCTTCAAATCCCATGACCTACTCCTTGACTATACCTCAGCCACACATAAGAATGTTCACAACTTTGAACTCGTTACCACCCACAAGTCTTCCACTTTCATGATCAAAAACTTATCCACTCCTTTATCTAATCACAATCTGTCATTCCAAATCTTCCTTTCCCTTGCCCTCAGTTAAAAACTATTCTCAGTACTCAACATGACCTCCAAACCCTCCACTCCTCAGTACTTTCTCAGGCCACGACACCAGCTGTGATATCACTTTCCTCCCTTCCCAATCTCAACTAAATTCAATCTTAACCAATTCCATTCCACCCTTTCTTCTAGGTTCAAATCCTCTCATTCTGCACTTCTCACGCCTTTCCCAAACTCCAAGCCTGCCACCTCTTCCTCTTCTGCACACATACTACTGAACAGAAGAAGAGGAAATATCATAAATGAGCCAACAAGGTAGACTACAGACTCTCAATATCTAACATCTACTGGACCCTCACTGTAGCAGAGAAATCCTTTGACCCCTTAATTCTTTTTCCGACTTTTCAAAAGTTATTCCAAACTTCCTCTTCTCTCCTCAAACCTCTGATTCTTCCCTATCCCCCATACTCTCAATTGAAGACTTCACCTCATACTTTACCAAAACCAACTCCAATGAGCTCCCTCTTCTCCCTTTTGATATACTGCAAACCCCCTTGATATAATACTTCCTTCCCTACTCTTTTCTCCTTTACTCCAAACTCTTATAACGAAGTTACCCTAAGAACAATCCCAATACCCATCCCTTTGATCCCATCCCAACTCTGGGGGTCTTCCCCTCCCAGACTGATTGTTTTATGAAGGTAAACTAGGCCATCTTTTGCCTCAATTCTCACCTAGCCTTTAATTACTGAGTGGGTTTTGCCTTAGACAAACTGATATTTGGGAAAGGCCTTAGCTCAAAAAGGCCAAAGTGTCCACTGCACCTGGAGCCATTGCCAGTCATCCTGACCTATGCCTTGCCACTGGACTCTGATGACTCTGGAAGAGGGAATGAGGCTGGTGACTCTGCACAGCTCTGCCTCACTTAAATCCAATTCACTTGCAAGTGAAGAAATCACCCTCCTGATGTCACTGGTCCTCTTCAAGAACAAAAGACAAACAAAAACAGCCTGGGATGCTTCTATACAAGGGGTAGTTACTGGAAAATGATTATGGCATTAAAAAAAAGCAACAGAACATTTGTTAAAAAGACAGAATATCCCCTGATGGTGATTATTCTAAATGACAGTTATCAATCTGATTATCAGTTCTTAATGTAAATAGTCATAAACACAGAAGATCAGCAGCGTAGGCGGAGCAGTTACAGAACCCAAGCCGTATGTTTTAAGTCATTTTTTTTCTTCTTAAATGAATGTCATTTCAGAACCAGAGCTCTTGAATAAAGGGATGGTCACTAATTCTACAGATGAGGAAACTGAGGCTTAAGGACTCTAACGGACTTGTCCGAGGTCACAGAGCTAATGACTGACAAAGTTTGGACTAGAACCCATGCTTCATGGGCTCTATCGTGGAGTGGCAAAAATAAATCAGACGAAGGTTATGTTAAGCTGTGTTTCCAACGTTATTTCCATTTTAGAGATAAGGAAAAAGACTGCCTGATGAAATGCTTTGCCCAGAATTCACAGAAGGTTCAGTAGGAGATGGGATGGAGACAGCGGTACAATGACATCAGCCCTGCTGTTCTAAAAAGAGTGGAACTGCGCACCATACAGATAGTGCTTTGTCCTACTAAGTCTTATTTGATTCAACTTAACAAACACTTACATGCCTATTTATTTAGGTGCAAGATATTCTGCCAGGGGCTAAGAGATACAAGGAGCTGTGGTGGATAGAGCACTGGACCTGGAGCCAGGAAGACTCATCTTCCTGAATTCAAATCTGGCCTCATATTCTTACTAGCTGTGTGACCCTGGGCAAGTCACTTAACCCTGTTTGCCTCAGTTTCCTCATCTGCAAAATGAGCTGAAGATAACTTGACCTTTTATTTACAACCATAACATCTCAGAGCAAGGAGGGACCTTCGAAATCTTCTAGCTTGTGCTTCAGTCCCATGTTTTCAGTTGTCTTTGTATACTGTCACTTCTCTCCCTTGTCATTAATTCACACGCAGGCATGTTCAGAACTGAATGAATCTTATCAATGAATCAAGCTGCCAAGAAAACCCCAAATGGGGTCAAAAAGAGTTGAACATGACTAAGAGTGACTGAACAACAGCAAAGGAGATACAAAAATAAAAGTCTTTGCCATCTAAGTGTTTATAACCTAACAGAGGAATAAGAGATTAACATAAACAACTGCAACAAGTTAGACTGACAGGCAATACAAATGAGGTCAAATAGAGTACCATGGGAGTCTTCTTCAGCATTTATTAGAACAATGATATATTTGTTTATAATTGACAAAATAATCCAGTCTAAATGATTTTCCCTATGTCCTCTTTAAAGGGCAGCGAAATACTCCTCAACTTAAAATCAGGAGGCAATTGAGACCTCGTCCCCACCTTGGGAATATTGCCCCGGTGATTCTTTGTACTTCAGTTTCAGCATTGATTTTCACAAGAGTTTGAATTACAAATTTTCTCCCCATTTCTACCCTCCCCCCCCCACTCCAAGATGGCATATATTCTGGTTGCTCTGTTCCCCAGTCAGTCCTCCCTTCTGTCACCCCACTCCCCACCCATCCCCTTTTTCCCTTCCTTTCTTGTAGGGCAAGATAAATTTCTACACCCCATTGCCTGTGTATCTTATTTTCTAGTTGCATGCAAAAACTTTTTTGTTTTTGTTTTTGAACATCTGTTTTTAAAACTTTGAGTTCCAAATTCTCTCCCTTCTTCCCTTCCCACCCACCCTCCCTAAGAAGTCAAGCAATTCAACATAGGCCACATGCATATCATTATGTATAACCCTTCCACAATACTCATGTTGTGAAAGACTAACTATATTTTGCTCCTTCCTAACCTATCCCCCTTTATCCAATTTTCTCCACTGACTCTCTCCCCTTTCGAAAGTGTTTGTTTTTGATTACCTCCTCCCCCATCTGTCCTCCCTTCTATCATCCCCCCTTTTTTATCTTCTTCCTCCTTCTTTCCTGTGGGGTAAGACACTCAATTGAGTGTATATGGTATTCCCTCCTCAGGTCAAATCTGATGAGAGCAAGATCCACTCATTCCCCTTCACCTGCCTTCTCTTCTCTTCCTGAGAAGATAATTTACCCCATTCTATCTCTCCCTTTCTCCCTCTCTCAATATATTCCTCTCTCGTCCCTTAATTTGATTTTATTTCTTTTAGATATCATCCCTTCATCTTCAACTCACCCTGTGCCCTCTCTCTCTCTCTACATATATATGTGTATATATATATATATATACATACACACACACATACATATATACATACATATACACACACATATATACATACACACACACATATATATGCATATTCCCTTCAGCTACCCTAATACTTAGGTTCATGAATCATATACATCATCTTTCCATGTAGGAATGTAAACAAAACAATTCAACTTTAGTAAGTCCCTTGTGATTTCTTTTTCTTATTCTTTTTCCTGATTACCTTTTCATGCTTCTCTTGATTCTTGTGTTTGAAAGTCAAATTTTCTATTCAGCTCAGGTCTTTTCACTGCGAAAGCTTAAAAGTCCTCTATTTTATTGAAAATCCATATTTGGCCTTGGAGCATGATACTCAGTTTTGCTGGGTAGGTGATTCTTGGTTTTAATCCTAGCTCCATTGACCTCCAGAATATCGTATTCCAAGCCTTTCGATCTCTTAATGTAAAAGCTGCTAGATCTTGAATTATTCTGATTGTTTCCACAATACTCAAATTGTTTCTTTCTGGCTGCTTGCAGTATTTTCTCCCTGATCTGAGAGCTCTGGAATTAAGCAACAATATTCCTAGGAGATTTCTTTTGGGGATCTATTTGAGGAGGTAAATGGTGGATTCTTTCAATTTCTATTTTGCTGTGTGGCTCTAGAATATCAGGGCAGTTCTCCTTGATAATTTCTTGAAAGATGATCTCTAGGCTCTTTTTTTGATCATGGCTTTCAAGTAGTCTAATAATTTTTAAATTATCTCTCCTGGATCTATTTTCCAGGTCAGTGGTTTTTCCAATGAGATATTTCACATTGTCTTCCACTTTTTCATTCCTTTGGTTCTGTTTTATAATATCTTGATTTCTCATCAAGTCAGTAGCTTCCACTTGCTCCAATCTAATTTTTAAGGTAGTATTTTCTCCAGTGGTCTTTTGGACCTCCTTTTCCATTTGGCTAATTCTTTCTTTCAAAGCATTCTTCTCCTCATTGGCTTTTTGGAGCTCTTTTGCCATTTGAGTTAGTCTATTTTTTAAGATGTTGTTTTCTTCAGTGTATTTTTCAGTAGTTTTTTGGGTCTCCTTTAGCAAGTCGTTGACTTGTTTTTCATGGTTTTCTCGCATCCTTCTCACTTCTCTTCCCAATTTTTCCTCTACTTCTCTAACTTGCTTTTCCAAATCCTCTTTGAGCTCTTCCATGGCCTGAGACCAGTTCATGTTTTTCTTGCAGGCTTTTGTTGTAGGCTCTTTGACTTTGTTGACTTCTGGCTGTATGTTTTGGTCTTCTTTGTCACCAAAGAAAGATTCCAAAGTCTGAGACTGAATCTGGGTGCATTTTCGCTGCCTGGCCATGTTCTCAGCCAACTTACTTGACCCTTGAGTTTTCAGCGGGGTATGACTGCTTGTAGAGTAAAGAGTACTTTGTTCCAAGCTTGAGGGGATGCGCTGTTGATTTCAGAGCTATTACAGCCAGCTCTGCCACACCAGCACTCCTCCTTCCCCAAGAACCCCCAACCTGGACTGGACTCAGATCTTCAGCAGGCTCTGCACTCCTGCTCTGATCCACCACTTAATTCCTCCCACTAGGTGGGCCTGGGGCCAGAAGCAAATGCAGCTGTAGTTCTGTAGCTGTCCCACCTCGGCTGCCCCCTGGGGCAGTGGCTGAACCGTGAACTCTATCACCCTATCCCCAGGAGCTTTTCCCACTAACCTTCTCTGTTGTTTTTGGTGTTTGTGGGTTGGGAAGTCTGGTAACTGCCACAGCTCACTGATTCAGGGGGCTAGGGCCCGCTCCACCCAGCTCCTGGTCTGGTTGGTCCACGCTGCCCACACTGGGCTCTGCTCCACTCTGCTCCCAGCTCTGTGCAGGATAGACCTTACCCAGAGACCATCCAGGCTGTCCTAGGCTAGAGCCCTGCTTCCCTTCGCTATTTTGTGGGTTCTGCAGTTCTAGAATTGGTTCAGAGGCATTTTTTATAGGTTTTTGGAGGGACTTGGCAGGGAGCTCATACTAGTCCCTGCTTTCCATCCGCCATCTTGGCTCTGCCCCATACTGTACTTCAGTTTCTTTACATCCATAGGCAGCTAGGTGGCAGAGCGGACATAGTTTTAGACTTGGAGTCAGGAAGCTCTGAGTTCAAATTTGACCCCAGAAACTTACCAGAGAAACCTACCAGGTCAAGCAAGTGACCCTGGCAAGTCACTCGCCTTACCACCTGCCTCAGTTTCTTCGTTTGTAAAATTGGGGCGATAATAATAATGGCACCTACTTCCCAAGGTTGTTGCAAGGATATACAAAATGTCTGTAAAGCACTTTGTAAATCCTGCAAACCTTGTGCAAACTCTGTGATAAGCAGTGGGGATACAAACAGAAAACCAAGAGTCCTTATCCTAAAGGAGCTCCCATCCTAAAAGTGGGAAAAGATACATACGGAACAGGCAGAAAGAAGAGCCTACTTGTCTGAGAGGTGCAGGTTAGGAGAAGGGCTGATTCCATGGGGTCTGAGGTCAGTGATGGGGTGGCTCTGGTTTGCCCACCAGGCTCTCAGCCTCTTGAGCCAGGTTGGCCTACACTTTGGATGAGAGGGTCCGAAAGAGATCCCTACCAATCCTGTGTAATTCTGGGAAGATAGATCCCTTCTTGGCAGGGCACTTGGACATTGGCTGGCCCAAACTAAATGTGATCAGTGAAGTTTTTTTGCTGATACTGTTAACCACAGGATAAGGGTTCAAGGTGAGTTTTCAAAGATAACAAAACTTAAACCATCCTGCACTCCAATATGCCCCTACCCTAATTAGCTTTATGTGTTCAGCCTACCTCAAACACAAAAACAAAAATGAACGGTGCGCTCCTATGTCCTAGCTATCCTCCCAACACTGTTCGCAACATAAGTTACAGTGTTTCCATAAAACAAGGCAGAATGAAAAAAATTTTCCTACATGTTTTTCTCCCACAGCTCAGATAAAAGAAAACATAAGCATGTGATTAAAAAAGATAAGAAGGCCTGCTGGGATAAAGTATCTTTAGGGACTATAAAACCCACAGAGAGATGCAGATGAGCTCGGTACCTAACTCAATGTTTCCATGTGGAAGGAAATCATGGCAATACAGGTGGCAGTGGCAGCAAGATGAACCCAATTAATACCGGAAGGGCAGGACAATAGCAAGGGCATGGGAGCCAAAGTTAGCTTTGCACAAATGAGAAACAAGGGGAAAAATTCTTCTGTGAAAAAATAATAGAAAGGGAAAAAAAATAATAACTAGCATTTACATAGTGCTTTAAGGCTTGCAAAGGAGAGCTAAACAAAAACACAAATGGTTTGGCGTAAAAGTACATCAATCTCAACAGGGAAATAAGTGAAGACAAGGGGAGGAGGTTGTTTAAGGATGATAACACCCTAGAAGGAACAGATGCAGGCACAATAAACTTTCTGATCCTGAAGAGAGGACGAAGAAAGGATTTCTTAAAAAGTAAATAACTAGAAACTAAGAGGGTGTCTTCAATGGCCCCTCAGGCAACTAGGGAACGTCTGAATAAACTATGATTTATTCCTATTAGTTTATTGGAACCCAATTGCATTTGAAGAAATGATGAGATGATTTCAAAGAGTCCTAGAGAATATGAACTGGTGTGGAAAGAAGGAGGAAGATTCAAGAGAACAATTTTTACATGAGGATAACCACATTGTAAAGAAAAATAACTTGGAAAGACCTAAGGACTCTGATCAATACATATGAGCACCCTTGCCTCAGGGGACCTATGATGAAGCACGTTATCCACCTCCTAACAAAGACATAATGGGACTCAAAGTGCAAGAAGAGATGAGTACTTTTGAACATGGCTACTCTGTGGCCAAGTTTTGCTTGCCTATGCTTATTTGTTACAAAGGATTTTTTTTCCCCTTTCAGTTTTTAACTGGGGAGGGGATTGGAGGAGAGGGTGGTTAACAACAGTGGTAAACAAAACATTTTTATAAATACACTAAAGAAAACTGAAGTTCAGAAGGAAGCACAGAGTAGTAGCTCAGCTTTGAAAGGTGTGTAATTTCATATATATACATGAGTGTGTGTGTGTATATACATACACATGTATGTATATATCCTCCTTTTGTGTCCTGCTGTGAATATAGCAATGGTTTTCTTTTTTTATTTTTTTGGAGATATTTAAGTTCAGAATAAAAATTAAAATGAAAAAATTCTTTAACAAAATAAAATGAGGAAGATGGACTCAGGTGGCCTCTAAGGTCTCTTTAAGCTCCAAATCACTAATCCTATGTTTGTATTTGGATAGAAATTTGCCGAAACTCCTTACGGTTGCACATCATCATTAAACATCTCTGGCTCACTCTCTTAAAAAAAAAAGATTACATTACATCATGGTTTCTAGAATAGGAGACTAGGGGAATGGTAGTGCTTCTGAAAGAAACAGGAATCAGTAAAGAGTTAGTTTGGGGAGGGGGAGGGAAAATGATTCGTTCAGCTCCGAACATGCTTGTGTTTGAATTAATGACAAGACACTGAAGTGACGATATCCCACAGACAACTGGAAACGTGGGACTGAAGCACAAGCTAGAAGATCTCTCAGGTCCTTCCTTGCTCTGAAATGTTATGATTGTAAATAAAAGGTCAAGTTAAAGATGCAGATTTAGGACTCATCCCCATCAAGTGACTGTCATAACAATGGAATGAGCTCACAAAGCCAGTGTTAATGAAGGAAATGGTTCTGATACACAGAACTTCCCAAAACTCCAGCCCCCTTTCTCTAACATGCCCAGCCAACATCTCAAATGCAGGACTTCAAAAGCCCAAGTTCCTCATTTTTCTCCCCAAAAGCCACCTCACTCTTCTAACTCTATAAATGTTTGTTGACAATTATTTTTGTGGATGGTACCATCTTCCTGAAATAAGATAATAATAATAATATAATAAAATAAGAACTAACATTTTATAGTGTTTATTACATGCCAGACACCGTGCTAAGTGCTTTACAAATATCTCATCTGATCCTCACAACAGCCCTGGGAGTAGGCGCGATTATTATCCCCATTTTACTGTTAAGAAAACTGAGGCAAAGAGAAGTTAAGTGACATGCCCGGGGTCACACAGCTAGTAAGTGTCTGAGGTCAGATTTAAACTCAGGGCTTCCTGGCTCCAGGGCCTGTGCTTTAGCCACTGTGCCACCTAGCCACCCTACAGATAAAGCTGGAAAGGTGGAGGCTGGGACTAGATGGTGGAGGGCTAAGGTGATCAGAGTGGTGATGTCTCATGAAGATGAACTAGTTACTGACTTGATGTAGTGAAGGAGGTGACCAGGAAGATGGTACCATCCACAAAAAATGATAGGAAGCATATCAGAATAGAGGCTCAAAACCCACTTCAAACATTCAATAGGTACATGATCAAAGGTCTCTTAAGCTCTCCAAAGTTCATTCCTCACCTATAAAATGAGAGTACCAACACCTAAAGCCCTTTTTACATGGGGTTTTTGTGAAGGGAAAATTAGATAATACATGCAAAGCACTACTGAGATCTCCAACCACTATGTGATTATCAGCTTTGTCAGTTAGGCACAATCCATCTTCTAGTCAAACTGGACTTGTCTGCCCTCTCTGGACTCCATGGGTCTGTTCTCACCATTTCTCATACTGTCCTTACCTCTCACACCCTTGTCTTCACCTCCTGAAACCCATCCCTCCTCCTCTCTTTCAAAGCCAAATTCAGTTCAGTTCTATAGAGCCTCTCCTAAGCTCCCCTCCCCCCAGGCGAAAGTGATCTCTCCTGCCTTCACAGCCATCTCCCCAGAAGGATCTTTCTCATCGATCCTACTCTCCTTTGTATCAGTTATCTATGCACTTATATCTCCACCCCATTCCCCCGTGAGACAGAAGCTCCTAGATGGTATCTGGATCATATATCTCTGTAACTCCAGTACCCAGCATATCATACTGCCTTGCTTAATAAATGCTTCCTAAATTGTTTCTTTTTTGTTGAATCAAATGGACAACTTTTTCAGAAGCACATCTCTTCCACAGGATTAGCAAATGGATTCACAGAATACCCTTTTCCTCACACTATAAAATATCATTGCATGCTAACCTCAACCTTTGGAGAGACCAAGTTCCATCTCCCTATGGCATGGCATGAAAGAACCCACTAATAAATGGTATTATAACTAGTTGGAGGAAAGGCACTAAAAACTTAAACATTCACAAAAGACTAAAAATAGAAATATGTGTGGGTAGTCTCATTATGTTTTGATACGCTTATGTTTGGGATTGTGGAGGGAGGAGAGAAAGGGAGAGAGGGAGAGAGGGAGAGAGGGAGAGAGAAAGAGAGAGAGAGAGAGAGAAAGAGAGAGAGAGAGAGAGAAGAAAAGGGATAATGACAAGGAGAGGCACAGTGGAAAGTATCATGGCTTTGCAGTAAGAGAACCTCAGTTTAAATCCTAATTGCAATACTCACTATGTGACCAGCTTCAGCTCCTTATCTGTAAAATGGAGGGTTGGACTAGGTTACCTCTAGGCTTCCTTCCAGCTCTTCCCTCTGCCTTAGCCCAATGATTAGCACAGAGAAAGTGCTTAACAAATTCTTGTGAATGAAGAGCAGTATCTTGGAATTGCAGAGTTTTAAGCTTACTAACTTAGTTATGAGTATGAACAACACAGCATTCCTATGGAAAACCTCAGCATTCTATAGAAAATATAACAAATTAAAGAAAGGAGGCCAGGAGTCAGAAGAGGACTAGAAATGTCTCCATTTAGAACAACACATTAGAGGCAACTAAAAAGTGATTAAAAAGACAACTTTATGATAGAGCCATGCTGTTGATGGTGAAAAGAAAGAAATACAAACAAGATGAAAAAAAAGAAATAAGTAGCCCCATGTGCAGGCAAACAACAGTATTAGATTAGTGCCTATGTGGTCATAAGGTTGTATTTTGAAGAAAAGGCTAAGTTACTACAGCCTATCATTTCCAAAGTAAGAAATAAATTGGGCAATTTAAGGAAAGCAATGACTATCTGTCTAGTTTGGGAGCAACTAAACTAACCCCAATTATTTTAAATTTTAAAAAAAAGAGAATTCACAAATAGCATACTATCATCCATATTATAAGGTCACCTTAACAACAAAAGAAATGTCATACTATCTCAGCCCAACTACTGTCACTGAATGTATCTGACACCTTCAGTAGGAGAGTATATGTTCAAGAGTTCCCACTTTACCTGTCAAGGATCTTAATCTTTCTTGAGCCCTGCTTAATGTCTTTAGCTTATAGAACTTCTTAGAGTAATGAGTTCCATATGTTTATTAGCCACTGAAAAAGAAGTATTTCCCTTTACTTTTCCTGAAACTACCTCCTTCCTAGCATTCTACATTTGTTAAGTATTGTCTGGGGTTATCACATCCCTACTTTTAAATTATACTACTTCTCAGCCTTCATCTTCTTAAAGAGTTCTAATCTTTTTTTTTTCCCAAGAATCAAATGACTAAATTCCTAAACTGATAAGTACAGATGCCTGTCCTTTAAAACAGATTAAAGTGACCTTAAAATAATATGCTATTTAAATGTTTTAAGGCTTTTTGGTGTGGTCAGGAGTGTCTCAAACTGTAACCCTCAAAGAAATCCCTGCCTGAAGTTGTTGTTGCCCATCCTTCTGTTTTCAAAGAGGACCAATGACATCATGTGTGATGTCTTGACTTGCACGTGAGCTGGATTTAAGTGAGGTGGGGTTGCACAAAGTCATCAGGCTAACTCTCTCTTCCCGAGTCATCGAAGTCCAGTGGCAGGACACAAGTCAAGACAATCCTCAATAACCCAAGATGCAGTGGACGACCTTGGCATCTCCCATATCTGACCAAGCTCTAAGCACTCCACAGCGCCCACTTCAAACACCTTTGTGGCCATTGGAACAAATTGTTCTCATCTGCTCATTCCACTTGAGAATGTTTTCACATACTTGGGATAGACATCCCCCTGATTCACCCACGCAATTTACCGGGTGTGGTTGTTGCACATGCTGCAGCTTCTTGGAGCCACAGGGGAGAGTAGGGTAAAGATGGACACCAAAGGTGGATGGGCATCCCTGAGAAGGACTCAGCAGGCCTCACACCAGAGGCGCTAGTCCTCCCTGAACACGCCATACACTGTCTGAAGTAATTTCTAGACAAATTCACTTAAGGATACAAAAACAAAAAAGGAACAACAGGTACAAGAAAAGATAAGAGCCCTGAACTTTTCAATCACTCTTCATGTACAAACTATTCATTTCCTGGGCCGTTTTAGCTGATTTTTACTTTTTTGGACTTTGTCTAGTTCTAACTTCTTTACACAAATTATCCCAGGTGTTACATCCCTAGAGTCCACCTGTAGTACTCTACTTGTGTCTAAAATAACTATATCCATTATCACTGATGTACAAAAGCCCAGCTCAAATTCACTATTTCTTCATTTATTTTTAAAAAAAAGCTTTGTCTAAATAAATGAAGCCCTGAGTAGCCAGAATCAAAGCCATCACTAGTGTCCATCAGAAGTTCTTCAAAACTGAAACCAATTGGGTCTGCTGAAGTTTGGAAAGGAAGTAAATTAAACAGCTAAAGCTATGGGAAAATTATATCCAGAAGTCTTTTATATTATAACTTTCATTTTCATAGAATTTCTTCAACTACAAAAAGTATTATTGGTATTGAGATACAAAATACTGATCATTCCTTCAAAAGGAAGAAGTCACGTATCTATGTGAAACCAGGGCCCGTAAAAATGCATATTTCTGGATGGAAAATTCCAGTTGCCAAATAGAATTTTGCTGAGATTGAGTACCAAGGTTTCTTGACTTCTGGTCCAGTGATCCTTCCTCTATATCCCATTGGAGAGCAGAAAGACATTTTCTTCTTTCATTATTCCTGTTAATCTCCTACCCTATTCAACATATTTTCTGAGATTGTCTTATAAAGGGTATTGGCAAGAGTCTGCTGGTAAATTTTTAACAACCAGCTTTGTGGGGGTGGAGAATGAAGTGTGAGTATATTAACATTTTATCCATCACTTTCTTAAATACAGACAATCAACAAAGCAAATTAATCAAACCCTGATTTGCAACGTTTGGTTATTTTCCAGATGTAAATACTCACAATGAAAAATTAACAATAAGGTAGAATTGGCTCTAGCATATCTCTAGATACTGGTCAAATTAACTTAAGAACCCCCCCCAAAAAAAATGTGCCAAGAACTGCTTCTGCAGAATGAGGAAGATAGCAAAGAACATTTTATCTATAGAGGGCAGGACGTGACCATGACCTCTACTTACCATCATTGAAAACTGTCCCTGAGCCAAATAAGGAAAAAAGATGTAGTAGGGCTTCAAGAAGGTTTCCTTGTGAATAGCACAGCACTGGAAAGCAAAGATTTTCTTTAAGTTGCCATCCATGTCATATCTTGATTATCTTGAAGTTAAGAAAAAAAAGATACTATCTGTATTCCCCAAAACAAAACACCCAAATCAGATTTTATCTTGCCACTGTCCAAGTTTCAATTTCAAAGGGTGGTAGAGAAGAAATCCCTCATAGTCCCTTCAATCTCACTTCATATTTTGTAGTTACTATTTCAGATTTATGAAGAGGTCCTAGATCTCTTCACCTTTGTTGTCCTAAACTGGATTATTTGTGAAGCTCGAAATAATCAATATTTTAAAATATATTACTTCTTTCTGTTAATAAAAGCTACCAAGTATATAGCATCTTAAAATTGGCAAACCATTTTACACATATTATCTCATGTGATTCTCTCAACAACCCAACGAGGTAGATTGCTATAATTATTTCTGTTTTGCAGATGAGAAAACTGAGGTTCATAAGGGTTAATGTGATTTGCCCAGAGTCACACATCTAAGTGTCTTAAGGATACAAACTCAGATCTTCCTGACTTCAAAACCAGCTCTCTATCTACTACCCCACACTGTCTTCCTAAGAAAACAACAAAGCACTGCTGGATGGTGTCTAAAATCCCTTCTAGAGTTTACAAAATTATCTTAAATATATTAATCCCCCCATATCTGTTATGAATAGCATCTTCATATTCATACGTTCTAATTTTCTGCATTCCCCAATTTTAAATGGGTAGTTTTTTTCTTGGGATTTTTTTCGGGTGGCTTTGTTGTTAGGAGGTTTTTGTTGTTGGGTTTTGTTTTTTTTCTTTTTACTGGATGTGAGATTTCACTGGCATGAGAAATTTCAAACTAGTAAACTTCCTCTGCCAAACATAATTGGCAACAGTTCCAGAACAGAACAGCCATGGAAAACTGTCTGGGTTAAGTGACTTGACTGGGGTCACAAAGCCAGAATGTATCAGAGGTCACTATGTGTCAGAGACAAGACTTCAACCCAAGTCTTCCTAACTCCAAGGCCAGCTGTGTACCATACTAAACTGCCTCTCCCAATATGAAGGATATATAGACACATATTTGTGCATATGTAAATATAATTCTAGTTCCATCCTTGCCCCTTACTGTCTGAAGCACACAAGAAGAAGAAGCTGGTCTGATAACGTGCTAACTCCTCATTGGTTACATAACATAAATCTGACTCACTCCTATGACCACATGCAGACTTAGTCTATTGTTTGTCTAGTGACCATGGCCACAGCTACAGCAACTCTGCACCCACCTTATGCCATCTTTGCTCCCCACTAGCTCTGGATTCTGCTCCATCTTGGCCTGGATACCACTTATCATTCAACAATCCACAAATCTGCTGTGTTCCCTGAAATTCTGTTTAATTTATCCTTCTATTCTTTTAACGATCTTGCTTGTGGGTAATTCGATTTTCTACTCAGCTTATTACTGCAGCAGCCCATGTTCCCTGATCATACTACTGATACAGGTGATTGCTGACAAAGAGACAGGAAGAGTGTTTCCCCTCAAGGGAGGGAGGGCGAACTAGATGATCAACAAAGTCCTTTCTATCTCTAAAATTCTCTGCTTCTATGAAGAGTCTTTCCCACAGTGTATACGCATTATCACCATTCTTCGATCTATAATCATAAACAATATTTGCAGAGCCAATGTTCAGGGGTCCCGGTTTGCCTGACAGATTATTTGGTACTATACAGATTAAAACTAAGCCTTTCTTCATAAAGAAAGATGACCTCCTTATTCAACATCAGAAGGACATGTACTCTTCGTGTTCCCTCCAATATCTGGACAT
Source organism: Trichosurus vulpecula (assembly GCF_011100635.1). Lineage (NCBI taxonomy): Eukaryota > Metazoa > Chordata > Mammalia > Diprotodontia > Phalangeridae > Trichosurus > Trichosurus vulpecula. Next base: position 417,577,045 of record NC_050573.1, read on the forward strand.
GAATTTTCCATGATCTCTTTCCTAGTTTGCTTGTGTCCAGCAGAATGTAACAAAGACAACTGAGGTTTTGGATTCAACCTTCACACCTGTTTCATCCAACACAGATGAGCTGAAAGGTGAACAGTATTAATAACAGCAGAATAGTTATAATACGTAAGTCTTGTCTTTTGATAGTAAACAACACTGCCGACGGATGGGTGCACAAACCTATCACTAAGCTGAATTTTGAGAATGGCAGCAAGAACTAAACTGGCACCTATGGAGCAAGTGGGCAGAAAACTATCATTACTCTTGACTTCAATGTGGCACATGACACCCCATTCACAACACTGACTTTCTGAAGGAAGACACTGAGTCTTAATCTGTTTTTCTCTGCTTAGGCTAGCATGGGAAGGAGGATTTCCCTATACCAATGAAATCTGGTCTGGTATTTAAAAAAAAAAAGTGTGGTAGTAGCAAAATAAGAATTACCTCTTACACTTATCTAGAGCTTTAAGGTTTGTATAACAACTTTTAACAGCCCTGCAATAAAAGCAGCACAACTACTGCTATCACCATTTTACAAATGAAGATATTGGGACTCTGAGATTTGTCCAGTCACCCAGGTAACAAACAACACTCGATCTCAAGGCAGACGACCCTCTGACAACCACTTGTGATACCTGTGACAAGTTAGCTTATTTCTCCGAGTCTCAGATTTTCCATCTACAAAATGAGAGGGGCTGACTAGATGGCCTCGGAGGTCACTTCCAGCTCTAGACCCTAAGAGAGTGAGGTCTCTTGACCAAACCCAGGTCTCTCGACTATAAATCCTGAGCTCTATGGATGCCACAGTCCCTTTCAAGAATTAATGTATCATATTATGACAGCTTTCTCATAAGGTTAGGGACAGTTTTAAGCTGATAGACAGCTAGTCCTGCCTGGTATACACCTCAGTCCTATGCTGGATGAATCTTAGCTCCGAGAACTAAAACATTGAATGTCCTTTTCTCTCTTCCATACAATTTCTTCCTAATCTGTGTGCCTAGGCTTCCATAACAGGTACTGTCACAGAAAGTTTCCCAGAGGAGTGAAACATACCAACCAATTCTTCTACCTAGTCTTCATTATTTCAAACAAGAGCAAAAGAAGAAGGGATTCAAAATCAATACCTTCAGTAAAAAATAATCCCAACCTGCTTCCTGTTTCTGGCAAAGAAGCTGACTGTCCTCAGTGAGACAGTCTGAAGCTTACTGGAAGGTTCTGTAACAAAACTTTAAAAACTGTCCTCATCAAAATGTTTGCAGTCCTGATATAGGGATAAGGCAAGTCATTCTCCTATAAAAATGGCCTTTAGGGATATCCCCCTGTGCCCCGTGGTTAGTCAAACCCTGATTCCAGAATGTTGATTATAAAATTTCCAAAAAACAGCCTAGGTTCATAGCCAGTACCTCATCAAACCACAATTGTAATGAAAAATTTGGCACTAACCTACTTCCCCTTCTCCCTCCTGACTGGCAACCAATGAGGTTTTTTAAAATACCAAAAATAGTGTGGGCCCACTTAACAGAACCATTTTTGTTTTTAAAAAATAAATTACTTCTTTGTACTTACATCAAGACACTAGGTTCTAGAGAATATGCATTATCTCCTGTGTAACATTCCCTGTAATTGAAAGATTATTTTTAAATAATGTAGAAAGTTATCTTCTCAAAACAGATGCTCAGCTCCAAAACCTGGCTTATTTTTTTAATGTATTTCCATTTAAGTTCTAAGCTTTAGCAACTGACTAGGTCTATTGGGTTCTACTTTAATTTGTATCACTGACAAAATATTAATCAGTTATATTAGCTGCATCCTAAATTCTCTACCTGAAAATTGGAGCCTAAATTATACTCCTAGTCTTACTTAACTGAAGACCTAGGAAATGTTGCTTACATTACTTACAGGAGAAGACCTTTCCAGTATTATTTTGTTAATTTTGTATATAACCTCAGGAAGGAGACTGGATAAAAATGCACTGTGTATATTTTGTTGATTTTTCATTTTCATTAAATTTTTGCCATTTTTATATGACTATCATGCTAGTAAGCATTCATATGTTATCCAACTATATATTTCTCCATGGCAACACAGTTGTCTGTGACAGTCTAGTCTTTATATACCTGTCCTGTATGTATATCATCCAATTTATACAAACTAAGAGGCAAGAATCAAGGCTTGTAAACTGGTTCTTCTGACTACTTAATAAGTGCTACTTGATGTATTGATGATGTCACAGAAATAAAAGTTGGCTAAACTATTTTGAACTGTTGTGGGGGGAGGAAGAAGCCAAATATAATTAGTTTCTACCACAGAATATACTGGACCACAGTCTTTTCCACCTCCTTTTTTTTCTATATATAATTTTAACTTTCAACTATAGTCAACCATATAGACATTTATTTATTTATTTATTTATTTATTCTTGTGCCTCCTGCCCTTCTGGTAGGGAATTTTTCCTTTAAAGGAGATTTTTTTTCCCCCAATTGAACAGGACCATGGTAGGTCAATGTAACAGATTTCTGCCTGTAACAATTTCATTGTATTGACTCACCCTCTTATCTTACAAAACTAACTTAATATGTTTGGTTCTTCCAGTCACCCATTTATCAAGCTGGAAACAAATACCACAGCTGCCTTTTGTTTTGAGGCCTCATTGTTTATAAAAACACTCTCATATCTCTGATCCTGTAAAATTTTAAGCTTCTAAAAATATATTCACTGGAATTAAGTGTGTTCATCACTCTGGGTTCTGGGTTCTCAAAGGCAATGCCCAAATAACACAAGCTCTAGGAGGGTCTACAAAGAGGGAAAAAGAAAGGAAGAGAAATTTCTTCACCACCCCCCAAGATTAGGCAGTTTTTTTAACTTCATGGAGAATTCTAGCACTATATTTTTTAACAGTTTCAAGAACATACTCTTCCAAGTAGTACAGTTGAAGAACGCAAGTTCCTTTTATAAATAAATGCCTTAAAGACAACTAGCTCTTCCAAAATCCACAGGCCTCTTACCTGCTATGTCACATTCTCATGCACCTCTTTCCCAGGCCTTTCAAAAGGAAAGAAGGTATAAGAAGAAGAAAGGGAAAATTAGTTTAAACCTCAGATATCTGAACCACAGCTTGGATATGAGTGGAAGGTGGTAAATCAAAGGGTAAAGGTTCATTTAATCCCTCCCCCAAACAAACAACCAAAACAACCTATTCACCTATTTTGTATGACATTTGGCATAGCAAAAACATACATTGCTTACCGTGTAAATGCCAATTCTACAAACAGCAAATGAGATCTGGATACACTCAGACATTCTCTAAAAGATTAAAATAAGAATGAGATTGCCAGTAAGTGTACATACTACGGAATTTACTTCTTTCCCTTCCCCTTCCCTTCACCTCCCACTTTGGAGAAACTTGCTATGCCAGAAATAAGTAGTCTATCAAGTGATCAAGGATATTCCCTACCTTTCGGCTATCCTGACTAGCCTAAGAAAATATTAAAGTTCAGGGAACAATAAATGTCACTACCTTCCAATTAGAGAATCATTTTTAAAAATCATTTTTACAAGGGTAATTATCCTTTAATATGTATTTCTTAAATATAATTTCCTGAAAATGCTATTGTAACAGCTTTAATTAAAAAAAAAAAACATAGACAAGACTCTTTGAACTTTAAGGGGGTTTTTTTGCAGGGATTAATTCTAAACATTTAATCCTTCTCTACAACAGGATTTGGCCACTACTCCATAAATACACTTTATACATCTTTGCCTTTAAGTGCACTATTATGCTTTTACTAATACAAAATTTTTAAGAAATAACAAGTTTGTAAATGTAGGCCAAACTTCTGGAAGAGGCCAGTAGCCATTACTCTCTCAGAACTAAAGACAGCTGAGGCCAAATAGCTATGAGACAGCAGAAGAGTTCTGATAAGTAAGCTGAGCTCACTCCCATTTCCATGTCAACAAGCTCTAAGTGCCAGGCACCGTTGGATGATTGAGTCATCCCCCATGAAACCACCGCCATGCTTGCTACCAGACGTGAGTAATAATTTCTTCTTTAACACAAAATATTCATGTGAAATTAGTTAAAGGATGAGACTTTCCCTTCTTCTTACTAGCACACCAGTAATTATTTCATTGGACTGTCAACTAAAGGCTTCTCTAAACCAAATTCTAATGCCACAATCCCCAGGAGCACAACATGGATCAATTATGGCTTTATCTATTGTGCCAAGTGTAGCAATGATATGGAATCCCCACCTGGGATTTTCCACCAAAGGATGAAATGCTTTCAAAGAAGCTTTCCTTGTTTGTAGCACAAGCAATCAGATCAGAGGATTATTCGAGAGCATTGGATCTTACCCTTCAAAACAATGTCAGCAATAATACTGTGAGAATAGTGGGAAAGGGAAGGGGATTTATTGACATTAAAAAATATATATACAGTGGCGCACACACACACACACACACACACACACACACACACACACACACGATGAAAACTAGAGTCAAAGATGTTTGTTGATCTGAATTATTTAAGACAAAACTTTAGGTTATCAAAGGTTTCCAAGTATTCACTGATTTTATTTTATAATTTAAATCAGATGAGGATTTCGCTTTTGAAAAACTTCCATTTTTATGGCATCATTAATGAACTTCCTTTAGCATAACAGGCTTTTCTGAACTAAAATGAACAAAACTCAACTAATATTTGAAAGGGTAGGAGGGTCAAATTAACAACCCATTGTAGGATATCTCTATTTTAGAAGTTTGTATATATCCTCTGTGTCATAAAAGGAAGGGATGTGGTACACAATAAGGGAACATTCACCCTTATAGTACTGCCTGCTAAAAGGACTGCCTCCTTTAAATGAGGGGTAGGGGGACATACTCTTCATTTACTAAAAGTCTTGTTTCCTACTTCTTTCCTCCCCCCAAAAGAGAAAGCATCAATTTGGGGGCTACCAAAATAGTTTTTGCTTTTGTTTCTTGAAAATACCCTAATTGTTCCATATGTTCATTCTTACCACTATTCCTTCTTCTGAGTTCCTAGCATTCTACCTCAGGGCCCATCTGCCAAGTCAACTTTCCTACCAATATATTTCCTGCATTAGACTCAATGATCAATGCCAAAAGGTTTCTCTACCCTATAAGTGACTAAGAAAAATGGCACTGTGATTCTCATTTGGGAATAATGGAAGAACTGGATTTAAAGAGAAACTAACATTTCACTACTCCACCAGCATCCGACACACTTCCATTTATTTGCCTTATTTCTAATTCCAACCCATAGATCACTTTGATCAACAAATTATTTTTATCACTTTATTAAGGGACTTTTCTTCCTTGATAAGCACAGGCATGGCTGTCTCGGTCTAATCTGCACGTTCTCCACAGCTTCACTATGACCACTGGGTGTGAGAAAGAAGTCAGGGGGCTTTTTCCAGATTGTTGCCCTCTATTAGCCTCACCTTAGCTGAGATCTCTTCCTGCTCAAAGGATGATAAAAGGATAGAGCCAAAACCAGTTACTAGTCTGCTAAATTTGACCTAAGTTGCTTTTGTGGTGAAAATAATTTGTATAAGAGGAGGGAGTAGGGAATACACTGTGTTTGAATTTTTTGATTTACTTACAGTTTACTGCTGTTTTCCCTAGGGAAGTTTGAAGGCAAGCATGAAAGCAAAAAAGAAAAAGAAAAACCTTCAGAAACAACAAAGTTGAAAACAAATATTATTAGCAGAAAAGTCTATAACAACTTAATCTGAAAATGTATCAAATCTTAGTCAACCAGAGAAGAGATAAACACATTTCTTTGCCAAGAGAAACAACGTACAGTTTCAAATATAACTCTCTCTTTGCAATCCTTCATTCTCACAAAAAGCAAAGGGGATTGTCAATTCATTCTCTTCCCTTGTCGGGAAGAGAATGTCAAGTTAACATATAGGATCCTGTAGCAAATTAGGCAACTGACAATTGGGACACGGCTAAACAAATAATGGTGTATGGATGTAACAAAAAATTTTTGTTTTGTAAAAAATGATAAAAGGAAATAATTCAGAGAAACCTAGGAGAACTTATTCGAGCTGATAATAGAGGGAAGTAGAGTAGAACCAGGAAGGCTATTTACAATGATTACAACATTGTAAAGAAAAACAACTGTGAAAGAGTTCAAAACTACGATCAATGCGATGGTAAGTGAGAACTACAGAAGTCTGATGATGTATCATCCTTTTCCCAACTCATGGCAGAGAAATGATGGACTAGACATGCAGAATAAAACATACATTTTCAGATATAACCAATGTAGGAATTTCTTTTGCTTGATTATGCTTACTTGCTACAAGGGATGGCTTTTTTTTTCCTGTGGGTGGGGAAGATTTAAAAAACACCAATGAAATATAAAAAATACACACAGAGAAGAGAGAGAAGTTCAAAGGGGATGCAGGCGAGCAAGACAGTAATCACACTAACATGTTAAACTTAATATATTTTTTTAGAAACAAGCTGTAAAAATATCAGATTTAGAATTCTTCAGATTTTAAAAAAAAAAATTGCTTTTTGAAAGCCTAAGAGAAAGCAAAGGGTGAATAAGAAAACACAGGAGGGAATAAAAGAGAGAAATCCTTCAGGAGGGGGTTTCATCCCCTCCAAACAAGGACAGGCTAGTTGAAGGTCTAATGGAACCATTTCCCCACAAGGCTACCTAAAATTTCTCTGTCTCTACCCCACAGCGAAAGGGCATTGAAAGTAAAAAGCACAGGGCTGGGGGAATGATTTATGTCCTTGTCAGCTGCCTGACTGCTGGGATTCTCTTTCATCACTGAACATGACAGAATGAAGAAAATATATTGTGATCACACTTAAGTTACTGAAACAGACTTGAAATAAACTCATTGTAGTGCTATCTATATTAGAGCTAGTCTTGTTCTAGATATCGCTGAAAACATTAACAATGAATTATTTAACAACTTACTTAGTAAACTAAAAAGAAAGTTGTTTTGGTTTTTTAAGTTGATACCTAAAGTACATCTTTTTGCAGCTTATCAACTGTTTTTTAACTTCCTGAAAATAGGGAAAAGGATGATGATAATCAACACTGATGGAAACATTCTGTATCTAAAGTAAAACTGACAAAATGAGTCTCTCGACATTTTCTAAAAACAGAATTTGCTTTTTGCCTAGAGTATTTCCATCATCATTCCAATTGTTTATTTTTAAAACACACTACTAATGAAGCCAATTTTACAAAACTGTTTGAAGAGGGAATACTGAAAGCTCATACATTAAACTCAAAATAATTACTGAAAAAAATGTCCTTATCATATATGTAATCATTTTAGGGGGTTCCAGGTGGCTATCTATTCAAAAGTAAACTTAATTTCATTAAAATCTATTCATCATCATAGATGATTATTATTAATGATAACACCAAGCAAGGTGGATGCACAGCTCACTTCAGAGTAAGAATGTCCTGGGTTCAAGTGCTACTCTGACACATTCTAGCTATAGAAGCCTAGGCAAATCCTTCACCAATGGACTCACAGTATAAAGCTTTTGCATTTACACAGTGCTCAAAGAATGCAAAACATTTTCCTTAGGACTATCTTGTAAGGTAGACTGTAGAAGTATTTTCATCCCCATTTCACAGAGGCAAAAATAAACTCAGAGACATTAATTGTTTTGCCCAAGATCATGCAACTAAGAGGTGTCCTAGTTTGAATTCACACCCATGTAGGGACTGCCAAATCCACAGCTCTTCCAACACTGCCTTTCTACTTCAACAAGAGTTGTATAAAACCCCTGAGTTTTGTACCAAAAGAGATGAGAGCAGTGTAAAAGATGAAGTAAGAGAAAGTCTCTTTTTTAAAAAAAAATCAGATATATAGTATTTGGTAGGTGATAAAAATACAAACACAAAGATAATGTGTGCACATACACAAATATATATGTGCATATATATATAGATATGTGTACATGTACATATAAATATGTAAATGTCTATAACTCTGATTTACTTAAATTTTTCTGCCCTACTACCTGGGGAGTTTTAACTTTTGTGCAATCTATCTTATCATTTGGTAGGAGGTAGTTTCTTTTGTACATAACACTTCATACTCTTGCTCTGAAGCTCAAGAAAAAAAAATGTTGCTATTGTTTTTAATTTAGTGCCTGTTAAGCTTATGTGTCCCCTATTGGATCACTGCCTTGGCAATGAAACTATGAGCTAAGCCATACAGGATTACCTAGGATGGACAGATTATAGTGGAGAGGTCTAACAAAAAGTGATCCACTGAAGAAGGAAACAGCAAACCACTCCAGTAACTTTGCCAAGAAAACTCCACGGACAATACTAAAATGATAAAAGAGAGGACATTGGAAGATGAGCCCCTCAGGTCAGAAGATGTCCAACACACTATTGGGGAAGAGCAGAGAACAACTACAAGTAGCTCCAGTACTAATGAAAAAGTTGGGCCAAAGCCAAAAGGAAATTCACCTGGACATGTGTCTGGTGAAGAAACAGAAGTCCAATCTTGTAAAAATCAATATTGCAAAACAACCTGGAATATACGATCAATGACCCAAGGTAGGATGGATGTGGTCAAACAGGAAATGGTAAGACTAAACATTGACATCTTGGGTATCAGTGAACTTAGATGGATCGCAATGGGTGAATTTAGTTCAGGTGATCAGTACATATACTACTGTGAGCAAGAAGAAATGGAGGAGCCCTCATAGTCAATGAAAGGATGAGAAAAGCAGTACTAGGGTATAATCTCAAAATTGACTAAATGATAGCTATTTGAATCCAAGGCAAACTGTTCAACATCACAGTAATACAAGCTTCTGCTTCAACCATTGATGCCAAAGAGGCCAAAATTGATCAGTTCTATGAAGCCTGACATCTTCTAGAAATGACAACAAAAACAAAAAGATGTCACACTATTCATAGGGGACTGGAATGCTAGAGTAGGAAATCAAAAGATAATTGGATTAACAGGCAAGTTTGGTCTTGGAGTACAAAATGACTAGGTCATCTTACTTGTATCCTGAGGAACTTGTATGTGGGCCAAGAAGCAACAGTTAAAACCAAACACAGAACAACTAAGTGGTTTAAGATTGGAAAAGGAGTACAAGGCGCAATATTGTCACCTTATTTATTAAACTTATATGGAGAGAACATCATGCAAAATGCCAGGACAGACAAATAAAAAGTTGGAATTAATGTTGCTAGGAGAAATATCAACAATCTCAGATATGCAGACAATAACACTCTGATGGTAGAAAGTGAACAAGAATTAAAAAGCCTCTTCATGAGGGTGAAAGAGGCAAGTGTAAAAGCTGGCTTAAAGCTTAATATCAAAAAAATTAACATCTTGGCAACTGGTCCCATCGCTTTCTGGCAAACAGAGGGAAAAGAAACAGAAGCAGTGTCAGATTTTATATCACTGCAGATGGTGACTGCAGCCATGAAACTAAAAGATGCATGCTCCTTGGGAGGAAAACTATGGCAAATCTAGACAGTACTCTAAAAAGCAGAGATATCACCTTGCCAACAAAGGTCTATATAGGCAAAGCTATGGTGTTTCCTGTAGCAGTGTATGGCTGTGAGAGCTGGACTACAGGGAAAGCTGAGTGCCGCATAATTGATGCTTTCAAATTGTGGTGCTGGAGGAGACTTTTGAGAATCCCTTGGATAGCAAGGAGATCAAATCAGTAAACTTAGAAAAATTAATCCAAACTATTCAATGGAAGATCAAATACTGAATCTGAAACTTAAATACTTTGGCCACATCATGAGAAGATGGGACTCAATGGAGAAGACCCTGAGGAAAATGATAAAATGTTGGAGAAGATGTGGGAGAACTGGAATACACATTGTTGGTGGAGTTGTGAACTGATCCAACCATTCTGAAGAGCAATTTGGAACTATGCCCAATGACTGCATACCCTTTGACCCGGCAATACTGCTTCTAGGGCTATATCCCAAAGAGATCATACAAATGGGAATACTTATAGTAGCTCTTTTTGTGGTGGCCAAGAATTGAAAATTGAGAGGATGCCCATCAATTAGAGAATGGCTGAACAAGTTGTGGCATAAGGATGTAATGGTACTATTGTGCCATAAGAAATGATGAACAGGCAGACTTCAGAAAAACCTGGAAAGACTTATATGAACTGATGCTGAGTGATGTGAGCGGAACCAGGAGAACATTGTATACAGTAACAGTCACAGTGTGTGACTGACTTTGATAGACATAAAACAATTTCAAAAGACTCTTGATGAAAAATGCCATCCACATACAGAAAAAGAAATATGGAGTCTGAATGCAGATCAAGGCAGATGATTTTCTTTTTTTTTGTTTTGTTTTGTTTTATGTTTTTCTCTCTCATGGTTCCTCCCATTCATTCTCTTCTATACATACAACATGACTAATGTGAAAGTTTTCAAAAAAAGACCCTGAGGTTGGGAAAGACAGAAGGCAAAAGGAAAAGGGGATGGCAGAAGATGAGATGGATAGATAGAGTCATGGAAACAACAAACATGATCTTGGAGACAGACTCTGAGATGTAGTGGAGGATAGAAGGGTCTGGCATGCTAAGGGTCCATGGGGTCCTGAAGAGTCAGAAATGACTGAATGACTAAACAACAACAAATCTTATGTATGTTTTGCATACGTATGTTTGTACACATAAGCATATATGTATACAAATAGATATAGGTTTCCCCTTTCTATGATCAGATATCACATATGAACAAGTTTTTCAACAAATTAATCTTCACTTCTTGGGACCCTCATACACACCTTCCCACTTCAAACACCCAATGTTCCCTAATTCTCTTCTTTACCCTCCTAATGGCAAAATAGGGAAGTTTATTATGTTATTTGCTCTCTGTCAACTATGCCTTAACTAAAATTAAACCCACACTTGCATCTTAAGTCTTTATTCTCTTCTTGAGAAATAAAAGGCTTCATCTATAGTTAAGAAATTTCACTCATCAGTATACCAAATGGGAAGAAATTGGGGAGGATTAGCACCCTGCAATTACACTAGGCTTCTTCAATAGAAGGCAAACCTCAATTAGCTGGTTCTTAGGATGATGTGATGGGTAGAAAGAGTCAAAGCAGTGATGAGCTTCCCTCTTCCCCCACCCCCACCTCCAGAATAAATCAGAATACAACTTGACTGAGGGTTTAGAAGTCACTTTTTCCAAAATCTCCAGATTTCTCCAAAAGATTCTATCCTTTTGCATCCCTCCCCTCCACAAAAACAGGCCAAATTCTCTCCCCAAACTTTAACTCAGCCTCTGCCCTGCCATGCTTTGTCTTGCCCTCATGCTCCAGGACTCCTACATACATCGTTTATGTGTACTTGTTCACTTATAATCATCTTAATTACAACAGCATTTAATATCTTATTGTACTGATGTCATACCATTTTACCACTCAGTAAGTCACCCGACCCACCTACTGAAATGCATACTTTAGATTAAGTATATCCTGAATGCCACTGATTTCCTGAAATACATCGTGCCACCTATATTTTTTTCCATATCTGTTAAGAAATTTTAACAAAGCATCAGCTTCTTACACATCTTCTGTCGGAAACCAAAAACTTCCCATTTCCTCACCTCCCGATGAGACTTCTTTCGCCCTTGGTGACACTACTCTCTTGTAACCTCCAATGAAGCCCCACCTTCTCTCACTCCCTTGACTCACAAAGCCAAAAGAAGAGATCAATGCACAGTCCTTGTTTCTCTCTTGCCATTACTAGATCATTGTTCTCCTGCCAACACTCAACGAAGCACACTTATTAAAAGCCTGTTAAAACTGAAATGTCCAGCCCATCTTTCTATCTCATCTGATCCTCATTCTTGATGCTATTATCATCAACTAAAATAAATGACCTCTATATCACAACCCTGATTTTCCAAATGACTTGGGTATCTGGCTCAAAAATTTTCCTCTTCACCTCATTTCTTCCTACATTCTTGCCTATTGCATCAATATTCATGTTACTGTTCCTTCTATGAACCCTTGGGTTTACACTTCCACAATCTTCCCTCCAATGACTTTAATCTCCACTACAACTCACAGCCACCCACAAGTGCAGCACCATCAAAGGATCCCATCATTACCCTGAAATGTTCCCCCTTTAAATTCTTCAGGTCTCTCTGACCCCTCTACTTCTCTCACCCCTTCACTCCTACTTCTGAACCTGTTCTTCACCCTCATCTTGATCCCTTCCCTCAGTATTCCCTCACATCCCTTCTTCTCAGTCTGACTTCAAAACCAGCCTCAACCTCATGATCAGCAATTTCAAGGTACTTTTACTAGTACCCTAGAAACTCCTGACCTTTCTGCCTTTACTGCCCTGCTCTGGCTCCCAGGATGTCCGTGTAGTTGGAAAAAAGTCACCTATGACGACTGCTTGTACTACCAATTCATATCACCAAACTTCATCTGGGTCTTCACCAATGTTTTGCTGACTTTCACACAGCAGCAGCTTAAATTTTTTACACTTTCTTCAAGCCTCTACCTCTTAGCTCCTATTTTGTTGAGATAGGAACCATCTCCCTGAGTTTTCTGAATATCCACATCCCTACCTCAAAATTTCTCTGTCTTCACTGATTCTTTGCTCTTTCTGGGAAGGAAGTATTCTTCCTCCTTGTCAAGACCAGCCCCTCCAACTGTGCCTTTGATCCCATGCCTTCCGATTGCCTCTGGGACTTTTCTCCATCAATTCACTCCTTTTTCTTACAACTAATCTCCCTGAAATATGATATCTGAAATCCTCCAAAAGTCATGTGAAAACTGATTTAAAAATAACGAAACTTTAACTCAATGGAGATATCAAGAGAACAAAAATGTAATTTCCCTACACACACTAGAAATACATATAGAGAGAGAGATAGACATATGCAGCAAGATAAAAGAAACTGATGAAAAAAAGTATTTCATTCATTCATTCGACAAAAATCTTGATTTCCTCTGAAGCCTGTAAGAATCCATTCTGAATGGGGTATTACATACCTGCTATTCATGTAAACAAACATCTGGAAACAGGTTTCTAACCTATGGTACTCTAACTTATCATAAAGACCAGCTATACAAGGTTCTCCCCTAAAAGGCATTTCAGCCTTACTATATCTATGAAATGGTATAACAGGCTCCTACCAGTAATTTGTCTACTAAAGTTGAATAGAAGGTACCATTCATGCAGGAATGGGAAAACCTGCTAAATTCTAAGCCCTTTATTATGTAAGAGGAGTACTAGAATATACATACTTTTTGTTAAAGTAGGCAGCAGGAACTCCTTTCCATAACCTAAACAAAATAGAATATGTATATACAAATGATTTCCAGCTTTGCAAAATTCATGTCCTGATAAATATTATAGAAACATATATCTTGGGGTTAGGAAGGATTTTATAAATGAACTAAAACCCTTGTATTTTACAGATTAAAAAAATTTATAAAAGCTAAAGATTCATTCATTTTCCCAAGGTCAAAGAGCTAGTGGTAGAGTCTGATACCATTACTTTATCTACCACATCATTAAAACTGGAATCATAAGTACAACATTCACAAAATATTCTTCCTGCATAAGACTGCTATTCTGTTCCCCTCTTGTCTGCCATAAAAGGCTGATAAGCATGAAGGAGAGAACATTTTTGAGTCGAAAAAATTTCTGACACTATCTGCAGAGCTGGAGAGAGCTTTAAGATGACTAAACTGTAAGCACAGGTTGATATGCTCAAGAATTCTCCAGATTCCACCTGACACCTATCAGAATGGCAAAGAGGAAAATGACAAATGTTGAAGGAGCTGTGGGAAAACGGGTACTTTAGTGAATTGGTATCAAACTCAGATAGAACTGGGGACCACTAAACTGTACATAAGGATTCCTGTGGGCCTCATATTGACTTAGAAATCACCTATTTCCCAAAGAGATCATAAAAATGGGAAAAGGGCCCACATGTACAAAAATATAGCAGCTCTTTCTGTGATGGCAAAGAATCAGAAATTGAGGGGATGCCCCACCAACTGCGGAATGGCTGAACAAGTTGTGGTGTATGAATGCAATGGAACACTATTGTTCCATAAGAAATGATGAGCAGGCAGATTTCAGGAAAAACCTGGAAAGACTTACAGGAACTGATGCTGAGTGAAGAGAGCAGAACCAGGAGAACATTGTACACAGTAACAGCAACAATGATCGATGACCGACTTGGATAGACTTAGCTCTTCTCAGCAATGAAGTAATCTAAGACAATTCCAAAAGACTCTTGATGGAAAATGCTATCCACATTCAGAGAAAGAACTATGGTGTCTGAATGCAAATCAAAGCATACTATTTTCTTTGTTCTTTTTTTCTTTCTTGTGAATTTTCCCTTTGGTTTGTCTTTACAACACGACTAATGTGGAAATATGTTTAATATGATTGTACATGTATAGCCTATACCAGATTGCATGCCGTCTTGAGGAAGGGGAAAGGAAGGAAGGGGGAGGGGAGCAAGGGGGGAAATTTAGAACTCAAAATCTTATAAAAATAAATGCTGAAAACTAAAAGAAAATAATTTTTTAAAAAAGAAAATCACATATTAATTTGTTTTATTATATTTTTATTTTGTTAAATATTTCCCAATTACATTTTAATCTGGTGCAGACTACACAAAGGAGTGTTGTAGGCCCCATATCTGACACCTCGGCTTCAGTTCATTGTTAGTGGAGTTGTGAATTGATCTAGCCATTCTGGAAAGCAATTTGGAACTCTACCCAAAAAAGTTACTAAACTGTGAATACCCTTTCACCCAACTATACCACTATTATGCCTACAGACCAAAAGAAATCAAAGAAAAGAGGAAAAGGAACTATATGTATAAAAATATTTATAGCGGCTCTTTTTGCAGTAGCCAAAAATGAAAAACTAAAGAAAATTTGGCTATTGGAGAATGGCTAAAAAGTATAATCAATGAATGTAATGGAACATTATTGTACCACACATTTTACAAGAAATTATAAAGTGGACAATTTCAGAGAAAACTGGAAAGACCTTCATGAAATGAAGCAAAGTGAGTAGAAATAGAATAATCTATACAATGATAACATTATAGAGAAAAACAATATTGAAAGACTTTAGTCTGATCAAAACAATGATAAACTGTAAGTTCAACAGAATGAAGATGAAACCTACCACTCACCTTCTACCAGACACATGATGAACTTAACCACAGTCAATATGGCAATCTGTTTTGCTGACTATGAATGAACTTACGGAGACCTTTATTTTTGGCTTTGCCTGTTGTTTTTCTTTTAATTATTTAATGAGGGGGTAGTGGGAAGACAGCTTAATAAAAGAAAAAAGTGGCAGTTGAAAAAGCATTATGAACAAGAAGTCTCCAAGATGTTATGTTTTAAGAAACTTGGTACCAAAAAGGAGCCAACGCAATACATCAATATTATTATGATGATTTTACAAGTCATAAATATGTGGGATACATTATTATTATTGTATGTTTTAGATTGGTTTTTAAGTTAACAAAATGGTAATAATAAAAAAAGAATTCACCAGGCACTCATTTCAGGACTGTATTCTCTAAGCTTATTATTTTATTTTCAGAAACTTCTTTTTAGAAACTCAGTCATTTCTGTGTTGGATATTCTCAGATAGCTTCCCTAAGCAACAATGAGACTAAAACAGCCAATTACATATTTCAAGCAATTCTAATACAAACAAACATGTTTCAAACAATTCAAACTAAAACGAAATACCACATGGTGTGTTATGTGGATACTTCAAGCTAATAGTAACCGTCAACAGGCAGAGGTGAATATATTAACTTCCAACCGACTCTCCTTATACCTACAATTACACACCTACACTGCATATAGTGTAGTACTAACTGTAGAGGCAGTGAATAAAGGCACTGGACCTGGAGTCAGGAAGACCGGAGTTCAAAGCTGTCCTCAGACACTTACCAGCTGTGTGACCCTGAATAAGTCACTTAATCTTGTGTGCCTCGGTTTACTCATCTGTAAAAGGGGGAGGCCATTATAGCCTCTATCTCCCAGGGGTTTCATGAGGACCAAATGAGATAATAATTATAAACATGCTTAACATAGTGTCTGGCACATAGTAGGTGCTTAGTCCCTCCCACCTAAGTCCCTCAATGCGAGTACTATACATGGAAATTCAGTCTCTTTCATAGGTGAGACAACTGAGTACCTGAGCAGTTGAATAACTTAACCATGGTCACATGGACTACAAATAACTCAAATCCAGGCCCCCAAGCCTAGTGTTCCCTTTCCAGAGTGTGCCTGATGACCTTGCTCAGTTCTGCCCCACTTAAATCCAATTCCCTCGCAAGTCAAGACATCACCCTCCTGTCACTGGTCCTCTTCAAGAACCAAGGATGAACAACAACATGGAAATCTCTGAAAGCTGAGCCTGTTTTTGCAAGCTGATGATTCCTTTTCTTTTTCTCAGGATCACAGGATTTAGAACTATATGTAAATAGAAATGATTCCACAAAATTATGCACCTTCCACAGTAAAATCGGCCTCTCTTCCACCTCCCTTTCAAAAAGGGAAAAGCCTAAAGTTATAATTCTAGACTCTTCAATGGAATGTACTCTGTACTCACCTCCACCTGCTTGAATCTTTTTTCTTCCTACACATTCTAATATGAAGCCTTTCTCGATCTCTCCGGCTGCTAGTGATTCCCCATCAATTACTTTGAATATATTTACCTACGGATCTATCTCCCCTGAAGAACGTAGGCTCCTTAATTTCATTTTTTTGTCATGGTATAGCTAGTGCCTGGAAGGATATATGAGATATACTGGGCACTGAAATACTTGTTGAATGATTCCTCAAGAACAATGCTAACCAACACTTTTGGTGCTGGCAAAGAACTGGAAACAAAGCAGACGCTGAACAACTGGGGAGTGAATACATAAACAAACTGCCGTACATGAACGTACTGGAACTTTACATTCTATGCCATCAGATACGGCAAATGTCAAGACTTCATAGAAAAATGGATGGTCTCACATAATTTGATGCAGGATGAAATAAGCCGGTCCAAGAAGATATCATACACAAACACTACAACAAAATAAATGAAATTAATAACAACAAAAATGGCCAAGCTTGACCTTGGAGAAGAGTTAAAAATGCACCAGGTGCCCCCCTTCTTTGCAGGGCTGGAATATAACGTGTGTAAAAAAACTGCCTACACACTCTGACATGGCTGATGTGTAGGTTTTGCTTCCCCTCCTAAGCCCCACCCCCCAGCCCCGCCCCTCTTTTTTTAGTCTTTGTTACAATACAAGAGATGGTTCCTTGAGGAATGGAGAAAAAAAAGAAAATATCTGGAAATCAAGGCAAAGTAAAAACAAAAGATGTCAATGAAATATTTTTTAAAAGAACACGAAGAGTCTTTTGATCAGAAAACATTACAACAGTAGCTTCACTTTAGAGAGTGGATGACATAATACACTGCCTTGGAAAAACACAATGTCAGATTCAGAACCTCTGCCTATCTTCTACCCTGGAGCCACCAGACACAGATAACTCCAGAGTTGGAACACACAGGTCACTGCTGTTTCCTACTAGCAGCTGAAGCAAGTCTTTGTTCAATCAACTTAAATTTTTACTAGTACTTTCTAGCTGCCGCTCAGGCAACTTTCATGGCTTTCTATAGCAATGACAACAAGGATGGCCAGAAAAAAAAAAAAGGCTTCCAGAGAGCGTAACAGCAACAATAATAATTAGTCATTTATATTGTGCCTCCTATGTGATAGGCATTGGACTAAGTGAATCACAAATACTGAGTTATCTCATCTGATACGCAAAACAACTCTGAAAGACAAATGCTAACATTATTCCCATTTTACAGTTGAGGAAATTGAGGCAAACAGAAATTTACTGATTTTCCCAAGGTCAGAGAGCTAACAGTAAGTATCTGAAGCCAAACTTGCACCCAGGTCCTCCTGACTCCAGATCCAGCATTCTGTGCACTATGGCATCACCTAGCCACAGAGAAATGGCCTAAACAGGAAGAAGGCCAATCCCAACCACAACAATGAAAACAGAACAACACTTATTAACAAATACCTAAGCCCTCTGATCTCACAGCCTACTGGGCCAATAAACCACAGGCATTATTCAGGAACCTTACAATTCCCTTCAACTCCCAACCCCACTTTTGGGGTACAAATTATATATTTGTATTTGTACAAAGCTACACAATTATATAAACACTCCTTTACTGGAGTCTCATCTATCAAAAGGTTAAAACCTAGGAAATTATAATTCTGCAATTTACTCCCCCTGATCTCATCACTTTCTTTTTCCATTATGTGTACTTTTAAAATATATTTAGAATCTTCAAATGAGACTCAAATGATCAGTAAGATCATGTTCACAAACCTATCTATTAAACTTGTGCATCGATGTTCTCTGTAACTGCTTTGTTTGCCCTACTGGCCTGAGTTAATTTGCAAAACACTTAATTTTCTAATAGGAAGTAGCTTCTATTCTTAGAAGACTGTGCCCAACAAGTTCTGGCTGAATAGAACTTACCTGCTTGCTAATGAGTTAAACAACTGGAAATGCTTTTCTTCGTTTTTAGGGAGGAAAGGAATAAGCATAAAATTCATTCCTAAATTCATTCTCTGTGCAGGGATGGAAAATTAAAGAGTTTCCAGATGCCAAGCCTACAACTTTTTGAAACCCTTAACTCCAGAAAAAGGGTACCCTGCTACCTCAATTAACTACATGTATAGTCAAGAAAGAACTGCTTCTCCATTAGTAGAATTTTCATAATACCATGTGGGACAGTCTCCTGCAAAGTCAGAGGAATGAAAAAAAGAAAAAAAAATGAGTGGGTAATAGAATACCCCTCAGGTCCTGATCTCTTGTACTATGCATTACTACAGCACATGTAAGGCAATAATGGTGCAAATGAAACTACAACTTTATATACATATACATGTCTGGATGTATGCGGATGGATAAACGAATAAACAGATGAATGAATGAAACGGGGAGAGATTAACCGGCAAAACTACCTAATTTATTATCAGGAAGTAGATTCACGCCTAAGAACAACATGTGCATAATAAATCCATTAGTTAAATGAACAAATGAATTGGTAGGGGAAGCAATATAGTGTGAAAAGAACTAGTTTTAAAGGGTCTGGGTTCGAACTGACTACTCCTAGTACAACCTTGAGCAAGTCACAAATTCTCTGGGCCTATTTCCTCATCTGTTAAAATGAGGACATATAATCTTGAGAGTCTATAGGTCCATGAATGTATGCACGCATGAATGACTCATCATTTCAGGGTTCCATTCTGTTGATATACTACCATATCGACTTACAAACTAGATAGATCCATGGTCCTGTGCATGAGGAAAAAGAGTTCTGTCACACCAAACTGGGGCCATCAAGAGTCAGTAATGTAACTTTGAGGTTGTTCTCTTGGGGTTCACTTTCAGCACTGAAGAGCTCAAGCTCTTAAAAAGGGAGGCCTGCTGCAAATAGCTGTATCTACAACTTTCCTGTTTACCACTTTTCAAGAAGCGTGGTGAAAACAGCTCTGACAGCAAAGATTGCCAAGACTGCCTTCGTGAACATATAAGCCAATACAATTTCTACTTTTAGATATGGCATTATTTCCATTTCAGATGCAAAGGAAAAAAAATTCATTTAAATCAATCTGAAACACAGTCCCCAACCATATGGCTATCAACTGATACTTTTAAAGCCACAGCCTTTTTTTTTTTAAATAACTGAAGACTCTAGTGGAGAAATAAAAAGGTATGTATATAACTGACTTTCAAATCCTCTAAACTATCAGGAGTTTAGTTTTAAGGAGACCTTAAGAATTTCAGAACCTTATTCCAGTCCGAAGGACTCTGCTTTATGACACGATGGATGACAAGGGTCATCCAGTCCCTACATGAACACTTACAATAACAAGGAGCTCACTACCTTACAAAGCGGTATACAGTTCAGCTTGGAAAAGCTCTACTTAGTTAAAAAAAATAAAAGTTCTTCCTCACACTACATTAAAATCTGCTTCTCAGGAAACCTTAATTAGTTCTACTTTCAACATCTTGAACAACACAGAATGAGTCTAATGCATCTTCAAATATTTGAAGGGCCATCAATGTGAAAAAAGCAAGATGTTCTTCCTGCACAGTCTCTTTTGAAAGCTAAACATCTCCAATTCCCTTAAATACATCTTGTGAGACTATTTCCTGACCTGTCACCATCACTATTACCCTCCTATAAATGCAGACCAGCTTGTCCATGTCAGTTTTAAAATATAGTGTCCAAAATGGAACAAAATATTCCAGATGTGGTCTAATAGGTAAGGGGTACAATAAGACTATTACTGCTCTTTTTCTAGAAAATACACTTTTGTCATTTTGTATTTTCTAGGAATCACACAACATCCAATTCTACCAGCAGTATGTTGAGTAGCAAAGAATACTTTTATTATAGTATCTATAAAAAAAATTTCCCCACCAAAACTGATAAACAGTAATGTACAGCTGACACTGTTTCATGAGGTCTTCATTTTAAATCTAGCAAACTCTTTTCTGGGATAAGCACAATGCTTCATGGTACACAAGGTATTCCGACAGAGTTGTCTCCCTAAATTACTTTGGAACACTTAAGACAGTTCTTATTTCCTTTGGTTATGTTGCTCTATCTTTCAAGTAAATAAATATGCCAGTACAGAAGAATCTTCTCACGAGCTACTGCCCTTGATAATTTTGAGTTACAGAAAAAAAAAAATGTCAATTTCTATATCACCTACTATCATTGTAGCTCAGCATCTGGGTTAAAGCTATCTGACATTAAGTGGTAATAATGGAATGCTTCAATATAAGCTTTAATAGAAAAAAAAAACCCTGGATTTTAGAAAAGGAAATTAAATTTCTTGAGAGGAGACTGGATAGTGCCAAATTAGGCATGGATTCACCTTGTCTTGGCATTTCTCTGTCTCCATTTTTTTACCAGTAGGGTATATACATGTGATTTCTTACTTTTAAAAATACCTTTTGGATGGAGAATGAAAACATGCTTCATTTGTTATGCAGTTCTCCAAAAATTCAAATCATTTAGCAAGTACCTTTACTATGTCAGCGCTTTATTACAATATATAGTCAGATGTTAAAAATATTCCAGGATATAAAAACAAAAGCCATTCCTCAGTAGTCAAAAGATATGACAATTTCCAAAAGAAAAAATGCAAACTATTAATAACCATATGACAAAATGCTCCAAATCACTAATTAGAGAAATGCAAATCAAAACAACCTTAAAGTTTCACCTAGCATACTGCAAATTAGCAAAGATGACAAAAGACAGGAATTTCCAACGTTGGAGGGACTGGGGGAGGGGGAATGGGGAGAAAGCACATGATTTCATTTTTGGTGGAGTTCTGAACCCATACAAGTATTTTAGAAAACAATTTGGAATTATAAAAATAAAGTAATTAAAACAACCATGGCTCCTTGACCTAGAAATTCTACTGCCAAGCATATCCTCTAAGGAGGTCACTGTTAAAAAGAAGGGTTCCATATATACTAAAATACTTATAACAGTACTTTCTAGGTGGCAGCAAACAAATGGAAATAAAGTCAATGCCCATCAATTGGGGAAATGGCCAAACAAATTGTGGTACATGAAAGTGATGGAATATCATTGTGCAATAAGAAATGACAAATATGATGAATACAGAGAAGCATGGAAAACTTAGAGGAAATGATGCAGAATGAAGTAATGCCAAGAAAACAATATGCACAATAACAACAACAATGCAAAGAGAAAGAACAATAACTACAAAATTACTAAAAGTGAACGTTGCAAAATTAAAAAGAACTAATATGGCCCCGGGAAGAGATGTGAGAATCCACTTCCCTCCACTCCTTTGCGGGAGGTATGGGCATTGCACAGATTTGCAGATTTTGGTGGTGGTGGTGTACTGATCGATTTTACTGATTTTAATCTTCTACCTCTTTTTCTTCTTTTTCATTAAAAAAATACTCTTGGCTAAATGGTATGGCTCTCGGGGAAGGAAAAAGAGAGGGATAGAGAGGGAAATGAAAAATGGGGCGATTTAAAAACAAAAGATATCAATATGTGGCAGGGTTCTCTAAGAAAGAGGACAGAAGAGAATAAATAAAATTTATTTAAAAAGAACAAAAAACAATTCCAGGGTCAAAAACTAGACAAATTTTTCTCCTTAAAGAGAAGCTTACTGGTAAATCTATTTGCATGCAACTATTCTCTACAAAAATTAATGTCAGTTAATTATGTTTTTTCAAGGCACGGGCAAAAAAGATGATTTTTCACTATGATTTCCAGCACTAAATCAATCTGATTTTGACCAAAATGACCACTATAGGCAAAGAATCCCCAGTACAATAAAAGGAGAAGAAAAATTCAATACTAGAAGCACAGGAAAGCCATCATCACTTTTAATACAGAAAAAAAAAACAATGTTTCACAATTGAGAAATATAATCACAAAAGAAAGTATTTCAATAGCAGCCGTGAAGGATAGACAATTGGCAAGAAATAAGAAAAAAAAAACTAAGCGACACAATCTAAATTACTTCATGCAGTTACAAACCAATCTTTTAAAAGCCAGTACGCCAAGGGGAAGGGCACATTAAGCCTAAGCTCAGCAAATGGTGTCACGTATAGATAGAAATGCTATCAGACATCATTTTTCTACGTCACTGAAGAAGCATTTATTAACCGCCTAGTCCTGCAACTACAAAGACTGTAACAAGTATCACAATCTTTGCCACTGAGAAGCTTTCCACCTAGCTGAGGGAGACAAGATGTACAGATGTAGATTATAGACAAAAAATAGACAGAAAACAGATACAAGCTAATGGAGGAAGAGAAGGAATTATTAGTAGCTAGGAAAGATTAACATGGGCTTCATTCACATAGGAGGGGATATCCAAACTGGTTCCTGAAGAGGTAAGGGAGTCTCCGGGGAGTGACTACATTCCAGACATGGGGTTTTCCAGCCAGTGCAGCAGCATGGCAACAGGAGATGGGGTGCCATGTTGAAGAACATTAATTGTGGCAGTTTAGCTGGACCCTGATCTGCATGAAGGGGGGAATGAATGTGTAATAAGTTTGGAAAGGTAGGCTGGGGACAGATTGTAAAGAACTTCGAATGTCAAACAGATGAGTTTATATTTGATTCTAGGTGTAACAGTGAGTTAATGAAGTTTACTTAAAATAGGGGTGTGATGTAGTCAGACCTGTACTTTAGAAAATCACATAGACTGCAGTAGAGAGAGACCTCAGGCCACAAAACAAAATAAGAAGTCATCCAAGTGAATGGAGTAGAACTAGGGTGATGGATTTATAGCCAGAAATGACCTTAAGGATTACTTAATCCAATCATTTTAGAGATGAGGAAAAACTGAGCTCATAAATAATAAAAAAGCCTTAATGTATTTGTAAGCTTTAATAGCTTTAAAGAGACTTTAGAGAGACACTGCATAGAAAAAACACACCATAGAATTTTCAGAAAATTTTATTATCCAAAAATGATTCAGAAAAGAACAAATGATGACAACAATGATAGAAAATCAATAGTGTGATACTTCAGCCCATTAACAGCTGTTCTTCATGAAATACAATGGCTATTTTAAAAATTCTTTATCTAGTGGTTACCCATCTGTTTTGACAGCAAAAACAAAAATGGCCTCTGTGAACTTTGAGGGAGAACTATGCATCAGGCTGAATTCTGATTGTAAGATCATGAAGGTTAGTTATTTTAACCCAACTGTTTCCTTATAGGATAAGAGACTTCGGACAGGACCTTCTAATCCAATCCCTCATTTTGCAGATAAGAAACTATGGCCCAGAGAATTTAAGTCACTTGCCCAAGGTCATACAGTTACAAGTACCAAAACTAGGTTTGAACCAGGATCCTCTGACTCTAAATTCAGCCCTCTTCCCACTCTATCATGCTGCCTCTTTTCCTTTTCTGTTGGGAGGAGGGTTGGGGAGCCACAATTAGATAACCTCCAGGTGAGTTGATAGCAGGCAGATCATAAGCCCCCTGTTGTAAAAGACTGGGCACTCACTGGCTAGCCTCCCCCCTCTCCTCTCCACGCACACCAATGATATATATCACAAAGAAGTATGAGCATCTGACTGGGGTCAGGAGACTCAGCTTGGAGTCCCTCTCTATCATCAACTCACTGGGAGCTAGGTAATTACACCCTACTTTGTGTAGAACATCACAAGCCACCGTGCCATCAGAAGACTCCTTACTTGGGTGAGAATAAACCCAGAACTGGAGAAAATATCTGGACTATCACGAGCTTAATCCAGACAGCCCAAGCAGGTCAGTTACAAATTCAGCTTGGGTAAAGGCTTGTCTGGGACAGTGCAGGAAGGAGGAACAGGATGGCCAGGCTATTGAATTTTAAGTATAGGATAACTTAGGAAGCTTAAGAATACTTAGCTCAGGGCTAGATCAATTTCCTTCACATGAACTTACCCTGCATTCATCATTTCTGAATTTTCTTTTCCTTTATAAAGAAATCTTAGAAAACAGTCTTGTGAATTTAATGGATGGAATGCGGGACAGACAGGAGGGAGAGAGGTAGATAGAGAAAAAGGGCACCTAGAGATGGCAGCAGCAACAGAAAGAAGACAACAAACAGCAAGCAGGCTTAGGTAAAGCAAACCTCTGAATTGAGGGAACCAAGAGTTGCACAATGACCAAGATGACACATATTTAGCAATGAGTGCAAAGTGAAAGAGCCCTGGGGCCAAAAACAAGGTCCCTGGACCAGTCCTAAATGAAAAGCTGATGCCCAAAGAAGCTTGCTCAGGTCAGTGAACCCCTAAGGGCCAGCCAGACCTAGAGCTGGCATCCTTTTACAATGCCTCTTCCTCAATTACTAGCTGAGCCCCTATATGGGAGGAGTGGGGCTGTGCTCCAGAGACTGTGCTCTACATCAGCACTGCCTTCAAGGTCATCTAGACACCACAATGCCAGATTCTGGTGGATGATCCAGTCACATGCCTAAAAACAAAGGAGTTCTCAAAGTACAAACCGTATCTTCAGAATTACTCAACTGCAACACTAGTGAGGCTAAGAGACCCAACATGTTAAGACAGTTCCAGCCCAGAGCCAAAGCAAACTTGTCCACTAAAGTTAGTTCTTCTATTAGGCAAAAGTTACCCCAAAGTTGTACTGAAATTGCTTAATGACTATGATAAAGAGATATGAATCACTGTGAATTAGGTCATGATCTTTGAGCTCGAAAAAATCAGACAAAGATGCAACTTAAAACACAACTGAAGATGAAACTGCAATCATTTCCACAATATGTTCAATAGGTTGAAGAGTGATGAAAACAAAACAAAATAAAACCAAAAAAATATTTCAAAAGCCAGAGAAAGGAGAGAAGAGTCCATTCTTCAAACAGATAAGAGGTGTCTGCTGCTTCATCATTCTGTGTGATACTGCTGCGAAATGTAGAGAGATCTCTTCTACTCTCTGCAAATCTCCAAACTGCAGCTAAGCAAAAAACAGTCCATTAGAGCTATTTTAAAAGTCCATCCAGATAACTTTACAATTGATTCTGAAACAGCACAGTTGGAAAGACCAAACTGAGCAGCCACCACAAAACAAACTTGCTGGGGTTCAAAAACACTAAAATTTCAATCATAAAAATATAAACTAAGACTTTTTTATCTGACACGACGTCTGGACAAGTGTAAAAAACACAATAGAGGGTTAAAATTAGATGCTTAGATCTTTCTTTTAAGAGTCACAGTAAAAAAAATAATAATTTTAGAGCTAGAAAGATTTCATTTGAGAGTGATCATTATGGCCAATTCCCTCATTTTTCAAATGAAGAAACTGAGACTCAAAGAGACATCATGACTTAACAACTCCTTGGTGGCAAAGCAAGATCTCTAGATTCTCAGTTCAGTGTGCTTTCCACTAAATCTAAAAATAGTTCTTGGACTAAAATTCATCAATCCAATCTTTCTAGAGGTTAGAGCAAGTGCAGCTTTCCAGTACAGTCCCCTAAAAGAGGAACGACGAGGTGGGATAGAGAGTAAGAAGAGGGGAAGGTCTTAGCCAAGTCCCCGTATCCCAACCCCCCTTTGGCAGAAAGATCTTGTGAGCTTCTAAAGGTACTGCGGATTTCAGACTTCCCATCTTCCCATCAATGTCCCAGTGGCATTCTCAGATCAAATGATAGCAGTATCTGGACATAAACTCACAACCCTACAAGGGACCCAGCCTTAAAGAAACTATAAGATGCCTTCTAAAAGTTTTCTGGAACTTCTTAGGCAATCAACAAATAAGAGAAAAGGGATCTGAAAAACCAGGATCCATCATTCAGACCATATTTGAGGTCTCTGAAATAATCACATTTCACTGAATCGACATGAAAAAAATCTCCATACTGATGACACTGCAGTTTCCTTTAAGTATTCAAATATATGTAGTCCATGTACACAGGTGCAAGCACACACACAGACATACATACATACACATACACAAACACACACACACACACACTCTGAAAGCTATCCCAGGTTCAAGGCATACATTGGATAAGCATCAGTGCTACGTCTTGTGCTGGTTACCATGTTTATACAAGAGTTAGGAAAGGGAAAATGGAGATGGGCAGAAGCTGAGAGGGAAGGCCCTAGGAGGAAGGAACTCAGTCCTGGCTGGGGCAGTGGGACTGTGCTGAGAGAAGATCCTCTTACTGGTAATAAGAATATTTGCACACGCTCGCATGCACATACACACACACACACACACACACACACACACACACACACACACACACACGACATTTACACTTACTATTATAACTTTAACTGTTAGCAGCAATAGTATTCTCTACTGGTACTCAAAACTCATCTTTGTTCAACTCTTTTCCCAGTATTCCTCTATATTGTTCCTAGGTTCTAATTTTTATAGAGTGATGAGAGTTTAATTTATTTTCATTGTTCCTCAGACGGTAGATTTAGCAGCAATATATGAAAAAGCAATCAAAATTCACTTCTCTGTTACTTTAATGCCCTTTCCTATTCCATCTGGCTACAGGAAGCAGACAGGAACAGTCTGTTCATTTGTTCCTGCTGTTAGAGCTGCCTCCTCCTGAGAATGGGCTGGCATTAGTGGCAGAACAGTCATAATGTAATCAG
The DNA here is from genome assembly GCF_011100635.1 of Trichosurus vulpecula. Lineage (NCBI taxonomy): Eukaryota > Metazoa > Chordata > Mammalia > Diprotodontia > Phalangeridae > Trichosurus > Trichosurus vulpecula. The sequence goes on from NC_050573.1 coordinate 417,604,308, forward strand.
GTATGGTTATCTTTAGTTTAAATAAATTTCATTAGAGTTGTCAAACTCACTGCAGCAGGCCCTTCAGAATGCTGCCCAATCAGATAAAAATGTAACTGGGAAAGATTAACAAAATAAATTAAAATACAATACAACATAGATAATGTTCATTTGTGATTTTGTTTCTACTTGAGTTTGAGATGACTACATTAGATAAGTGGGTAGGACTCGGCAGGGAATGCCAGGGCTGCCTCTTCTTACCGAGAAACTTGGAATCTTGACCATCTATCAATTCCTCAAGAAAAGAGCCTGAAGCTCAGCTAATTTCCTTCCAGGATCAAGAGGTGATTATAAGCAGCCAGGCTTTCACAGGAATATATGCTCTCTCAAAATTAATGATATGGGGGCCAAAAAGCAAAGAGTTGGATAATAGAGCAGTTTGCAGATCAATCTATGTATATTTACATGCGTGCCGCACAATGAATAGCTGAGCAAAAAAGTCTGTCCTTAAAAATTTTGATAAATATGACTTACACATAAAATTAAAGTTTTAAATATATAACTAGCCATTTTCAATGCTTAACACTAGTTAAAACATGTATATAAATTATTCCATTGAAATGTCCTCAGGTAAATAAAGATGGATTTTCTTTATTTTTTTTTTGACCATCAAAAGTGTCCTTTTGATTTTGATCTTTGCACAAGCATTTCCCCTGATAGTCTTAGGAAAAATAAAGATAAACGATATGTACAGAGGGGGAAATGTATTTATTTTAGAATCATCTGCTGAAGGAAGACATTTGGCTGTGACACATTTATTCAAAACATCAAAGAACAGGTTTTTTGTTTTATAACCAAAGGACGGATTAAGTCACACGTATCCCATTCTTTCTTTTTTTTTTTTTTAAACAAATTGTTATCCTATATGGGTCTCAAAAAAATGCAATCTCAAAATTGAAACCACCCTTTGGGGTTCAATTTAATCCCCTCTTTTTGTATATGATGAAACTGAGTCACTGAGAAGTTGAACGACTGGCCAAAGCCAGAGTTAGTTAAAGGTAAATCCAGGATTAGAACACCCAGATTTCCTGATTGTCGATCCCGCCCTCTTTTCCACTATACCAAAAATAGGTGTGTTCTAACAACATAAATTCAATGTATGTAAAATAGGTTAAATTTTACTTTGATTTCTAAGGAAAAACTATCTGTGGAAGAAAATTCCCTATCTAACAACAACAAAAAAAGTTAATGACACCAGTCTTAAGATGGTACGCAATCCTGGAGGATGCTGGGTATACCATGCTGGGTAACCAGTTATGATTAATAACTGTAGTCCTTTACTAGTAGGTCATTTTGCTTTGTTTCTGTTATCCACCCATCTGCCCTGTTAGCTTACAGAAATTATTCTGTGCTTCACCCATACCTGAAGTTTCCCCAACTGCAGAGTCTTTTCTTTCTACCATGTGCTTGGCCTCTCTGTTGATTATAAATATAGCTCAACAGAATCAATGACTAATAGAGCTGAGTTGCAGTAGCAAACTTTGCCAAATAGGGGCTACCATCTAATACATGATGAACTTCCACCTAGATACTCCTTAAATCCCTGATTTCACATTAAGTTAAATGAATCAATTTCCTACTAGTGGTTTAAGGTGGAATTTATGTGTGTAATGGATGTATTTAAAATAAGAGACACTTGCACCTGATCATATTATTACTGTCCTGCCACCAATGGCAGCTATCTCCTGTGCCTGACATGTTCTCCCTCTCTATTTATGCCTCCTGAACTCCAAACCATTTTTTAAAACCTGATTCGAATGTCATCTTCTCTGGAAAATTTCTATGATCTATTTCTCCTCCCATCACCATTAGTAATCACCTTCCTATCACCCCCTTAGCCACATTCTTTGTTTCGTAGCTGGCAAGTGTAGTAATCTTGGAATATTCTGTATCACAGCTTCCTGCATCGATGTCCTCTCACTCTACCACACTCCAAGTGTCTTGAAAGCAAAACTCATGTCTTATATCAACTTTGTATTTCCCCAGGACCGATACACAATAGATGCTTAATATATGTTTGTTGCTTTTACAGATCAATCATGTTGTGAGGCGGTGGGGGTGTACTAGCCAAATTATTTTGTGGTTAGGTGATGAGGGCATGTGAGAGTCATGGCATGTGTGGGCAAGAGAGCTGGGCTGCATTAAGTTTAACAGCACCATGGCAACTAGATCTTATAGTGGGCCTAGAGTTAGGAAGACCTGAGTTCAAATCCAGCCTCAGACACTTACCTGTGTGTGTGTGTGTGTGTGTGTGTGTGTGTGTGTGAGACCCTGGGCAAGTCACTTAAACCCTTCTGCCTCAGTTTCTTCATCTGTAAAGTAGGGATAATAGTAGCACCCTCCTCCCACAGTTATTGTAAGGATCAAGTAAGATAACTGTAAAGGGCTTAGCACACTTTGCCATTATTGTTATTATCATTGTGAATCATACATATAAATATTATTATTCTAAATACAGGTAAGCTGAAGCCCAGGTCAATGAACCGATTTGCTCCCCATCACAAAGCATCATAAACGACTACAGGTGAGGCAGCCAGTGGCACAGTGGACAGAATGTTGGTCTTGGAAAACCTGAATTCAAATTCTGCCTCAGACACTAGCTGTGTGACCCTGGGCAAGTCACTTAGACCATCTAAGTTTCAGTTTCCTCAGCTGTAAAAGAGGAAGAATAATAGCATCGACCTCACTGGGTTGTTGTGATAATCAAAGGAGTTAACATAAGTAAAATAAGTTAACATGTAAAGAGCTCAGTAAGCCTTAAAGAGCCATATAAATATTATTATTATTGTTGTAATTATTAGTACAGATTCCTGAATATTCAGCCCTTACAACATAAGAACATATGTGATCCTTTAAGGGAAACATCATCTAGAATAACATGGTGTCTGTGGTCAGAATTTGTTTATATGCCATCGCTAGGGCCAGACCTACTGAGGGAGTCAGGAATGAATGAATGACACATGTATTAAGCAGTTACTATGTGCAAAGAACTGTGCTCAGCGCTGGAAATACAAAGAGAAAAGTAAGATAGTCCTTGCACTCCAGAATCTCAGGTTATTTGTGGGGAGACAACTCTTCTATGAAGGTTTCAGCTGCTAGTCAGACAAAAATGTCCCATGGTCCTTAGGGTCCTATGGAAAGAAGATGTCCCTGCCTCTTCTTTATGTCATATGCATTGATAAAATCAAATCCATTTCTGATGCTGAACTGTCTGACAGCACCAACAACACTAGCAGCAATACCCCATATATTTTCTGGGCCTTCAGGAGCAGCAGCAAGGAGCTGCATCCCCACAGGATCTGCTTCCCAGGATGATGGCTGAGGGCACTGGGCTGGAAGCAGTGCTATTTCCAAGGCTCTTGAGCTCAGGGTTCTGGGCTGTCTCCACTGGGGTCTGAGGGGAGCCAGTATTTAGACAGTAGTGGTGCCTGAAGCCCCCTGCCTTCTGTCTCCCCCCTCAGAGTGCCCCACCCCCTTCAGCAGGGCTGGTTCGCCTGTCCTGTTTGAGCAACCTAAATGAAAATGCCAATGCCTTGCAAGGACAATATCAGCACATGCAAAAAGACGCTTCAGTTTCAATTTGGCAACACACAGAAAAATATCAGAGGAAGAATCATTATAAAGGTGATATGATAAAATTTATTTATTCAACAAATATTTACGAAACACCTAGCCTAGAAAGATACAAAATGCAGATAAGCCTGTAGTCTGTCTGTCATGGAGTCTAGTGAGGAAATCTACAAACACAAATAATAATACACACCATATTAAGATGCATGTATTAGCTAGCTTTCTCTCACGCTCTCCTTCACCCTCTCTCAAAAGGTATATGGTGTCCCAAAAGTCTTAGTGCCATGTGCAATTCTAAGCTATGGAAAAAAAAAAAAAAACAACTAAAACTGCACTAAGACTTTCAGGACACCCTATATTCCTCCAATAGAACATAAGCTCCTTGAGGGAAGGGCTTGTTAGGTTTGGGTTTCCTGGTACTATAGCCTATGCCTTGTACATAAGAGGCATTTCACATTTGTTAAATTGAATAGTGTCATAAGGCTCTTAAAAATTATTCAGTGGGAATAGTACATAAACATCTGAATATGATTAATGCTTACACCAAAAAAAAAACCAACTACTTTTCAAATCCTCTGAAACTATATACTACAACAAATTAACATCAAGATCTCTGCTATAGAATGAAACTGGCCTGTGAAAATAATCAGGAATATGCACAATTAAGACAGACATGAAAACCTAAATAGCTGAGAAATGCCTCTTGACCTAAATCTCACCCACTTAGAAGGCCTAGAAAGGTCTTGGAAAAATAGGGAGACAGTCCCTCTGGTAAACTAATCCACTAAAAGTTCTTTCCTGCATGAGTATAATTCCAAGGTGATAATGAGTAAATACTTTAACCCAATAAAAGTAAAAATGTCTAGACAAAAAGGCTTCGATTATATCTCCAACTATTCAAAAGGGTGGGAAGCGTGAAATGGAAGGGTCAGAAGAGAGTGTTAAGGGAGAACTTCTTAATGAAGGCCTAGGCCTTATGGTACAACCAATATGCTCTGCGTGGTTATCAACCAATGCAAGGCCTAGGGACTGTTTGCTGAGATTGTTGTTGTTCATCCTTCATTCTCAAAGAGGACCAATGACATCAGGAGGGTGATATCTCGACTTGCAAGTGAACTGGATTGAAGTAAGGCAGAGCTGTGCACTCATCAACTCCAATGTCTCCTCCAGAGTGCAGGACCTATGTTTTCACGAGATGCAAAACAGAAGGGGCTCATCTCCCCATTCCAAAGGATGCTCAGGTATCAGGTGACTGCTTCCTTATCACATGTTAATGAAAAACCTTTTAACTGGCTACTAAGCCATAACTGAGTGGTGGGAGAACTGGTAGAAGCACAGGCTGCCCAACTTCCCCACTCCATGTGCCCAATGCACTGCCCCACCCTTTCTTTTTCCTTCTGCAACGTTTATTCTCTCTTAATCTTAGGTGAATCAGACACAGAACTGATTGTGTCATGTCCTTGTGAGTGACAAAGGGTGAGAACCACAAGAAGTCCAGCAACTAGAGTCCATGGCAGCAACTCATCAGTAAAACGACTTTTTGTCACCATGTAGTAAGAGGACAGCAGTCAAAAAATACCTGCACATGCTCTGAGGTACTAACCATTAACTCACTGGGTGTCATCAGGCAATTCACCTCTCCTCCCTGGGCCTGAGTTTTCCTATTTGTATAATTAGCTAGTTTGAATAGTTTCTAGAAAGCTCCTTCCACCTGTCACATTCTAATGTGCATGTCACTCAGAGTAGATGTTAGTGTTCTGCAAAGTGTGAAGCCACTTAAAAGCACAGGGGAAAAATCCCTCAGCAAAAGGTATAGTTCTCTACACTTACAGAACCAAACTATCCCTTCATGTCTGGTCTTGCTCAGGTCACTGCAAAAACACTTCCACTTCAGGCTCATGCCTTTGATTCCATTACCTTCATCACCTTGAGATCATCCCATACATGCAACAATGGAAGGCAAAGCATCCCTCTGTACCACGGATACCTGGGAATGAACCTCAGGGCTCCCTTTTCAGGAGCTACAAGTCTCAGGGGTCACTCCCAGGAAGCTAAAGCACCTAATGCTACAGGAAAATCCACAATTTGCCTACTGGAGCTGTAAGCATTGGGTTAAGGCCACTCTCCACCTCTGCTCTCAGCCCACACCAAGAGGTTAGGTAGGCACGGTACAGTACAAAGAGCCAAGGCTTTCAAAGCCAGTGAACCTGGACTTGAATCCTGACCACAACTTATCTAATGGGGAACACCTCAGAGAATCACTTAACCTCTCAGTTTTCCCACTGGTAAAACAAAGGAGTTGGACTAGATGACCTCTTAAATCCCTTCCAGTTCATTTTAAATCTAGATCTGCCAATCCTAAGTCGTTTGATCACTCTGACTTATTTTCCTCATCTGTAGCCCCTCTGAGTCTCACAGTTTCTTCATTTAAAAAATGGAAACAATGCTGAGGCTCAAATCAGATAATGTACATAAAACAAAAGTTTCTGTAGGTGGTACAAGTGTTCCTATTACCATTTTATAGATAAGGAAAATATCACCAAGGAAGGTTAAGTGATTGGCCCAACTGCAGAGCCAGGATTCAAAATCCAGGTCTCCTGACTCTAAATCCAGTGTTCTTTCTACAACCCCCATTCTGTCCTCTCATAAAGACATCATGAGCAAAGTTCTCTTTAGCGTGGGCCAGGTTTCTCCTTAATGGTAATCACATAATGAAAGCTACGTAAGACTCTGGGAAATCTGCCTGCCCCATATTCTGTCCTTCCTGCCCATACAAGCTTTCTTGCATGCCGCCATCTTCAGACTTAACCCCAAAGAAGAAACATTTTATCTTACTAAAAAATACTGTTGAAAAATGGCCCACGGAAAAGAAAAAAAAAATCTAGCCATGACCTCAAACTGTGAGACGTTTTTCACCTATTTAGAATGTTTTATAACCTTTCTAAAATAACACTTTCCTCCTAGAGAAAGCAAATGCTTTGTAAACACTTGTGGCCACCATATCAGAATTCCCTCTAAAAAACAAACACAGCACGTTAATGTTAGAAAGGATATTGCAAATTATATAATCTAACCTCCTGATTTTACAGACAAGGAAACTAAGGTCCTTTGATTTTCGATTTTCATGATATGATATCACACAGCTTCACCTACTGAAAAATGGTCAAAGGATATGAACAGGCAATCTCAAGGAAAGCAAACTAAGCTATCTATAACCATATGAAAAAAATGCTCCAAATCACTAATAATTTGTTGTTGCTCAAGTCGTTTTCAGTCACGTCTGACTCTTCATGACTCCATATGCGGTTTTCTTGGCAAAGACACTGGGGTGGTTTGCCATTTCTTTCTCTAGCTCATTTTACACCCGAGGGAACTGAGGCAAATAGAGAAATATAAATTAGAACAAAGTTCTATCTCATACCCATCATGATGGAAAAACTGACAAAAAAAGGGAAATGACAGATGTCAGGAGAATTTCCAGAAAACAGGCGTATTGATGCACTCATAGTAAAGCTATGAATTGAAACAGCCATTCTGGAAAGCAATTTGGAATTATGCCCCAAAAGTTACTAAAACAATGCTACTACTAAACCTAAAGGCTAAAGAGGACAAAGAAAGAAGAAAAAGACCTATATGTAAATATTTATGTATGTAAGTATATGTGCATATATATGTGTGTGTGTCTATTTTTTTTCATAGTAGCTCTTTTTGTAGTGGCAAAGAACTAGCAACTAAAGGTAAGCCCATCAGTTGGGGCAAGGCTAAACAATTTATGGTATATGAATATAATAAAATATTATTGTGATATAAGAAATTATGAAAAGCCAGTTACAGAGAAACTAGGGAAGAATTGTATAAAATGATTCAGAGTAAAGTGGGCAAGCCAAGAGAGCAATTTACAACATAACAACAACACTGTAAAAATGAACAATTTTGGAATACTTAAGAACTTTGATCAACACAATGTCTGGAGGCCCAAAGGATGAAGAAGGCTACACAACTTCTGACAGAGAGGTGATAGATTAAATATGCAGAATGAGACACATTTTTGGACAATTATGGTATTTGCATTACTTGATATGCATTTTTGTTACAAGGGCTTTGATTTCCTTTTTTCCTTTTTTCAATGTGGAGGGAGGGAGAGAAGATAAATGTTTCTTTGTTTTTTTAATTTAATGAAAATTACAATCAAAAAACAACAAAAACAATATAACCCAGCTTATGTGACAAAGCCAGGATTCAAACCTAAGTCTTCTAACTCCAAGTCTAATGCTCTTCTCACTACACCACTCACCTCCCTCCTTGCTTCTGATATCAGAATAAGCGTCTAAAGTACAATTTACCCAATCCAGCCAAGGTGAAGTCACCCAACATATCCCTTTTCCTCAGAATGAAGTTTTCCTTCCCTAGAAATAGCCAAATATACCACATCAAAGATCTCACTACTGTGGAGAATTTGTGGCGAGTTCAGCTCTGAGGCACGGGGTTGATTAAAGGGTAGGGAAAGGAAAAATTAAAGGAAGTAGGAGAATGCAGCCTAGAGAAAAGAGAGCTGAGGAACAATTTAATACTGGCTGGCAAGGATTCAAAAGAGAACAGCGGCCAATTATGCTGTGCCTTTCTAAGTACAGAGGAAACTAAATGGCCAAAATACAGAACAAGGGATTCGGCTGATATGGTCAGAATCATTTAGGTAAAAATATCTGGTTTCTGAGTATACTCTAGGAAGGCATAAAAAAGGCTGTGGAACCTAATTCTCAAGGTCTTTTAAATGGGACTGATTTTCAACTCTCTGGGATGGCTTAAGTGTAGTCCTAGATGAAGGCAAAGAAAATGAAGTAACCTTTATGATTAGAGGCCTTGAATCCATAGCAATAGGAAATAAAGTGGAAAAGAGGTGGGAATGGTACACAATCAGCAGGGCCAAATGCAGACATAATGGCTACAGTCTGTCTTTGGTATCCTCCCAACCTTTTAACTGAAATAAGTAATCACTAGTTAAAAAAAAAAAAGAAGGGGAGAGTTTCTCAAATGAGATTATGTTCATCACCTTAATTTGCTAGAGGAATATGGTATAGCACCAACTACAATTCAAAAACCCTGTTTCTCCCTCTATCTTCTGTGCTTTCTTCCCTATTCACTTGTTTCCCTACTTCTTTTTTGTTCTGACCGCTTTCCTCTTCTCAATTTCTCCTTCCTGAGCTAGAAGGAAAAAGAAAAGGTTAAAGAAGGAAGATGGGAAGGAATGCAAGGGACAGTTGGAAGAAACAAAAATTACAGAATTTTAAAGCTAGATATCACCTACTGCTTCTCATTTTATAAATGTGGAAACTGAGGTCCAGAGAAGTGAAATGATTTTCCACAAAATTGTACATATCTGCTATGTTGACCATGTTACTTAAGCATTCAATGACAGGGGCACCTATTTCCTTCATTTTAAAAACTATCACTCTCTGAATGAACTTAGACTACTACCAGAAATGGAATGAACACTCCCTTGCTGCAGAAGTATATTCTTATGACTAAGTATTTTTTATTTGAATGGAGGAAGATCCTCTATAGATGGTAAAGTCCTCCAGGTGCTCTGGTTTACAGATGACTTTGTACTACCTGTAACAAGCCTCTGAATGTGATAGAACTTCTTGAATGTGATCCGCAACTACAAGCGTTTGATCTAACAATTCACACAAGAAAAACCAAGCGGATGAAAAATGTCCATATTCCCAATGCCCAGTTGGATAAACAGCCCGCTGATCTATTTCATTAGTACATATATCTTGAGCAAACAATGCTAATGAACAATGAGTTAGACCCAGAACTGGAAGAGACTGAACTGAATTGCAGTTGGGAAAACTGTGTAAAAATCCCAAGTTGTTCCTTGAAACAATACTTTATCTTTACAACACAAATATTCATCCAATAATGTTCTGTGACTACATGGCTGCGATCGAAGTTATGGATCACCCAAAAGCTAATGGAAAGATATATGGCAGGCATAGTAGGCATCAATATATTTCTTATCACTCTCCCTGGAGCATGATACATTCCAGCCAAACTGGCCTACTAGCTACAAATAACATTATCTCCCACCTCCTTGTCTTTGAAAAGGCTATCTCCATCCATGCCTTCTTGGAAGCCTTCATTCAGTTCTGGGTTCAATTCAATGTCACCTCCTTGAAGTGTCACCTCTATGAAGCCTTTGCTCATTCTCCTAGTTAGCATCCCTCTGCCAAAAATTTTTTTTAAAAAATTACTTCAGGGCGGCTAGGTGGCGCAGTGAGTAGAGCAGCTCTGGAGTCAGGAGGACCTGAATTCAACTCTGCTCAGACACGTGACACACTTACTAGCTGTGTGACCTTGGGCAAGTCACTTAACCCCAATTGCCCTGCCAAAAAACAAACAAAAAAAAACTGCATATCTACTTTGTTCCTAGTATTATTATTCATTTGTCTATGTACATGTTCCTTCTCCCAGTGGAAGAACAAAAACTATTTTCACTTCTGTCTCTAGACCTCAGCACCTCACATAGTGCCTGGCATAGAGTAGGTGCTCATTAAATGCTGAATTGGACTCAAGTGACATGAACAGCCAAGCTGTCATTCAGAAGACGTATGTTTGGAAAAGAACACAGGTCAATAATATTCCAGGGCATCCAATGCACATCAATTCGGGAATTCCCTTGAACAATACAAATCACCCCTCAGTCCTGCCTCCCCCCCAGCACCAGCCTTCAGAAAGCGCTTCATCAGCTTTAAGGTGCAACGTGAACATTCACTCTGACTATTACCTTTGGAGGACAATCATGATGATGATAGAAATAACAAGAACAGATGATTCCTATGGCTCTTTAAGGCTCACTTAACACCTTATCTCATTTGAGTCTCACAACAGCCCAGTGTAATAGGATCTCTAGGCATTGTTATCCCCATTATATAGATTAAAGTAATAAAGCTTAAGAGAGGTTAAGTGATTTACCCACAGACAGAAGGATCATAAGCGGAATTTGAATCTAGGTCTCTCCTGCCTCCAAGGCTAGTGGTACCATTCAGTAAGGAATAGAGGGGCTTTGCCTCAGTTTCCTCACCTGTAAAATGAGCTGGAGAAGGAAATGGCAAAACACTCCAGTATCTTTACCAAGAAAACTCCACATGGGGTCACGGAAGAGTCAGACACGACAGAAACAACATCACAGATAAGGTAATAGTCCTCAACTCTTCACTCTCTCTCACACATCTCCGAATGACTCAGTCACAAGACAACTCTTGTCACTTCTACCTTCTCAATATCTTTTGCTTTGGTCTCCTCTTTGCTCCATCTTCAACTATTTTAATTGCCTCCAAACTGGTCTCTATTTCCACTCTTTCTTCTCTCCAGCCCATCCACCTCTAAAATTATCTTCCTAAAACATGCAGCAAATGTCACCCCGCTGCTCAATGATCTTTGGGCGCTCATTTTTGCCTCCAGGATAAAACTCAAATCCTCACCCTGACATTTGATGTCCTCTACAATCTAGCTCCAGCCTAATTTCATGGGTCTGGCATTTGTGTGTTTGTTTTTTTCATTTTAAAGTACATTTTCTCCCGGTGGTATTATTTCAAGATGACAGGTCTAGGTAAAACTTGAATATTGGATGGATTACAACTTTCAAATCTTAGCATGTCTCCCAATATCCAGATTAAACTTTGCCTATGTAGTAAGTAACTGACCCAAGGCTTAAGGATTAAATATGACAAATTAATCCATATTACAGTGTCGGTGAATGACACACTTCACCTTACAGATAACAAAAGTTGCCTTTTGGAGATAATATTTCACTTTTATTGTCTAAGTCAGAGTAAGGGGCAGTAGTGGGGACTGAAGGCCAAGTAGGACAAGCCAGTGCTGTGGGCAGCCCAGTAACAAAGCTATTTATGTGACTGCAGTCGCTGTTTCTAGGGCCTCCCAAATGAGCAACAGCTTGCTTGGCACGGGTATCCCGAAAGTCATAGAATTATATTTTAAATATATTCAGACTACTCTGCTCATATACATATTAATCCAATTCAATAAATATTTAATAAGTAACTATGTGCCTGACACTGCAAATACAAATATGAAAAACATCTTAGTCTGTGCTTTTGGGGAGTGTATGCAAATCTTCAGGGGCTCACTCAGTGAGATCTAATAGGTGAGATAAGTCAACTGCAAAAATAAGTATGACACAAAGTATATTTTACTATTTTATTTTTTATGGTTATTATATTTTATCATTATAGTTATTATATATGTTTATATTATATTATATAGTATATTTATTATATTTTACTATTACTAGTATTTAAGAGCAAAGGAATCACCAAATATTGTCATCTCTTGAATATGCCCCCTTCTCTCCTCTGACTCTGCCACCACTCTAGTACAGGCCCCCATGACCTCACACCTGGATTACTGTGGTAGCCTGTTGGTGGGTCTACCTACCTCAAGTCCCTCCTGGCTACAATCCATCCACCATTCAGCCATTAAAGTGATTTTCCTAAAACACAAATCTGGTCATATCATCCCCCTACTCAATAAACTCCAGTGACTCCTATTGCCTCCAAGATCAAATACAAAATGTTCTGTTTGGCATTCAAAACTCTTCACAACCAAGCCCCAGCCTACCTTTCCAGTCTTCTCTCACCTTATTCCCCAACCCAATCTAGTGTCACTGGTCTCCTGGCTGCTCCACGAACAAGACACTCCATTTCTCGGCCCTAGTCCCTCTCCCTGCTCCACTCTGACTGCTGACCTCCCTGGCTTCCTTTATGTCTCAACTAAAATCCCACTTTCTTCAAGAAGCTTCCCCAGTCCCTCCTAATTCTAGCACCTCCCCTCTGTTAATTATGTCCCTGCTTATCCTATAGAATTTGCTTTCTATATATTCATTGACATGTTGTCTCCAATAGACTCTAAGCTCCTTGAGGGCAGAGACTGTCCCTTGCCTCTTTCTGTACTCCCCAGAACTTAGCACAGTGACTGGCTCACAGCAGGTGTTTAATAAATAAATGAATGAATGACTGTTAATTCTATTTCCATAGTCACTTTTGCATCTATCATCTTGTTTCCATTCCCACAGCCACAAGGCTAGCACAGAGCCTTCTTACTTAGTCTATTTTAACAGCCTCCCAATTAATTCCAAATAATTAATTACTCTTCTCCCAGTCTCTTTTTTATATAATCTAGCCTCCATACAGATGCCAAAATAATCTTCTTAAGTTCTGACCATGTCACTTATTCCCCTCAAAAATCTTCAGTAGGTCCCATCTCTTCTAGAATAAAATACAAACTCCTCAGCCTGGCTTAATGCAAGGTGCCTACAAGCTGGGTCCACCGTTATCTGAATATCAGCCATTCTACTTTCCAGCCAAACTGGCCTACCGGCTATTCCCCAAACTTCATAGGCCATCTCCTTCTTCCAAGTATCTGTATAACTTCTTCGATCCCTCTCCAACCCAAAGTACCCATCTCCTCATTTCTACTTCTTAAAATGTTTATTTTCCTTCAATGTTCATCTCAGAGGACAACTTCTTTGCAGGCAGCTTCCCAGATCCTACTAGTTGTCAATCTTCCCCTCTGCACAAACTACCTCGTATTTACATATAAATATGAAATACAGACATGTGAGTATACACATACACACTCTGGGTTCACCCAAGCTCCCCCCACCCATATAATTTTTTAAAAATAAAGATTGCTTCATTTGTCTTTGTATCCCTAAAGCCTAGTACAGGCTCTGCATACATTAGGGGCTTAATAAATGTTGAATTGATTTGAAAGCACAGACCTAAACGGAGTGCAATAAAAAAGGAGACTGTTTTCAGCTCCAAGGATCAAGGAAAGTCATGGAGGATATAAAACCTGAGCTAGACCTCAAAAAAAGATGTTTTCAACAGATTCCAAGATTGTACAATACTATGAATAGATGAAATGAGTAAAGTATACATTACAAGCAGGGAGGATGGCCTGCCAATACGTCTAGAGGAAACAGCAAAGGGGCACAGCTAAACGAGATTAGGAGACAGCAGGTAACTCAGTTTGGCTAGATCAGAGTGCATAAAAGGAAGTAAAAGAAAAAAAGTCTAGCAAGATGGATAGGCCTTAAAAGCCAAGCTAAGGAGTTTTTATTTTATCCTATTGTTAATAATAAATAAGGAGCCACTGAAGATTTCTGACATTAGAAGATTATCTTGCTGTGGACTAAAGAAAGAAAAACTAGGGACAGGGAAACCTTATTACAATGTCACTCTAGAGAGAGGTGATCCAAAAGACCAAACGTAATGGCAGCAGTCTAAGTATGATTTCCCAGACTCAAACTCCCTTCCCTAGCCACCGCTCCCCTACATATGTTGTCTCCCAAATTAGAATGTAAGCTCCTTGAGCCCAGGAAACTGTATTCCTTCTGTATTTTTATCCCCATCACTTAGTACAGTGCCTGGCACACAGTAAGTACTTAATAAATGTTTTTCACTTGTTCGTGATTTGGCAACTGAGTGGATATGGGAAGTAAGGGAGAGGGAAAGAGTCAAAGATGGAAACATAGGCATAGGAGCAGTAGAAATTGATTACTACATGTAGTTCAGGAATGATGCAGCCAAGGAGATGACACAAACATCTTCTGTGTCAATGTTTCTGCCTAATTTTGTGAATTTTTTAAAACTTTACTATGAAAAATTTGAAATTTTTTTTTTGCTTTATTGCAACTTGATATTTTTTAATTAAGTAAAAGAAACTATTATCGTAGTAGCATTAAACAGACTGCTGATAAATTTAACCACCTACTTCAACTAAAATTTAGTCAAGCAAAAGACGAGCCTGAAGTAGTGAAACTGATACCACAGCTCTATCACTTTTGAACCACACCCATATCTGATTGCTAAGTCCTGTCCATCCTACCTCAATAACGTGTCCTCTATTTATCCCTTCTCTCCACTCACATTGCCATACCCTAGGTTCAGGCCCTCATCGCCTCTGTCTGGACTTTTACACTCCCCAAACCATCCTCCACACAACTGCAAAAGTGATATTGCTAAAGCACAGGTCTGAGAGTGTCACTTCCCAGCTCAAAAATACAAAAATCTTCACGATCTGGCTCCCACCTCTATTTCCAAGCTTAACACACATTATTCTCCATCATGCACTCTATGGTCTAGTTGAACTGGACTATGTAGGAAGCATTCTGTCTCCCATCTTTTTACCTCTGCACAGACTGGTCCAGGTGGCTGGAATGCACTCTTCTCTTCCCCTCCATCTGTGTGTCAGAATCCCTGCTCCCTTCAAAGCTCAGATCAATTGAATTTTCTATATATGAGGCCACTGCTGACCTGACAGCCTCTCTCAGATGCTAGTACCTCCCACTCCAAAGTTATACTTTACACATATTTTATGTTTACTTACATATGTAACATGTTTCCCCAGATAAAACATAAATTCCTGACTGCAAATACTCTTTAATTTGTGTCTTTGTATCCCCAGCACAGTCCTTAGCGTTGAGTCTGGGCCTAACCAATGCCTGCTGACTGATACAACATCTAACTTTGTTTCATGGTTTCCAGGTGACCCCGCAGGTGAAGGAGAGACACACGCTGGCTACAATACATTTCCAATGATGATCTATCCATAAGAATAATATAGGGGTTAGCATTAGAAGCAACAAACAAGAGAGCTAAGTCACGTATTAAGAGCGATAGACAACAGCCCAACTATCACTGAAGAAAATGTGACAAAAGACCTAGACCAGAGGAAGGCTTCCAGCACGCTGGATAAAAGTGCTATGGAGGATCCATGGGAGAAAATGGACAAGAATCATTACAGGATAAGGAGGCATGGAAAGGTGAGATCCCAGGTCCATCCATCACAGTGTTCTATTCATCTTACCTGGGTTAGGAGGATCATGACATACTTTAAATAATAATCAAATATGCAAAATCAAATGGATAGTTTATCCAATTTGAATAGACATATATTTTGGACAATTCGGTTCCCAGCACACGTCATCATTTCCAGCAGGATATGAGTTTTCAGTTATTTTTGTGATACTAATGACAGATCCGTACTGGCCTTTAGCCCTCAGCACCACTCCCAAGTGCTCTACCTCCAAGATCCTTTGAAGTTTCCACCTGTAATTACAATCTCCTGTCCTGTCATCTCCCCTAGCTCACTCTTCCTGAACTTGTTCCTTGCCTTTATCAAAACTTCTGGCTGTAGCGCCTCCTTCCCCCTCCCCATCCATCATTCTAGCTCTCCATCACCTTTTCCCTCAGTCTTGACCTTAGCGTAGGCCATCAATAATGCAAACTCCTCCACTCACAGTCCCTTGGTACCTTGACCTTGCCATGTTCCTATCCTATTAATTCTCAACCCTGGGTAACCCCGAACCATCTGCCTCCTGCAGTCCTCTTACTGAGAGCCCAAACTAGTCAGAAAACCCTGCTGACAACCTTCGGCAAATTCACACATACCTCTGCAAAGTCCCGTTATAAGGCAATCCTCTCTTTTATTTCTGATTACACATATGTCCCACAGTAGCTACTCCAAAGATTCTTCTCAGACTCCTAACTCTACCCTAACCCAATCCTCTCTCTCTCTCTCAGCAGAGGAAATCATCTCTTTTAACTAAAACAAGAGGTGATAAAATGTGAGTTTTTTGCCCCGCCCCCCAAATCTGAAGACCTCTATATAACTTCATCAATCCTTTCCTTTCCTCTGCTCTTATATATTAAGGCAGTGGTTCTTCTTCTCAAGATGAACCTCCCCACCACACAGCCCAATTCTACCCCAACCAGGATCTCTCCCCTGATTTCCTCTACCCATCCATCCCGTTTCATTTTCATTCTGTCCTTCCAATGGTTCTTTGGGCCTTGCCTACCAACAAGTTCAGGCCTCCCCTAAAGAAACCTTCCGGGTTTCTTGTCTTTTTCATGCCCTCATCTCCTCTCTCTTTCATTTCAGAAATAGTGTAGTCAATATTTAATAATAATAAGTAGGATTTATACAGCCCTTTAAGGTTTTCCTTTCTTGTCCCATTTGATCCTCAAAACAACCCTGTGAAGTAGGCACTAATATTATCCCCACTTTACAGATTAGACAATTAAGGCAGAGAGAGATTGACTGACTTGCCCAGAGTAAGAGCTAGTAAGAGCCTGAAACCAGGTTTTGAACTCACGTCTTTTTGATTCAATGTCCCAATCTCTAGCCACTGTACCACAAACGAGGCATGATTCACCGAGGCCCATGCATTTTTTTTAAACCCTTGCAATTCCAGCAAACTGCTGAAAGCACTTTCTCCAAGGTTTCTCCAAGTAACCTATCAGCTAAATACAGCACCTTTATATCAGCCTTTATCTACCTTGAGCTTTCTACTACCTAAGAAACCCTGGTCAGCTCCAACTTGATTCTCTTCACCCTAGAATTCTCTTCTGGTTTCTCTCCCACCTCAGAGACCACATCTTTCCTTTCTCCTCCACTAGTCTGTCTTC
Source organism: Trichosurus vulpecula (assembly GCF_011100635.1). Classification (NCBI taxonomy): domain Eukaryota; kingdom Metazoa; phylum Chordata; class Mammalia; order Diprotodontia; family Phalangeridae; genus Trichosurus; species Trichosurus vulpecula. The sequence goes on from NC_050573.1 coordinate 417,621,410, forward strand.
TTCCTCAAAGCCCTCAAATGTAGGTGCCCTCCAAGGCTCTGGCCATGGCCAAGCTGCTTCTCTCTGAGCCCTGATCACTCTCTTTAGTTCCAGTCACTTAACTTTCTAAGTGATATGTTTCCACCTGGATATACCACTTGCCCCTCAAATTCACCATGTCCAAAAATGAACTAATCATTCCACTTAAACCAACCCTTCCTCCCAACATCCCTACTTCAGCCAACTGAACAAGCATTTTACCAAACTCTCAAGACTCCTAAGTAAACTACACACACACACACACACACACACACACACACACATGGAACAAAGTCCTATGACTTATATGAATTCCATAATATCCATACCCTCCATACCCTTCATCCTGTCAATGTCCTCATTCAGTACTTTTATCACCTCTTACTTGAGTTATTTTAACTGAATCCTCTGATTAGACACCAAGCTTCTCATTAGATCATGAGCTCCTCAAGAGTAAGAACTGTCTTTTCCCTTTCTTTCCACATCCAGCACTTCGCACAGTGCTGGGCATACAGAAGGTGCTTAATAAATGTTCACCATGGTCTCCCTACTTCCAGATTATCTCCTCTCCATCCTTGACAGTGAAGCTAAAGTAATCTTCCTAATGCTCAGAACTTACCAAGTCACTCTCCCCATCAAAAAAAAAAAAAAGCTTACTGGATAAAATACTAACTCCTTAGCCTGACATTCAAGATCTTGCGCAATCTGGCTCCTAATGGCCAATCTAGCTTTATTGCACTCTATTCCGCCCCATGGACACTTTATTCCAGTCAAACTGGACAGACAGTGAGTGGTTCCTCTATCTTGTCCAGTTTTCTCTTATCTCTGCATTTGCTCCAGGCCTCTCCCATGCTTCAAAGAGGTTCCCACCCCCTCTTCACCTAGCGAAAATCTTTTTCTTCCTTTAAGGCACCAGCACCTTCCTCTGAGAGCCTCTGCAGAAGCCCTTGGCCTAAAGCTTATCAGTCCTTCCTCACATTTCTCAAAACACTTTGTCAGCACTTGTCCTTAGCTCTTATCTCATTCTGTCTCTCATCATGCTCATAAAACACACATCCAACCCTCTCCCCCATCAAATTATATAACAACGTCTTCCTCACTTTATCCTCAGTCCATGGTACATAGCCTTGGGAAACAACACGTATTTAAAACAATGTATGTTTGCTAAATTGAATTCGCCTCCTCTCTCACCTGAGCCCCACATGACATGAATTTCCAGGATGGGGATGGTGCAGGGGAGGCCTGGAACTATTTCAAGTTAGGGGATGGAACTTATTCATTCATTTCCTTTGCCTCATCAACAGAATGCTCTAGTCAAATGAACTAAATGGGCACAAAGAATGAACATTAGGTCATGATTTCCCCCAAACATTAATATATGTTTACATGTAAATGAACACAAAAATCAGACAAATGACAAAACCTACATAAATATATAAAATGGACAAAATCCAAAATAGGTGTATAAAATATACAAAAATATCTCTCCACAACACCTGTTCCAATGCTATACACAGTTAGCACTCAATAAATACTTGCTGAATAAATTAATAAAAGTATTAGAATGCTGTCTTTTGGGACAGCTAGGTGGCGCAGTGAGTAGAGCACCAGCCCTGGAGTCAGGAGGACCTGAGTTCAAATCAGACCTCAGACACTTGACACACTTACCAGCTGTGTGACCTTGGGCAAATCACTTAACCCCAAATGCCCTGCCTTCTTCCCTCCCCCACAAAAAAAGAATGCCATCTTTTGCACATACTTGTATTCCCTGTGAGAAATTCTTTTGATGAGCTGACCGTGTAAAGAAACTAATCACAGAAAAATCTTGCAGAAATAAGATCCACTACTTTTGACAATAGCTGGGTAACCTACACCTTCCAAGTGTTCATGTAATGAGCGGCCCAAATACATGCATTCAACTGACCTGTGGCACAGATCTAACCTGAGAAGTTCTCATTCTCCAAGGTGGGGTGGGGGTGGGGGCGGAGAAGAGGAGTAATACGACCAAACTTTACATAATCTCTCTTGTTTCTAGAAGTCAGTAGCAATAATTCAAGAACAAACCTTTCCTTGCGAAGTGGGAGAGAAGGAATGGAAAAGGGATATAAGAACAAAGGGAAGTATTGGAAAAGGAAGACGAAAGATCCCAGTTTTCCCATTTAGATGAGTTTAAGCAAGTCATTTAGAAGCAGCAGGGTATTAGTAGAGAGAAGGCCTCTCTTAGAGTCAAGACAACTAGTATTTTCAATTCCTCCAAATACAATCTGGCCATATAACCCTGGGCCAATCATGTAACCACTCCTCAGTGCCTCAGGAAGCTCTCCAAAACAGTATTGTTAGAGGAAATCTTGTTGCTGGGAGGTACACAGATGAAATCACAGGAACCAATACTTTAATTGGGGGGGAGTAATTATTGCACTCCATTGGTTCTACTCAGGTTCAAAAGACCCAAATTTCACAGTAGCTCCTGGTGAGGGAAGAAGGGAAGAGAGGAGAGGGAGAAATTAAAATAATTAAGAATTAATTTAAAATTAATTAAAAATTAATTTAAAAAAGAATTAAAATAAAAGGGCTCCATCCTGGTTGAAAGCAAAACACAAGTGGGATGAAAAGATTTCTTTTTTCTTTTTAAGTTGCCAGCCAGGCTAAAAAAAAAAAAAAGTCCTATCTTGATGTCCTCGGCCTTAAGAGAAAAGGATACATTCTGCATTCCCTAAAACAAAACACCTAAACTAAACAGATTTTATCATATTATTTATTATCTGAGCTTTGGTTTCAAGTGGTGTCAGTAACAGAAAATACCGCAGTCTCTTCAGTCACATGTTTCATATTTTGTAACTACTTTAGGTTTATAAACTGACATCAAAGCATACACTTGTTGCTCTATAAAAGCTCACTTACTGAAATGAAAAAAAAAATTTAAACTGTTATGAATGTTACAACGCTATTACTGTCCTTGTCAATCTTACTGAAGAATACTCATTTTCTTACTACTATGAAAGAAATGGCAAACTCCTACGAGCTTCCAAAACTATTTTTAATGGCTCGTTTCCATCAAGAATTGCAACTCCACAATCTCATATTTCCCCATTTTTCTTCTCCAATCATATAAGGGGGAAGATAAGAGGATATCCCCACTCCTAAAGAATGAGGGGTAATATGCAGAGCTCCTTCTATCAGACTCCAACAACAAAAAAGCAAATCACCTATTATTTTAAAAAAACAGCAAAGTGACACATGTCCTTTCAATTTTGTTAGTAAATAGGAACCCTGCAAAGGGTAGAGGCAATTTGGTTGGGATCCCAACACAGTCTGTAAGTTTGGGACACTACAATTTCAAAAAAAGAATTTACATTTTCAGGTGAAAAGTATTTTAAAGAATTGATTTATTTTGGCAGTTAGAAAAACTTATTTGTAATATCAACACAGGAAAGACATTACTAAATAAGTTAATCCCTTGAGAGAGGAGAAGCAAAGGAGGCTGCTGAAGGAGTAACAGTCTATACAATATATCATTCCATCAGAATAAAGGGAGGCAAAATGACTGGGGTTTAGTAGAAAAAACACACCACGAGGACCCTATGGTAGGAGTTCTTTCAGGGTTAGCTTAAAGGTGATGATTACTGTCTAAAAATTTTATTTAACCATCAGGAGCAAGGATCGTGAAATTTTACTCAGAGCGTCTCTTGCTTTATTCAAGTCCCAGCTAAAATCTCACCGTTCACAAGAAATTTTTCTGGATTGCCCCTAAATGCTAGCTGCAGGTGTTCCTTCCATTATTACCTCCAATTCACCCTGTATATAGTTTGTTTGTACCCAGTTGGTTGTAACTTGTTTCCCTCATTAGGAGGGCAAAGATTGTTTTTTGTTGTTGGTTGTTAGGGTTTTTTTTTCCTTTTTTTCTTTTGCCCCTCTTTGTATCCCCAAAGTTTAGCACAGTGCCTAGTGCACAGAAGAGCTTGTTGACATACCCCTTATTATGCTACCATATGAACTTTCCTCAGAGAATGTTTTCTTACTGTCACTTGGTATCTAGGCTTAGACTTCTTAGAATAGGCATAGGGATGGCTCCTATGACTTCATCTGTGTAGTGAACAGTTAGCAAATTCATTCAACCCATGAAGGCAGACACTTTCTCCTCAAGGTCTTACTTGGCTAGAGCCCTGAGAAGTTTAAAATGACTTGCCCAGGACCACCCAGAAGCAGAACATGTGTCTGAAGCAGAACATGAACCCAGGCTTTAAGGCTCTCTCTATTTACCATGCCATGCTGCCTCTTGAAGCCTTGAATTGTTTTTAAAAGATAATCAGAGATAAGCAAATAGAGGATACATTTGCTTTCTGAAGACCAAAATTAGAGAAGGAATAAAAGATGAGGTTCATCAACCTTGACATAAAGGTGTGTCATCACAAGATAGAGCAAACCCCTCAAAAAAATGAACCTCCTTTTGCGGAATCAGTGATCCCATTAAGAAAAGCAACTTCTGGGGCAACTAGGTGGCACAATGGATAGAGCATCCAGCCCTGGAGTTGGGAGGACCGGGTTCAAATTCTGTCTCAGACACTTACTATCAGTATGACCCTGGGCAAGTCACTTAAACCCAACTGCCTCAAAAAAAAAAGAAAAGAAAGAAAAGTAACTTCCACCCAATCTATGTCTGCATGAATCCATTCAATTAACTAGTTTCATCCCAACAAATTTAATGTTTAAAAACCAAACCTAACGGTTATTCTGGCACCATGCAAGATAGCCTTAATGATTCAAACACATTAAATCTGTATGTAACTAAAACATCGAACCTGGGATATAAATATTGGCAAAAGGATGACCTAATTAGAGACTCTTCATTTTAAGGCTTTTCAGGAACCACTAACAAAATTTTAGCTACTGTCATACTTCTCTATAAGCCAATTTCAAGCTATAATCTCTAGCTTTTCTTTGGAGGGACTCCAAAGAAAAATCAAGAGTATCTTGTGAGGAAAATACCATTTAAATTTGAAGATGTCTCCAGAAAATAATCTAGACAGCCTGCCCAACAAAAATAGTCATTTTACATTTAAATGACATTCACAGAAAAACTCCTCAAATCTTCCTCAGAGCAAAAGGATAGTATCCTATTTTTTCAAAGAGCCCTGGAGAGCTATTACTAGTAAGTGAATGGCAAAACCAAGATCTGAACTGAGATTTCTAGACTTCTACCCAGTGTTCAATTCACAAGGCCATGTTTTAACTAAAAACACTCTGTAGGCCCACAAACTCTTCAAACCCTGGAACCTATGACATAACCCCCAAAATGAACTCAAGTAATCACAACTGCACAGCCAACATTCAAATATCAAGCAAATGTTGGATAATAATTTAAACATTCAAGTATCAAGCAATGGTTAGGTTATAACTTAAACTTGTTCTTCATAACACCTAAACTTCAAAATAACATGTTGCCCATACGTTTCAAAACAACCTGACAGTTCCTAGAAGGCACTGTCAAAATTCTGCCTGGCCAATCGTGCGGTCTAAAGCCAAGTGGATATAGCAAACATACAACCAGATGATTTCTAGGTCAAAAATTTTCACCGACTAATCCAACAATGTAGTGATTCTGGGTGACATAGGAAATTTTACTAAACTATTTAGCAATGCATTGAAACAGAATTTCCTTGTAATATATGGCTTTAAGGAAAGCGAGTTTGGGAGCAATACTTGTTGCTTGGATGACAGCAGACAACAAAATTAACTAGGTTTGAGGGGGGAAAAAAACACCAAACGTTGTTTCCTCAACTACCCCTTTTTCCCCCACCCACTCCAACACACACACACACACACACACACACACCTCTGCCTCTGCTTATTCCTTTCCCGACCTAAACTTTTCACACACACACACACACACACACACACCCCTCTCTGCCTCTGCTTATTCCTTTCCCGACCTAAACTTTCCCCTACTCCCCTGGTCTGATACTCCCCTGGTCTGATACTCCCCCAATCTCTGCCCTTAACAATAACAGCAGCATTCCTTTAACAGGCTGAAACTCCCCCCCTCCTCCCCCCCCCCCCCCGCCAGCCCGGCAACCAAGAAGACCCAGCCCCAGGTTCAAGACTCGCCGGGTGCCCAAGGTTACAACGGAGCTCAATGGAGCGTGCTTTATGTTCATGTGCTTTTTAAAAAAAAAACCAACAGCGACCCGGGGTCACAGCTTTAGAGGTCTAATAACAACCAAATGACCGCGGCTGCCCGTGCACTTCGGTGAACCCATTTGGGTTATGGGTCTTTAATAGTTCTTTGCAGCCTGCTTAAAGAAGGCGAGGCTGGAGCGACCCGGCAGGGGCGGAGGGAGCCAGAAATCCCTCCCGGGGCTGCAAGGCTGCGAGGCTGGGGGAGAAAAAGGTGGGGGGGGGGGGGAAGGAGGACAAGGGAGGGCCCCCTTCTCCTGCAGCCGGTGCCCATCCTCGCACCGTGATCTTTACCCGGAGCAGTAAATCTGCTCGTCCCAGAACTGCACCTTTACCTGTCAGCTCCCCACCCCCTCCTCCTACTCCTCCCCCCACCGTCCCCGCCCCCGCCCCCAGAGTGGGGTAGCACCGCAGCCCAGCTCCGAGCCCAGGACCAAGCACGGGGCTGCGAGGGGGGAGGGGGTCAGCAGAAAGGGGACAGCGGGGAAAGAGGGAGCGAGAGAGGACGAGAGGGGGAGGCAGTTCCCCTCAGCTCCCCGCCCGCCCCAAAAGAGGGGAGGGACGCGAGAGGCGGAGGCGAGGCGTGGGGTGTGAAGGCGAGGGGGACGCCGCCGCTCCCCTAGCACGGACGCCGCGGACCTTACCAGATAATCCATGTACAGTAACGCTTCAGTTATCCGAAGATCAGACATCCGGCAACCTAAAGCATCCGGAACGGCTCCGAACCCGGAAAAAAAAGAAAGCGTCTCTGGCAGCGAAGCGACCGCCCCCGGGAAGGCAGCAACAGCGAAAAGAGCCGAGGAGAGCCGAGCGGACGAAGATTACACCAGCCGCGCCACGATTGGTCCCTCCGCCGACCATAAGGAAAGAAGAGCGCTCATTGGCTGCGGGTGCCCATAAAAGGCGCGGCCGCCCGGCGTGAAAGCGGAGAAGCGCGGGAGAGGGAGCCGAGAGAGGACCTTGGGGAAGTAGGGACGGGGGCCTGGGGGCGTGGGGAGACCAGGCTCGGGGCGTGGGGAGAGGAGGAGAGAAAGGGCTGGCCAAGAGTGGGCGGGCCGCCGAGGGGCTCGTGTAGAAGTGGCACGACTTGGGGGCGGTCCCGACGTTCTCATTAAAGAAACAATCCTCCCAGAGAGGCTAGGTGACAACCTGAAGTCACAGAGGGTCCCTTTGTACGTTCAATAAAATTCAATTCGATAAACATTTATTAAGCACCCACTAGAAACGCAGGAGGAAAAATAAGAGGCAAAAGACAGTCCCTGCCTTCAAGGAGCTTACGATCTTAAGCTCCTGGGGGGGCTTAATTAAAAGAAGGTAAGTAATCGATCTGTATTAAACCCTGAAAGAGTTTACCATCTGATGGAGGACCCAACATGCAAATGTATGCAAAGCAAGCTATATACAGGATAAATAGGAAATAATTAAAAGAGGGAGATCAATATTAAGTGTCTACTATGTGGCAGCCACTGAGAAGAATACTGGGGATCAAAAAACAAAAAAGAGGCTCCCTCAATGAACTAAAGGGGGAGAGACAGACAACAGGAAAACTAGTAATGTACAAAGCTAGCTATATATAGGATAAATAGGAAATAATTAGCAGAGGGAAGGGAATGGGATTAAGAGCAGTTGAGAATGTCTCCTGTAAGGAGGTGGGGAATTTGGTTGATTGGATTTCTATTCAAACCCAAATCATCTGAGTTAGTGCTGGGAGAAGAACGTACGTTAAAATCTCAGCGCATCAAGCAACATCCTCAGGCAGCTTTTGGCTAGCGTTTATATAGTGCTATAAGGTTTGCGAAGCCCTTTACGAATATCTTATTTAATCTTCACGACAACCTGGGTTGTAGTTGGCTGTTATCATTATCTTCATATTACAGATGAGGAAACTGTCAAACAGGTAATTGACTTGGCCAGCAGAATCCTCAATACTTACTTGTTCCACCAGCTTGGGGTACCTTGCCCTCGAAGGGGATTTTAAACTTGCTCCGAGGAAACACAAACTACATTTCAAGTGGATGTTTGTGTACCACTTGAAGAAAACAATACTATCAGTGTGCTGATGATTAAATGGTCTACTTACGTTCTATATATATTTTAAGGGCAGATGTTTAGGTTAGTTTTTTTTTTCAACATAGATTTAGCTAAAATTGTTGCACACCTGAACACCATATGTGTGTTTCATATTGCAGCACCTGAATTGTTTTTAAATGAGTGGCTCTTAATGACGAGAACAGAGGAAGCCCGTCTGGGATCAAATACCAAACAAAATGTAAAATATTTCATGATCCAATGGGTTTACTGAGCCATGTATGTTTTCTTTTTTTCTGATAAGTGGCTTTAGAATTACAAAGTGAGACCTGGCATTATTAGAAGGGAAGACTAAAATAAAGCTAGCTAGAGTCTTTTTAACTAAGTCACTTTGCAAACCATAAAGGACTATGTATGCTTCCAGTCTTTACGCTCTACACAAAGCTGCCAAAATAATCTTCCTAAAGTACAGATCTGACCATGTCACTCCCCTGCTCAACAAGCTTCAGTGTTCCCTAATCCTTCTAGGATAAAAAAACAAACCCTTCAGTTTGGCATTTAAAGCTCTTTACAAGACAAAGCCAGACTTACTCAGTTCACATTTCTCCACTAATGTGCTCATCATGTTTATTCTGTTTGCCTTCTGTGACACTGCGGCCATCTTTCTGCCAGGATGCTTCGCTCCATCCTCTACCTCTGCTTGGGATTTGCTCCCCACCTCTAGGACTCTGCCTTCCTGAGTGCTGGTGAGTCACCATATCCAGCAGAGCCCTAACCATACTGTACTACAGCCCCGTAATAATAGTTACTCCCAACCCTTCCTCTAGGAGCTGGAATCAAATCAACATTCACCTTCAGTCAGTTGTCCTAGGACTTCACTGACCCCATCCTACTGACTTCCCAGACCCTAACACGGGCCCACTTGTTCAGCCATTTCAATCGAGTCCAACTCCTCGTGACCCCACTTGGGGTTTTCTTTGCAAAGGTACTGCAGTGATTTGCCATCTCCTTCTCCAACTTATTTTACAGAGGAGGAAAGGGAGGCAAACAGGGTTAAGTGACTTGCCACACAGCAAGTGAGTGTCTGAGGCCAGATTAGAACTGACCCGGGGGCACTACTACTTTCTCTATTTTGTCTTTCCCTATTAGAATACGAGCTCCTTAAGCGCAAGGATTGTCTTGCTTTTTGTATTTATATCCGTGATGCTTAGGCACAATGTATGTGTTCTGATAAGCAGTTAATAGATTCTTTTTTTATTCAACCATGACTTTCATTTCCCACCCTAAATGCTTTTACTCTTGGCCGTGTACCTCATGCCTAGAAGGCATCATGTATTCATCTTCCTCTTTGAATCTCTGTGCCTCAACCCTGATGCTACTCCGTACATAAACCTTGATTCTCTTGTCTTCCATGCTCTGCCCTCTAAAAACTACCTTGAAATTAAATGTGTGTGTGTACATTGTATATCTCCCCAGTAGAGTGACATTTTGCTAGTTCTTGTGTTTCCCAACAACAAACTGACGCGGTAACTGGCAGAAAGGGATAGGACCTGGACCTGTGGTTTCATTTATAGTGATCTCTTAAATAAGAAAATTCTCTCTCCCAAGGAAGGCCAGCACCTTCTCTGCAACTTACCCTTATATAAAGTTGCCTGGAACACTCTGAAAGTCTACAAGTGGCATATCTGGGGACTGTGAGCCATGATGTGTCAAAGGGCAAGACTTGAACCCAAATCTTCCTGGTTCCCAGGTCAGCTCTGTATCCAGTATATCATGATTTTTTTTTCACCTTGTAAATAGTAAGAGCTAAATAAAACTTATTGATTAAATACTGGGGCGGGGGAGCGGAAGAGAAATCAATAAATCATAAAGCTGCAGAAAAATAACTTTTTCAGATAAATTTGTAAGCACAATCAACCTCTTCCCTTGAACATCGATGGTCAATTCTGGCCATGCTCGTTCTGCTCCAAGTTGCTGGTAAATGAACCTCTTATACAGTAAAAACTTTGGTAATTCCAATCAACATTGAGTATCTTATTTGTAGCATGTTCACAGCTAAAGGGGGTTGAGGGAAAGTGTTTCTATGATGAAACAAAGGATGCAGCTAGGTGACCTAATGCAGAGCACTGGACTGGAAGTCAAGAAGGACTGAATTTGAATCCTGCCTCAGTTATTTAGTAACTGCATGATCCTGGAAAAGTACCTTAATACTAATAGTAACTAACGGCTACCATTTCTATAGCACTTAATATGTCAGGCACTATACTAACTGCTTTACAATTATCGTCTCATTCGATCTTCTGAACAACCCTAGGAGATAGATGCTATTATTATCCCTCTTTTACAGATGAGGAACCAGAAAGAGGTTAAATCACTTGTCCAAGGTCTTACAGCTAGTAGTGTCTGAGGACAGATTTGAACTGTTTCCATTAATAGAAACATCTACCTCAAAGGTTGTTGTGAGGATCAGATGAGATTATATTTGAAAAATGCCTTGTAAACCTTAAAAGCCCTATGCAAATGTTAGCTATTTATTATTGCTAGCTATTATTATGAAAGCATAGGGTGAGCAAGATCAAGAAAGCTAGCTAGAAAGGATATAATAATATTCAGGGAATGGTAAGTCCAGCTAGCCTAGAACCTAGAACCTAGCACATAGAAACATAGATTTAGAATTGGGAGGGACCTTAGAAGTTATCAAGTTCAAATGCCTAACCTCGTTTTTCAGATGAAGAAAGTGAGGTACAGAGAAGATAAGTGATTGGCCATGGGTCTGATGTGGTTTGGGGTTGCTGGGAACCCCGATATGTCAGGGTACAAGGCGGTGTCCACCTGGATACACTCTCACCTTCTTCCAGTTAAGGAGTAGTTATTGTAACACCAATAGCAGTGGGCGTGGTTCCTAGTGAACCTGCAACTTAATGGGGGTGAAACTGACGCTTATATGCAAAAAGGACAGTGAAGGGATCTGGATCGGATCATGGAGTGGTAAATAGTCTGGATTGAGCCAGGTGTAACACTGAAAGGAATATCAAACAGGCTAATTAGGTGATCTAGATGGGATTAAGGAGTGGTTGGTATGTGCTAGTAGTCCTGGGCCAAGATCAGCAGTAAAAGGAATGCCTAGTAAGCTAATTAGGTGATCTAAATGGGCTGGGGTGGGCAGTTGTCTTGAGCCAGTAATCTGGGCTGCTGAAATATATGGGAAAATTCAGGAACTAGGTTGCTTTCAAAGACATAGTCTTTTCCTTTTAGGGGTCCAGGTCCCATCACCCCATCAGGTCAAACAAGTAGTAAAGAAGTTAGGCCAGATTTAAATCATGAGAAATTCCACTGTCCTAAAAGGTAGGACTTATTAGCAACTGGGAAAATCCACTGTCCAAAATTTACTTGTTGGTTTAAAAGCATGAGATCTTCTTGCATCTTGGATAAAAAAAAAAGTCTTCACTCTGGGGATAGCAAATCTATCATTTATTATTATTAATATTATTATTATTATTGTTATACTCAGTCTGAGGAAGTAGAGTTAGTATCTGGCAATCCTTTTAACATATATTTGTCAACTACTCTTACCTCAGGTTTACTGCTGTACGGGGCAATAACCTCAAACTCAAATAGAAATGGGAGCCTATTTATTTAGAAAACCACAAATTAATATTACCCATGTTGTATTATATTTTTATTTTATTAAACACTTCCCAATTAAATTTTAATCTGGTAAAAAAAAAAATAGTGGCCTGTGAGGAGTTTGACATCTTTGTACTAGACTATTTGGAATACAAATATCATTCCAGAAAAAAATGTACAGAAAAAGAAATCTATGCTGTCAATTTTAGGAATGAGGTTTGAGGTGAGGGGTGAAGCACTTCTTTTTTTTTTGGATGGGAGTACATTTTTGGTTCCCTTCTTAAATCACACTATTTTAGGCCCTTGACACAAATCAGACTACAACCTTGGAGACGAATTGAGCCTTTTTGTGACCTAATTTAGCCACTTACTTGCAGTGGGAAAAATGGTCTTTGTTCTTTCTTTCTTCCTTTGTCTCCCCAGTCAGCTTCCTCTCTGGAGCCAGAGGTGATGCCCCTAGAGTCAACTGTCCCATCCCTTAACTCTTAATGGAATTTTCAAAGAATCATTGAGATTCCCTTTGTAAAGAGGATAGGATTCTCCTGAGTCTGCTCCATTCCAGCATCCATCTCATATCTTTTTCAAAAATTTATGTTGCCTTCCATCCATGTAAGATTTTTATTTCAGGTGCATATCGTTTGAATTATTATATAGCACCTTGCACATGGAGGACATATAGGACACAAGGAGCTTCAGAAGCCAATTTGTCCAACACTCTCATTTTAGAAATGAAGAAACAGAGCCAAGAACATGAGAATTTAAGTAAACTTAGTTAGCAATGAAAATGCCAATATTACACAAAGATATTTAACTACATTTCACTATTTTACCCCAAGAGGTCATTATGATAGCAATTTTAAAATAATAAATGAATATATACATATATATTATACATAATATATATGCATATATACACACTATACATACCTGTATATACACATACATGTGTGTGTATATATATGTTATATATATGTGTGTGTGTGTGTATATATATATATATAATACACACATATATGTATATAGGCAGCTACATGGTGCAATGGACAGAGTGTGGGGCCTGAAGTCAGGGAAAACTCAATTTGCTGAGTTCAAATCCCACAAATGAGGCCATGAAGAGTCATACACGACTGAAATGACTGAATATAACAACAAAATGAATATGAAGAATGAGCTGGAATTTATTAAATTACAACTGGAACCGTGGTCTAGATAATATGGTAACATAAATAGATAGCAGCACGGCTTGGAGTCACCTCAAATCTAGATTGCCTGTATGTTCTGGGACAAATCACTTGCGTGGGTAAAGAGAGTTTCCTTGCATCAATGAAATCACAAGTCCAATAAAACATCACTTTTTCCTAGAGACAGAATGGTATAGTTAAAAAGGATAAGCAGCATTTGGAGCTATGGGAACCTAGATGAGGTTTCTAACTCTATTACTGTATAAACCTTGGATTGTTTACCCCTTGAACCTGCTTTGTCACCAATAAAATGGGGAGGATAATCTTTGCACTACCTCACCCCACAGGATTTATGTGAGGGTAAAATGAATTCCATTTTTTAAACTGTGGAATACTATGTAAATGGTAGTAAACATTGCTTTCTCATTTAAAGGCACCTAATTTCCACATACATGAAAAATAAACGATTTCACAAAAGGAAAAAAACCTCTTTTCTGTGTCATTTGTAGAGTAAGAGGTACTTTAGGGACACTGCAAATAAAACAGATGGCCATTTTCTTTAGTTTTTTATAATGCACGTGGCTTTTTGAAAAGCCGGAAAACTTGAGAATTAAAAGAATCAAATTCACAGTTTAGAGAGAGAGAACAGATTCTTACTCAGCAAATTAAGCTTATATTTTGACCTCAAATCATCCCAGCCAACAAAAAACATGCTTATCTATACAAGCAAATTAGGTCCAAAGCAACAAAATCAAAATGCATTAATGTCTCAGGAACTGGATTAATTGAATAATCATAATAAATAAAAAAAAACCCTAAAACAAATATTTTCGAAGGATAGGTATAGGGATTGGATCTGTGATTTCATTGGTACCTCCAGGTGAGGAAATTCCCTCTACCAATTCAGAGAGGCACATTCTCTGCAACTTAAAGTTTTAGACTATAATTTAGAGCATCAAGAGTTTAAGTAGTCGCGGAGACAATGTCCTAACTGGAGATTACTCTAAGACAATAGCTTTAGAAGGCTGATTTGTATAGAAACAAATCAACTTTTCTTTGTGGGAGAGAAAACAATAGAGTGAAAGTGAACAGAAACTTGGAAAGATCAAGGTTATCTTAAAACAACCATTGTAGGAGGAGGGAACTGGTGTGTCCACTAAATGGGTTTTTTCTAGGTGTCTCTCCCTCCCTTGTTTACTTCTCTTTTTCTTTTCACAATCAAATGGATCAGCTGAGGATCCTCTTTTTGCTATTAGTGAAGTGAAACTAGTGATTTAAAGCCACATATCAGTGGATGAACATTAAATTTCTCTGAATTGCTTGCCACCTTAATTAGTAAGAAACCATCACCTATACTTAAACAGCCTTTTCTATCTTTCCACAAGATAGAATGTTGGTGATTGCATCATAGAGGTTCCGAGTTGGAACAGACCTTGGCAGCCATTAAATCCATTTTTCTCTCATTTTACAGATGAGGAAACTGAGGCTGGAAGAAGTTAAATTACTTTGCCTAGAGTCATACAGCTTATTTGTGGAGCAGCCTAGTCCCCCTACTCCCCCTTTCCCCCAATCCTAGGTAGGCACATATAGTATTGGTGCTGCACTAAGTTTAGACACTTGATCAACTCCCCCTACTGTATCTCAAAACTCCTACGTTCAAGTGATTCACCAACATCAGTCTCCCATGTAGAAGGCATCATAAGTGTGCTGCCATGCCAAGCAAAACATAACCTTTGTAAAGAATTTTTTTTTAATGCCTATCTTCTCTAGGTCTCATTTCTTTTCCTATTTTTTCCTCTAGTGTTCTCATTTGGTTTTTAAAATCATATTTAAACTTCACAAAAAAGAAATCTTGCTTCATGTCTTGGACTTTAGCTCAAAGGTTTGAAGCTTTGCTTGTAATGTTTTACAGTCATTTTCTTCTGGGGTTTTGCCTCAAGTATCCTGACCATAATAGCTCTTTAAGGTGGGGTTCTTTCTTTGTTTGCTCATTCTTCCAGTGTACTTCCTGACTTCAGATTTTCTGTTAGGCTCTGCACACTTCTGGGAGAATATCTGGGCTGAACTTTTGTCCCTTAGAGTCCTTCTGTTTTCCTGGAGCATTGAGTATTGCTATTCCAGGATCTCAGTGACAGCTCAGACTACAGACCTGCAAGCTTAGAGTGCTCCCAAAGTGATCTGATCCAGGACAAAGACTAGTCATGGCCCTTCTGGTCTGAGCTCTGCAACTTCTTGACCTGGGTTTGAGTCTGCACAATACTCCTTTTGGCTTACCCCTGCTAATTTCCAGCAGACTCTTGCTGGACTCACACCCTTTCAGCCCATAAGAAAGCCATGAAGGTTCAGAATGGCAGAACTGCAGGCTTCACTTTAATCTGGGACCTCAAGAAACTTACCATCTAATAAGGGGAAAGGGCATATGAATTATTTGCACACAAATAGGCATGATTTAAGGTAAGACCTAACCGGGCAAAAGTGAAACAAGCAAAATGCTATGAGAACTTTGAGGAGAGAACACTTTTCACCTGGAGGGAGAATGGGAAGGGAAAAGGCTTCTCAGAGAAGGCAGCATCCAAGTTTGGCTTTTAAAACAATGAGGTAGCTCAGATGAAGAGGGTGGGGAGTTCATTCTAAACTATTCAATACAACAAGTATTTATTAGCATGAACAAAGACACCAAGAGATGAGAAGGCAGTATGAGAATAAGAGGCAAAGACTAGTCCAATTCGACTGGAAAATTGCAGGAAGGAAAGAAGAGGAAACTTTTGCTGGATCGGTAGGTTGGAGCCATATTACAAAGGGTTTGGAAAACCAGGGTGGGAAGTTTAAACTTCATTCTGTATCTATAACTATTAATTATATGTTGTCTCTCCCATTATAATGTAAGCTCACCAAGGACAAGGAGTGTGTGTGTGTGTGTGTGTGTTTGCCTTTGTGTCCTCAAGGCTTAGCATTGTACTTGGTACATTAATAAAAACTGTTTTAATGAGAGGACAGGGACATGAAGTATCTCATTTTTTGTCTTTGTATTCCAAGTGTCTAGAATAGTGCCTTGCACGTAATAGGCCCCTAATAGATGCTTGTTGAATCAAAGTGAAGGTTTTTAAGTAGGCAGGTGATATGATCATAGGGGTACAGAAGAAAGATTACTTGGGCTTATATAAGTAGGTTCTGTGCTAAGTACTGGGGATACAAATACTATAGGCATTTAATAAATGTTTGTTGATTGCTTGATACTGACTTGAAGGCAGCAGTTTAGAAGATGAATTAGAAAAGGAATAGACTGTATCATAAACACGTGACTTTGTGGTTCTGCTCAGAATCTCATCTAAATAATACTGTTTTCAGGTAGAGCAAGAATTTTGCAAGTTGATAGTTTCAGTCCTATGATGGATTGCCTGTGTAGGCACTTTTCTCTTGGACAGATTTAACTTGCTTAATTTTGTACTTGTCAAACACAATGAACATTATGATCCTTTTTGAATGAGATTTATTGGAAACATCTGCTACATCACCAAAAAAGCAACTTTGTCTGGATTGCCAATTACAAAAACAGATTTGTTCATCTATAAACAGACTTAAGTTACTTACGAAAAAAATAATTTCAGGAAGTGTTATACAGGCTTCAGCAATCAACTATTTTTTTTAAAGTAGTTTTTCCTTCCCTTTTTTCCTTTCTCTAAAATATTACAAGAAGTGACATTTATTCATCTTATAGTGTTTTCTGTAAATTTAACTGACTTGATGTGTTATAAGCTATGGCAAGAAGCATTTCCCTCCTCCAGCTTCCAAAACTTAGCAGCGTCTTTTTATTTTAGAACTTGAGAAAATCTTGTAAGGCTTCTATATTTGCTTATCAAAGCCTCTACTAATATATTTCATTCTATGGCCAGGTTTATCTCCTTACTTTAAGTAAACAAAACATTTTGTGACTGGCAGAAGTGGGAAAATGTTCTAATCTTAATACTATGAAAATCAAAGGCATGGTAACTGGGTAAAATTTAATATCAGTTCTGTAATACACTCAATTATTCTCAAGAATTAGCGTTTACGTAACATTTGATCCTTTGAAATTTTTGCATTATCTGTTGTAGCTTGTTAAGCATGAAAAACATTAAGATGTGAATTCTAATAACGCATCTATTTATACAAGTGACATCAAGTGAATAAGGATTTTATATGATGAAAATAACTCAAGTTGTCAGAGGCCAAATTGATGAGGTAACTAGCATTACCATCTCATTGCTGGAGGTAAGTTTCTGGCTAAGAGTATAGAATATTAGAACTGGAAGGTACCCTCAAGGGCATCTGGTATAATCTCCTCATTTTACCAGTCATGAAACTGAGGCCCAGACTCTCTCTGGCTACAGGTGTTAATCACAGAGTTGGGATCAAAATTCAGGTCTCTTAATTCCCAATCCCATTCCTTTTTCTACTATGTCTGGCCATTACCCTCTTATATACAACTATTACCATAGCTCATTACCACAGCATTATTTTCACATAAGCTCAAAATAGTTGCCTTTATATAGGACAGCTGGGTGGCACAGTGGATGGAGTACTGGGCCAAGAGTCAGGAAGACTCATTTTCCTAAGTTCAATTCTTACCTCATATACTTACTAACCGTGTGACCCTGGGCAAGTCACTTAACCCTATTTGCCTCATTTCCTCATCTGTAAAATGAGCTGGAGAAGGAAATGGCAAACCACTCCAGTATCTTTTCCAAGAAAACTTCAAGGGGCAGCTAGGTGGCGCAGTGAGTGGAGCACTGGCCCTGGAGTCAGGAGGACCTGAGTTCAAATCCAGCCTCAGGCACTTGACACACTTACTAGCTGTGTGACCTTGGGCAAGTCACTTAACCCCAATTGCCCTGCCTTCCCCCCTCAAAAAAAACTTCAAATGGGGTCACAAAGAGTCGGACATGACTGAAAAATGACTCAGCAACAAGAAATCTTCATATAGTATCTACTATGTGCCAGACACTATGCTAAGTGCTTTACAAATATTATTTCATTTGATCCTCATAATAACTCTTTGAGTTAGGATTCTATGAGGTAGGTGCATACTACAAGCAACTATAAAGAAAGAATCAAAGTACCAAGAAGCCATGGTCAGAATCAAATTAGATTTAGGAACCACCACTACAAAGAAGGGTAAAGCTTGGAATATGGTATTCTAGAAAATAAAATATATAGGCTTTTAACCAAGAATAATTTACCCAGAAAAACTGAATATAACCCCACAGGAGAAATGATAGAGCACCAATTACAGAGAGGACTTCCCAGCATTCCTGATGAAAAGATCAAAGCTGAGTTAGAACCTTTGAAATACAAATACATGAGTCCAAAGAAACATAAAAAGGTGACCATGAGTAAGCAATCATAAGGGACTAAACAAGGACAAACTTTATATTCTAATATGGAGAAATGATACATATGTCTCCTCAGAACTCTGTCCCCATTAAGGTTATATAGGGAGGGGACAGCCTAATAAGACAGAAACCCTGGGAGTGGTTTTGTTATATTTTGATGATCTTAAAATAAGGAGCTAGAGCAAAATCTATTATGCTTCAGACAAAGTTAAAAAACAAATAAGAAAAAATACAGAGATAGCGCAATAGTGATCGCAAATAAAGCAATAACAAAAAACAGATAAAAACTACATTTTACTGAAAAGTATCATAGATATGAAACAATATTAATACTAGTCATATATCTATCAAATGGCACAGAATATAAATGCTTAAAGGAAAAGTTAAATGAGTTATAGGGAGAATAGATTTATACAAATTTCCATAATGGAAATATTGTAGTAATACCATAAGAGTAGGGAAACTCAACTTACACCTCTCAGACTTAGATAAGTCTAGCCAAAAAAACAAACAAAGGTAATGGAAGTGGTGCATAAGTTCTGAGAGTTTCTACCACATTTCAAGGAAAGCTTAGGATGGACCCAGTGTCCTAAAACCAATCTTTACAAATACAGAACAGCTCATCCCCATAAGGTTAGCCACAAGGTGAAAAATTCTGCTTGGCCTTAGTAAACCACAAAATGGATAATTATACAAATCAGTCCTCCAATGAGTGCAGTTCCTTTCTATTTCCATGGTGATGGGGACAGAGAAGGAGGCAACAGGTGCTAATAGCACCTGTTCTTAGACAATTTGCACATGTTAATTTACTTGCTGGTACTTAATGTGACCCCTTATTTCAACAACTAAGTTGTTGACACACTTCTAGAAGAACAGTACTATGCACATACTTAAAAAAAAAGGAAAGAAAAGAAGTTATAGTTTAGAGTTTTTCCTCTGAGAGAAAAATGAAGGAGTTGGCAGAGTTGGTCAGAATTTTTACTTTTCTAAGATTATGTCATTCCATGATTTGCAGCTGTTTAGCATCACCAAGAGAATTTTGGTGTTAAAAAGGTGACCTTTTGACAGCAGGAAACATCTTGAGATTATTAAAAATGCTGTCACTTTCCTCAATTCAAGCTGATCTACTCTCCTCTTCAATTGTGAGTCCAGTTCATCGTTCATCTGCAAATGTACATACAGCATATATTAGCAGACTAACTCAATGAGCTGTACATCCATCTGCATGTCATAGTCTGGGCAATATTCAACCTCCTTTCCTTTGGCTTTTTTTTGTGTGTGTGGATTGCTGGATCCACCTCTTGAATGACTCTGCATCTCATTAAGGAAGCCCTGTAGTGTAGGACTTTTGTGTGATCAGTATGATGGCATTCACAAAAAGGAGCATTTGCAGAACTTCAGCATGTATGTGGGAATTATTTTCTTTGGTTAGATTTTATAAACATCCTCTGTGATGAGTGTGTTGGACTCCTATTTCTCCCTGTCTAGGATGATGTGCAAAGGATTGTTTGAAAATGTGATCTTGCTTCTATCATGGAATTATATATGATCTTAAAATGCATAGGATTTTTTTAAGACTATCAGTCTTCTATCCTTGTACCTCTCAGTGAACTGTGTGAATGGTCTGCTATAGAAAATCATCAAGGAAAGCATATTGAACTAAATCAAAAGTCTACCCACCACTTTCTCAAGTTTTCATCAAGGATATCCCCAGTCTGCAGACAGACTTCTATAAAGATTTTATAGAGATAAAAAAGTAGGTTTATGGGTTAGTGATTGCTTAAGAGCTCTTGGGAAATTTCATTTTGGTAATAATATCATCATATTTTCCATTGTTTTGGAACTTCCTTTCTGGCTTATCTGGAAAATCAAGTGCCTTTAAAATCTTTATACCTCCAATATAATTTTTTCTATATTTATTTGGTTAGGTCCAGTCATTCTTCTTGATTTAATTATTTTAAGTGTAAATGTTACATTTTCATATGGCCTAGGGAATTCTGAGGAGGTAGAGTCCAGATTCTGTGATTCCATTGCTACTGATAATGAAAATAGATAATAAAAAGACTAGTATATCTATTATATTTTGTATATTTGTTGTCTTCCAGTTTAATCCATAGAAGCCTTTGGCTAGAGGGAAATGATCTGAAAATGTGCAGTAAAAAAAGAGAGAGAGAGAGAAAGAAAGATCCAGAGACACACAGAGAAAGAATAAATGAACTGAGAGTACAATTTTTAAAAATTAGAAAATAAGTAAATTATAAAGTATAAAAAACTCTTGAAAATCAGAGAATAAGACAAAACTGCAATTAAAATAGTACAAAAATGGCAAACAAAACTAAGAGCTGTTTTTAAAAGACTAGCAAAAGCAAACATTAGCCAATTTAAGTTCCTCTCATAAAAGTGAGTAAAATCAGATTATCCAAATTTAAAAACAAATAAAATGAACTCACAACAGAGGAAATGTTTAAAATCCTAAGAAACTACTATACAAACTACACACCATCAGTTCTTCTGTAATGCTTATTTTGGAAATTCTAATTTGTTCCAATATGACTGACATATTACTGAACAATTGTTAGCATAATGCAAATTTCAGGTTTGCCTTTGCACAGTTTCTTCGATGAGAAACAGCTAGAATGCAGAAAACTACACCACTTCACAATTACTCTCAAGCCGTAACCATTCCAATGTTCATTTCCACAAGCAAACTTTAGATCTTTTTCAAGATAAAGTGCTATATTTATTGTATATTTTATGGTGAAGTAGAAGCTATGGGCAGGGGAGGACCTGTATGCCTTACTCCCCCCTATAACATCTTCCACCATGCCTCTAGCTTTTAAAGCCTGGAGTTTTGGCCTGTCCAGCTAAGAGGAGGCTTTGCCAGCCTGTCCCCCATGGGAATTGGGGCACAGGCAGAGCAGCAGCCCAAGGTCACAGATACCACTATTATTCGTTGTAGTATTTATATATTTTTAACTGTTTAACATGAATAAAACTGTGCTACAGTTGTCATGGGGTTCCTATCTATTTTTTTTAATGTGTCACTGACAAAGTTTTTTGAGTGCTGTGTTCCTAAACCCATTTTCTCCTTAAGCCATGTGATTTTCCACAGTGTGGTGCATTGGAGAAATGAATATGTCCCATTATAACAGAACTATCCATAAAACTAAAAATGCAAAGGAAAAAGCTAATTAATGTACAAAAGTATAAAATAGCCATATTAACCAAATAAAAAGTAGGTATTTTAAACAACTTAATCCCAGAAAGATCAATTTAACAAACCACAAATAAACTTTGAAAGGGAGAAATCTATAGTTCAGACATATTTTAAGTGAATTATATTTAAAAGAGAAATCTATAACCATGTTCTAAAACTTATTCTCAATAATTGAGAAAAGATGTATTCTGTCAAACTACTTTTATGAGAAAAACAGAGTTCTGATGGGCAGCTAGGTAGGCACAGTAGATAAAGCCTGGACCTGGAGTCAGGAAGATCTGAATTCAAATCTAGCATCATATACTTACTAGCTGTGTGATCCTAGGCAAGTCATTTTATCCTATCAGTTTCCTCATCTGTAAAATGAGCTAGAGAAGGAAATGGCAAACCACTTTGCCAAGAAAATCCCAATTAGGGTCACAATGAGTTGAATATAACTGAAATGACAGAACAACAGCAACAACAACCAAAGAGTTCTGATAAGCCAAGGAGGGACGAACAGAAAGAGAATGTTAGTTGGTTCTCACTAGTGAATATTGATGCAAAATATTAAATAAAATCTTAACCAAAAAAAATTACAAAGACATATGCAAAAGATTATTGAGTGTGACCCAGTTGGATTTAAGCCAGGAATTCAAGGATGGTTCAGTGTTAGAAAAGTAATAATGATATAATATAATATAATATAATATAATATAATATAATATAAATTAAATATAAATTAAATATAAAATAATTAAACATAATAAAAGCTCAATAATCATATAAACAGCAAATACACATGATTATAAATCAACATACAGAAAAAGTCTTTGATAAAATATAATACTCATTTATGTCTGAAATCTTCTAAAGCATGAGAATGGAAAGGCCCTTCTTTAACGTAGAAAGTATCTATTTTAAAACTAAGAGCTAGAATTATCTGCAATGGTGAATCACAGAAACTTTACCCAATAAATACAGGAGTAAAGTAAGGATATTCTCTCTCTCTCTGCTACTATTTCACATAGTTCTAGAAATGCTACCTCTAGTAATGAAAAGAGACAATAAAGCTATAAATAGCAAAGAAGAAGCAAAATGATCCATCTTCAGAGATAACATAGTTTGTTTAGAAAATCCAACTGGAATATTCAACTCTGAAATGTTATTTCTGAAATTCAAATTTCTAAGGAATAGTCTTAGACTCCCAAAGTCATTGCAAGAGGATTTCCAGACTAAGAGAGTGGTGCTTCAATAGCTGTTTTTGTGGAAGGCCATAAGTGGATGTATAGGTCATGAGTGAAAAGCCACAACAGTGTTTGGAGGGGGATGTGAATATAGAAAATCTGAAAACATCTGTCCTAGAACCATTGCTGTTTAAATCTCTAGTGATTTACAATAGGGATGTCAAACAAAAATGCTCTAAATCACTATTTATTAGAGGAATGCAAATTAAAACAACTCTGAGGTACCACATCACACCTATCAGATTGGCTAATATGACAAAAAAGTAAAACTATAAATGTTGGAGAAAATGTAGGAAAATTGAAACATTAATACATTGTTGGTGAAATTGTGAATTGATGCAACCATTCTAGAGAGCAATTTGGAACTATGCTATATTAGCAAGCACCCTAGCATACCCAGGATGGCCTGCTAGTACAGGTTCTTTGATCTGCTTTTCTAAAGGAAAGACAGCTTGAAAGGGGTTAATAATCTTATTTTAATTAAAGGTATGTAAGTAAAGCAGGTAAAGGGCATTCACTAGTTCAGGGGAAAGGTCAGCACCCTGAATGTGGAGAAAATACAAGCAGAGAGAAATTAGCACAGGGATCTAATAGACAGGGCTCCAATTGTCTAAACAAAGTAATAAATACATAGTCACCAGACAGGGAGCACCAACATCTGGGTTCACAAAGACAGGAGGCTCCTTAACAATGGCTACATAGTTTCATCTGCACAAATCACAAAGATCTCAGGTGAACATTCTTCCCATGAGTGAGCCCCAAAGCAAAATCTCACCTCAGAACATATATACACTTTAAGCTAATAGGCTCAGAGTCAGAAGGTATCACAACCCTCATGACTCAGTGCCTAAAGGTGTGAAAGCGTTCCTGCAAGCAAGCCTCCCTGTAAGCAAGCCTCCCCCTCAGCAACTCCTCCTTAGGCAAGTTCCTCCCCCAAAGGGCTCTGTGTGACTCAGGATGCATTACAGCTGTGAACTGGGCCAGAGCTCAAAGATATCCATGGTTGAAATATTTGTGTACCTTTAGACCTGGGAACATGATCCCTGTTCCAAGGAAAAAAGGGAACACATGTGGTCACATAGGCCTATTAATGGACAGGGAAGATCTTATATTCCATTAACCTTATATATGCCCAAAGGGCTACAAAAGTGTGCATACCCTTTGATCCAGCAATACCACTACTAGGTCTGTATCACAAAGAGATCATTAAAAAAGGGACCCACATGTACAAAAATATTTATAGCAGCTCTTTTTGTAGTGGCAAAGGATTTGAAATGAGGGGATGCCCTTCAATTGGGGAATGGCTGACCAAGTTGTGGCATACAAATGTAATAGAATACTATTGTTACATAAGAAATGATGGGCAAATAGATTTCAGAAAAACCTGGAAAGACTTACATGAACTGATACCTCATGAAGTGAGCATTACCAGGAGAACCTTGTGCACAGTAACAGCAACAATGAGCAGTGACCAACTATGATAGACTTAGCTCTTCTCAGCCAATGCAAGGCTCTAAGACAATTCCAAAAGACTCATGATGGAAAATGCTATGCACATCCAGAAGAAAAACTATGGAGTATGAATGCAGATCTAAGCATACTATTTTCTCTCTTTTTTTTCTTTCTTGTGGTTTTTCCTTTTTGTTCTGATTCTTCTTTCACAACATGACTAATATGGAAATATGTTTAATATGATTGTACACGTATAGCCTATGTCAGATGGCATGCTGTCTTGGGGAGGAGGGAGAGGGAAAATTGAGGACTCAAAATCTTATAAAAGTCAATGTTGAAAAATAAAAATAAATAAATTTTTAAAATAAAAATAAAAATTTTAAAACTAGATGTCAAACTCACAGCTTCTCCCCAGTACTGTCCTAGTCAGATTAAAAAGTAATTAGTAAATGTTTAATTAAGATAAATAAAGATACAATAGAACACAGGTAATATTAATTTGTGGTTTTCTAAATCAATATGTGGGCCTGCAGGGATCAGTTACTGTTTCTATTTGAATTTGACACCACTGATGTACAAAAATTTTCTTTGCTTCTGCATATAAGAGCAAGTGTTCAATCTCTTGTCTTAATATGGACTCTGCCCCAATAGTTAGTATTACATAACTATTATTTATTAACATTCATTAAGCACTCAAAAATTATTTGAGCCTATGACCCTCCTCAATTCAGAAACTAGGAGAGTTACTGTAATGTAAATCAATTAACGAGCAGTTCTTATTAAGTGCCTACTTTGTGTCCAAGATCTCACTAGGTGCTAGGGCTGCTATGACAGAAGTGATAAATGCTCAGCCTTGTTGTGCCTGGTGGGCAGGGTGGAGTTGGCCAAGGGTGGAGAGCTCAAGTCTCTTAGATTCTTTTGGAGACTGCCTTAGCTTGCTTCTGGGGCTTTTGGCTTCTGTTTTGCAGAGGGAATATCAATAAAGCCAATGGCACTTCAAGTTGTCAAAGAAAAAGACTTTGGGAGGACATAAGAGACTCCAGCAATCTCCATCATGTCCCTATCCCCAGCTTGGTATGCTGGAGAGGTCAGGAAACTTCTCTTCGGGTAAGATCTAGGACTCTCTTGGTTTAGCTGAGTTACCTCACTCCCAGTGGCAGAGCTCCTTCACTCTGTTGTCTGGTACCTATTTTCCTACGTATACTTCCTCTGATTTCTGTTTCGCTATAATTTGGATATATGGATCTCTTTGCTCTTCATTGTTCATTGTGGAACTGGTGTTTGGTGGGAAGGCTTGAATATGAAGCTTGGGGGTCTTCCTCTTCCCCAATAATGAACAGTAATCAGAAGTTAACTTGAAATTGAAAATTACATCCCCTAAAATAACAATATTTGGCGGAGCAGACACAAATAATTCTAGCCCAGCACCCCCTCTCTCTGAGGAAAGCAGAGTAACCCTTGGCCCCAACCTCCTACTTCCCTTCCTGGTAAGAATTAAAGTCTCCTTTGGAGAAAGGTAGGGGAAGAGGTTAGAGTTGCTTTCTGCCTCTCTTCAAGGCATACAAAAACACCCTTTGCTACAAGAGGAGAAATAGCCCTCACAACACATGGCCCTGGATAATACACATTGGCTCTATCTGAAGAAACATCAAAGGAGCTGCAGAAGGAACCAGGAGAGAATAGAGGTCGAGAAAGCCAAGAGAGGGGCAGTATCCAGGAGAAAAGTGTGGCCAACAGTATCAAAGGCAACAGACATATTGAAAAGAATGAGGACTGAAAAAGACCAACAGCAAGTTTGGCAATTAAGGGGTCATTAGTAACTTTGCAGAGAGCAGTTTCAGTTGAGTGATGTCAGGTTGGGAACCAAATTGCAAAGGCTTGAGGAGTGAGACAAAGAGGAAGCATCGAGAGTGGAGATAGCTTTTTTCTTAGCCTTTTGCTGAGGAAGGGAAGTGAGATCTAAAGTACTACAGCTGGAAGGGACATCTGAGTCTATGTAATGTTTTATTGTTGTTGTTTGCTTGTTTATTTTTAAAGAATGGGGGAGAGGAGCAGGTTTGATGGCTAGAGGGAGATATCAAAGATCAGAGGGGATGGGGAGGGAGCAAGGAACAGAGAGAGATGATTGATATTACAACATAACAAAGAAGATGGAAGATATAGAATAAGGACACATGTAGAGGGCATTTGCCTTGGCAAGGAAAGAGACCGCTTCTTTGTCAGAAACTAGGACAAAAGGGAAGAGAAAGGGAGATAATGTCAAAGAGTTTTGAGATGAAGGGAGAGGAAAGAGAGGTTTTAACTTTCTCTGTAAATGAAGAGGCAAGGTCCTCGGCTGAGAGAGATTCAGAATGGGGAACTGTGAGAAAGTCTGGAAAATTACTTAAAGGAAAGAGTTTTGGCTTGGAAGTCAGGAGACCTAGGACCTAGTCCCAACTTTGCAACCGACTGTATGGCCATGGTCAAGTTGTTGTTGTTTTCCCTTCCTTCTTGAAGAGGACCAACGACATCATAAGGTGATAGCTTGACTTGTGCATGAATTGGATATAAGTGAGGCAGAGCTGTGCAAAGACATTGGCCTCACTCTCTCCTCCAGAGTCATCAAAATCCAGCGGCAAGACAAAAGTCAAGATGACTGGTGATGGACCAGGATTTGGTAGGTGACCTTGGCCTTTCTAAATTAAAGTCTTTCCTTGGTTTCAGTTTGTTTAAGTCCATGCCCATTCAATGACTAAGGGCTAGGTAAGAGTTGAGGCAAAAGATGGCCCAACTTACCTTCAGAAAGCATAGTCAAGTCACTTAACTTGCTCATGCCTGTTTCTGTAAATAAGGCAGACTAGACTAGAGCAGGGGTGGAGAACCTTCAGCCTCAAGGCCACATCTGGCTTTCTAGGTCTTTGGGTGAAGCCTTTTGACTGAGTCCAATTTTTACAGAACAAATCCTTTTATTAAAGAGATTCATTCTGTGAAATTTGGATTCAGTCAAAGGGCTGCATTTGAGGACCTAGAAGGCCACATTCCTTTTAAGGTTCCTTCTGGCTCAGATTCCTCCCCATTAGCCTCTCATCCATCCTCTTAGCTATAAAAATCATAAACTAATATTTCATGTATTTCACCTACTAAATTCTTATTTCTATTCAAATTCACACATAGATGAAGATCATTCATAAAACTCTTAGCAGCCTGTGCCCAGCATGGGGAGTTACTCTGATAATTTAGTGGATATAAGAATCCTCAGAGGCAGGCAGTTTCCACATCCTGCTATGTTCCCTATTCTTCCCATATACAGAAGGAGATTGGAACAGAGCATATATTAGAACATAAGCCTGCAAAAGCTCATTTCTTTAAAGTAACTGTCAGTGGAGAGGCTATTACATTGGCTTGGCATTTCTGAACTTCCTTCTTGCACTGGAAAAGGAGGCATGATAAGGAACAGATATAAACCAGACATCAGATGAGCACACTACTCCATGGAACTTTGTTTCCTTTGGACTGAGTTTTCCTCTCCCATTCATTTGTCAGAGACCTTACCTAGCTCTAGGTCCTCTGCCCTGTGTCAAATGTGAGCCCTGTCATTTCCTCAGTTGCTTTTGCTACTCTAGGAGTGAAACCAGAAACAGTGGAATTTCCATATTTCATTCATATTAGCAGGGAAACTTGTGGAGGTAGATGAAAGAAAAAAGCCATTTGACAAGACTTTTCCCCCTACCAAGGAAAATATTCTAGAAAGAGGAGATTCTAAACTAGTATAAGAAATCAGAGAATAATTTTTCATTAAATAGAAAAGAAGAAAAAGATAGGAGCCCAATCATTTCTCTTTGTTTTAGGAGTGTGCTTGCTAGGCATGTTCACAAAGCTAGCAAGCAAATATTATCTCAAATGAGACCATGTAGGGAAAGTACTTTATGGACCTTAAAATGCTATCTGAAACTGCATCACAATCTCAAAGGCATTAACATTGTAGCAACCTCAAGGGCAATGGGAAGTTCTATGTCAGGTATAAGTAGGTTGCAGCATGTTTCTAGTGATGATCATTCCAGAAGCAATGTAAAGTGGGTCCTACCAAACTCCTTTTTATGAAACCAATATGATACTGATACCTAAACCAGAAACAGCAAAAACAAAGAAAACTATAGAGCAATTTAATTAATGACTATGGATGCAAAAATCCAAAATAAAATACTAGCTAAGAGACCACAACAATATATTACAAAGATTATTTACTGTAACCAAATGGGATTTATACCAGGAATGCAAGGATGGTTTAACATAAGGAAAACTATTAACAGAATTAATCGTATCAATAATAAAAATAAAAATGAAATCATACAATTATATCAATAGAAGCAGAAAAAGTTTTTGGTAAAGTACAACACTCATTTCTATTTAAAAACACTTGAAAGTATAGGTATAAATGGGTTTTTCCTTAAATTGATAAAAAGCATTTACGTAAAACTATCATCAAGTATTATTTGTAATGGGGATAAGCTAGAAGCCTTCCCAGTTAGATCAGGTGTGAAACAAGTGTGTCCATTGTCACCAATATTATTCAATATTGTATTGGAAATCCTAGCAATAATAATAAGAAAAGAAAAAAAAGAAGGAATCAGAATAGGGAATGAGTTAATAAAACTATCTCTTTTTATAGATGGTATGTTTGGAAAATCTCAAAGACTCAATTAAAAAGTTAGTTGAAACAATTAATAATTTTAGAAAAATAATGGGATATACAGTTAATCCATATAAATCATCAGCATTCCTGTATATCACCAATAAAACCCTGCAAAAAGAGATAGTAATATCTCATACCCCATTTAAAATAACTCTAGACAGTATAAAATACCTGGGAATACATCTGCCAAAGCAAACCCAGGAACTATATGAACAAAATTATAAAAAAAGTTTTATACAAATAAAACCAGATTTAAATAATTGGGGAAATATTTATTGCTCATGGGTAGGTAGGACCAATATAATAAAAATGACAATTTTACCTAAACTAATTTATATATTCAATGCCATTCCAATTAAATTACCAAAATATTATTTTTACTGAGTTAGAAAAAATAATAACAAAATTCATTCGGAAGAACAGAAAGTCAAGAATATCAAAGGAACTGATGAAAAAAATGTAAACAAAAGAGGTTTAGCAGTACCAGATTTTAAACTATATTATAAGGCAGTAATTATCAAAACTATCTGGTACTGGCTAAGAAATAGAAAGGTAGATCAGTGGAACAGAGTAGACATACAATTTTACAGCAGCAAATGAATATAATAACCTCGTGTTTGACAAATAACCCTGTCTTCTCTTTCAAGTCTTTTATACCTTACTCCTTTTTATACACACAGTGGTTCAGCCAGACTGAACTCCTTGCTGTTCCTTATAAATGACTCCATTTCCTTTCTTCATGCCTGTTCGCTATTCCCCATGCCTGGAATTCTCATCCTCCTCAATATATCTCCACCTATTAAAATCCCTGACTTCCTTCATGATTCAGCTTATATACCACCAGGAGACCAAAAGCAGGACCCCCCAACTGCTAGTGCTTTCCCCTCAATGTTTACCTTCCATAACTCTGTATGTATCTTCTATGTATTTATTTATATACATGTTATTTTCTCTCCTAGAATGAAAGTTTCCTGAGGACAGGGACTAATTTTTCTTTTTTCTTTGAATCCTCAGCACTTAACATAGTGTCTAGCACATGGTGAATGCTTGATTAATCCTTCTGATTGATTGATATGCTTGTGAAAAATTTTAAAATAAATTGGTCATGATGTCATTTCTGCAGTTATAGTTCTCAGAGACATTTCACAGGCTTTGGGCTATGGACCTTCATATAATCATGGCACATCTATTTATGTCATTGAGTCACAAATCATTTAAAATCTCTTTGAAGATTTTTTAAATGCAAGCTAATTGACTAGGTTTGGCAACACTAAATAATGTGTATGTGTGTGTGTGAGACAGAGAGAAAGAGAGAGAGGTATTTTTTTATCTTAATAAATCAGAACATCTTAATATATCAGGTTCTAATTTCATAGACTCATAGTTTTTTGTTTGTTTTGGTTTGGTTTTTTCAGTTGGTACATATCTTAGAGGTAATCTAGTCCCAATCCTTACCAAGCCCTTGAATCCCCTATAAAAACATTCTGGAAAAATGACTATACAACTTCTGCTCGAAAATTTCTGATTATGTGGAAACTTACTCATTCATATGGCACCCCTTTTTACTTTTTCAATAACCCTAATTGGTGGAAAGTCTTCCTGTATATCGAGAAGAAATTTACCCCAGTATAACTTTTATCATTTGTTCCTTGTTCTGCCTTCTGGAGCCACACAGACCAAAACTGATCTCTCTTCCACATGATGACCTTTCAAATAATTAAAGATATCTAATATGACCTCAATTAGTTTCTCTTTTCTGTGTTTAGATTTACACACCACCCCCAGGTCCCTCTTTGACCTTCAGTGTGAGATGCTTTCAAATCTTTTCAACATCTTTCACCAGTCCATTCCACTGCTGATTGACACAGAAGCTCTGACCTGCTCTGTTTCCAGGAAGTGCTGGTTTGCTCCTCCTTAGGCAGCCTGGTGGACCTCTCCTCTGTACCTCTCAGGAGTTCACCATATCGATACTAGATTTACTTCAGACACCATATTGACCTAACTTACTGTAGCAAAGAATACCTGAGCTTAAGCCACAGCCTCCTTGGTAGGAGGGATTGTAGGCAGATACCTCTATGTTCCTCTTATTCAAGACATTTATAAAGTTAAGTATGCCATTTGTATTTCATTAAAGTCACTTATAAAAATGTTGAACAGAAAAGAGCCAAGGAGAGAGGCTCTCAGTATAATCACTAGAAACTATCCTGTAGGCAGAAGTCAAAGCCTTAATTCAATAGTTTTAGAGAATGCGGTTACTTTTTCTCAGTTGTGACTCCACCCCTTCTGCATGATCCTCTAACTCATATTTCTCCATTTTTTCACAGAGATATTATTATAAAGACTTTATCAGAAACTCTGCAGAAATCCAATCACATGATCTATAGCATAATCTTGACTGATTAGTTTGCTTTAGTGAAACCACATTGGTTCTTAGTTGCTACTCTTTTTTTTAGATGCTAATTAATAGTTAATTTTAGTTACTTTAATTTAATAGTTAATTTTAGATACTAATTAATAGTTAATCTATTTTAGAATTTTGCCTGACATCAATGTCTAACTCACTGGCTTAAAGTTTGCAAAATCCACCTTCTTAAGAATTATGATGACATTTTCCCAATTCTAGTTTTCCATATCTCTCTTTCCTTGACCATTCCTCATAGATCTCTGAGAGAAGTTTGATAATCACGTGTGAGTTCTTTTAGCACCGTCAAAGACTTCATTCATCCAGGCCAGGAAATTTGAATTCACTTAGTTCATAGGTAATCTCTTCTTTTCTTCTCATCTATCTTTTCTTCTCATTTCCTATTAACCCTATTTGTTCTAACCTTCCCAATTTTGTTCTTTGACAAAAAAATTGAATAAGTAATGGCAACTGAATAGTTTTCTCTTTTATCCATTGACATTGTCCCCATCCATTCCATGTAGTAGATTGATGCTTCTTTGTTTTCTTGATAGCTTTAAAAGTTCCTTTTTGTCGAATTGGGCATTTTCCATAAATCTTATTTCATTCTCAGCTTTAGCCTTCCTGCCACCATTTTTTACAGACCTATTCTTATCATCTTCTTCCTGCTTAACAGGGTCCATCATTTGTACATATCCTTTTTGAATTAGAGTTCATCAGACAGTGCCCTGTGAACCTGCATTAGTATCTTTAGATCACTGCTTCCTAAATTAATTTGGTCATGGAATGTCTTGGGCCTTGAAATATGCTGATGTGAATCATAAACACTGATCTGGAATTTTATTGAATAACA
This sequence comes from Trichosurus vulpecula, assembly GCF_011100635.1. Lineage (NCBI taxonomy): Eukaryota > Metazoa > Chordata > Mammalia > Diprotodontia > Phalangeridae > Trichosurus > Trichosurus vulpecula. Next base: position 417,653,631 of record NC_050573.1, read on the forward strand.
AAGGATAGGTGGGAAAATTTTAGAGCCAATTAGAAGGAAGTATCCTTTTTAATGCTGGACATGTAATTAGTATTTTGGGTACATAATTTTGTATTTAATATTTTATAGGGGAAAGATTACTAAAATTGTCAGAATTCCATTTACATAATGATAAGCAGTAGAGTTCCACAGAATATACTTTGGGAGGCACCCCTTCCCAGGGGAAGGCCATTTCTTCTTCACTGTGTTCACTTGTGATTTTTACATTAGAATCTCATCCTCCTCCAGATACTTTTCCTCTTAGATCCTCTGGCTTGTAGATATGAACATCCTGTACCTTGTTTTTCAGTCTTTTTTTTCAGTCATGTCTGACTCTTCGTGACCCCAGTTGGGGTTTTCTTGGCAAAGATACTGGAGTGGTTTGCCATTTCCTTCTCCAGATCATTTTACACCTTAGGCAACTTAAAAGTGAACCCAGATATCCAGACCTAACAAAACAGTCGCAGGAAAAGTGAAACAATCCATTTTGAATTAAGATACTTTGGAAGCTTACTTCCATTGTTCCTAACAGTTGAGTGAAACAATGCTGAAGATTAGAGATGCTAGTCAAAGGTAGAAAATGAAGCATTCAGTTAAGGATTAACTTATTTTATTTTGAAACCTGATGGTAAAACTTTTGCTGAATGTTTAATGGTGAAGCATTAGGACAAAGTCATGGAAAAAACACTGATTAAAAATAGAAAATACTTTGTCGAATAGCTTAGGGAGATACTAAAAGGAGTACAACAGGGGTCAGCATTTGGACCTCAGTGTTTTTAATTTGCATACATTTCTTAAGGCCAGCTGTGGAGTCACTGCTGCCTGTTTCCAAGGTCTTGATCAAAACAGTCATTCCAGAACATCAGTCTATGCATGACTTGTCATTTTGAGGCATGATTATTAAAATGTATTTTAAAAGATGCTAGATCATTCTGTGGTATCACTAGGGATATGTGGACTCATGACAAACCTTAAGAACAAAAAAGTCAGCTACTAGACTGAACCAAGGAAACCCAACACACAGTCAAGAGTCTTCATCTGACAGGATAGAGAGCTGAAAGCTTTGCACTACTACTGAGGAAACCAGCCCACTATGAGCAGTCAGTGTAATGATATAGTAGTCAAGGCAGAAAACCTAAATCAAAGCCAGGATATCATTCAAAACATTGGAAAACCTAGACTTCAACTCAAATACTCAAAATGATCTGCGATCTTATCAACTGGGAAGTTCCCTCCAAAGTGGAAGATTATAACCCATCCATGCCTGCTCATCCTGGACTACTCATGGCAATGTTTTCCCAAAAGTTCACCACAAGCATGCTGAGGGGCATCCTTGCTTTCTCCCAATACTGAAGGGGCATGAAGTGCCCAGTAAGAATGCAGGTCAATAGAGGAGTAGGTGCTATAGGTTCTGTTATTTATGATTGAGAATATATGTAGCTGGGAGAATAGATCAAGGAAGGCTTCATGAAGGAGTCTCATGAAGGAGCTTCATGAAGTGAGACTTGAAGAAAGAGAAGAATTTCACTAGGCAGAGATGTAGAGGGAGTGTGTTCTAGGTATAGAGAATATCATGGGCAAAGGCACAGAGATAAGAGAAGACATGACAAAAATAGAACACAGACAAATTTGGCTACAATAAGAGTAGAAGAGGGAGTTGGAAAAGTAAGTTGGAGCTAAAGTTGTGGAGGGTCCTGAAGGATAGGACTAGGATTTTACTTTATTCATTAGGCAATAGGTAGGTATGAAACAATCCTTATTAAAGGATTGATGTGATCAGATCAATGCCTTAGAAAGACAACCCAAGCAACAATGCAAAAAACTGGAAGGTAGTGGATCAATGGGAGATGAGAAGATAATATTACAGCACTAGATCTCCTAAACTGGACTGGCATGTGATTTTTTTTGTTTTTGGTTTTTTTGGTGGGGCAATCAGGGTTAAGTGACTCACCCAGGGTCACACAGTTAGCAAGTGCCAAGTGTCTGAGGCCAGATTTGAACTCGGGACCTTCTGACTCCTGTACTGCTTTCATAACTCATTAAACCTTGAATCTGAATGATGTCTCATGCACAGGAATCAATCCCAGAAACTTCAGCAGGTGTACATTCTGGGATGAACATTCAGAAACCTTCCTTGACCATCTTGAACAATTTGAAATCAATTGGTATTCCAAATTGGGGACTGTTTCCTAAATAGAACAGTTTCTACAGTATATTCACAACACCAGATGTCACTTTTAAATACAGAAACCCACTGGGAATTGCTCTCAGGTGTCATCCACTTCGCAGGTAGTCAAATATTTCATTCTACTCTTTAATTAGAATTATTCTTGATATCTCTGGCTAGAGAGACCCAAGTCATAGATCTTTGCGATTTGACTATGAGTAGGAAGAATATTTCTGGCTGCCAAGTCTCTGTAAATTTACTAAGAATCATAGTCTAGAGTTGAATGGGATCTCAGAGACTATGTGATCTAATCCCATCATTCCACAGGTAAGGAAACAAGCCTAAGGATATTGAGAGCCTTGCTCAAGGTCACACAGACATCAAATATGGGATTTGAACACAGAGTCAGTACTCTTTCTACTGAATCATGTTTCTTTCAATTCTCAGAGATGAGGAAGGAAATATCTTTCATTATGGCAGTAACAATATCCCTACATGAACCTATTCTTGTTCATGTCCTTTAATTAGCTTTTTGTTGGGACAATGCATGAAGCTACCAGCGTCCCATTGGTTTATTCATCGCCACCATCACAAGAAAACTCCTTTTAATAAGAAGGTTCTTATAAAATGTTGCTTCTACAGATTTAATTGCTTTCTTCAAACAAAAGAGCTCATCCAATCCCAAACCTTTGTTTTACCAGTGAGGAAACAGACTCAGAGAAGTTAAGTCACCCAGAGTGACATAACTATTTAGCAGCAGAGAAGAGACTAAAGTAGAGCCTTGGTCTCCAGACTCTCAGGTCATACTTCTTTCCACTAGAGTTGATAGTCTTATTTTTTTTTTGAGGGGGGAAGGCAGGGCAATTGGGGTTAAGTGACTTGCCCAAGGTCACACAGCTAGTACATGTGTCAAGTGTCTGAAGCTGGATTTGAACTCAGGTCCTCCTGACTCCAGTGCTGGTGCTCTACTCACTGCACCACCTAGCCTCCCTATATTTATTTTTTAAAAATTAAAGTAAATTAAAGAGTTTGAAGCTCCCTTTGAAAGAATGAGGTGTCTATAACTCTCCTCAAGTGTCACAGACTAAAAAAAAAAAGGTGATGGCCTAGAAAGGGAAGGAAGGGAAGCTTTAATAAGCAAAAAGATAAAATAGCCTGACAGTGCAGTTTATAATAAGAAGAAGAGGCAGGGGACTGTGCTGACTTTCAGAAATCAGAGGGCTTATTTCAAACGAGCTACACAAAGAAGGTGAAACTTGGGACAGACCTTGGAATAGTAAACATGGGGTGGGGTTGGGAGCATAATGTAGACAAGAGAGCTTCTCACTAGGAATCTGAAGACCTGGGTTTGAGTCCTGCCCTAACCACTTAATAACTATGTGACTTTCCAATTCAAAATAATAATAACTAACATTTTACACTGCTTTAAGGTTTCCCAAGTGCTTTACATACATTACTTCATTTTATCCTCAACAATGATCCTGTGAGACAGGTATTTTATTATTATCCCCCATTCCACAGATTAGGAAACAGGAAGCATTTAAAAACATCTAGTCTGACCCCTTTAGTTTTACAGATGAGGAAACTAAATAAAGCAAACAAAGGTTAAGTGACTTGCCCAAGGTCACATAGCTAGTAAAAATCTGAGGTGAGATTTGAGCAGAGATCTTCCTCAACTTGTAGTTCAGTGCTCTCTCCACTAGACAAAGTTATCTCTCTACCTCTCTGAGGTCCCTACATCCTTAATAACCTCTCCATGTCTCTGTTTCCCATCTGCAAAATGTGGATGATAATCCTCACACTTCTATAGCACTGAGGCTTACAATTCAAATATCATGGAGCCACAGTGAGAATCACACAAGATTTAGCAGCTTTGACATTAAAGTGGAAGGCTTGGAGTATGATGTTCTGGAAGGCAAAGGAGCCTAGGGACTACAACCAAAGATAACCCACCCAGCAAAACTGAATGTAATCCTTCAGGGGAAAAATGGATATTTAATGAAATAGAAGATTTACAACAACTCTAGAAGGTAGGGAGCACAAAGATCACTCTTGCTCATTTTACAGATGAAAAAAACAAACTAGGAGAAATGGAGTGGCCTGCCTTGGTCACATACCTAGTATATATTAGAGCCGGCATTCAAATGCAAGTCCTTTGACACTGAATCAAACACTCTTTCCTCTATGTCACTCTCTGTTAGGATCAAATACAATATGCTTTGTGTGTGTGTGTGTGATTAAGCTGGAAATTCATTTTATATTCATTTAAAATGATCCCATGGTTCTTTTTAAAAACTTATTATCCCTTAATTATATAGCTATCCTGGGCATGCAGCAAAGATTTGTTGCTGTTTTAAAATTTTTTTATTTATTTTGCTTTTAATTTGTGAAATAAAACAAGCATTTCCATAACACAGTACAATCTTTAAAAAGATGATGCTTTTTAGAATTAAAGCACAATATAAATGTCTTTATTAACACTTTTAACTTTTAAAAATATCTACCGGTTTAGTATAGAAAGGACTTCAAACTAAGGCCAGGTTTAGGCAAAAAATGGTATAATAACAGGCTAGGTATCTTTGTCCTTCTTCCTATTTTGGCTTCTTATGGCTCAACTTATTATGGGATTGGTGAGTCAATTTCTAATGTACATGTTAATTTTCGTCCATTCATAATTTGTATGTAGTGCCATCTTAGAGGATACTTGGCAGAAGGACCCTCCCTTCTTCCCTTGGCCCCCTGCTCCTGTCATTAGAGCAGGCACTCTGATTGCTTGCTGTCAGCTAGGAGGACTCCTTTTAATTGGCTGCTGTATCAGAACTCCATGGATACAATAAAGTGATAATCCCCTTCTGTCAGGACTCTTCTCCCCTAATGGCCTTGAGCATGAGACCTCCTCTGAAATGGGGATTGGGGAGAAAGAAGGGTCCTGACCATAACATATTTCCCTCTCTCCAAGAGGCTGCTACATGAATATGCATCCCCAATAAAACTCATAATTCATATAAGTCATGCTTAATTGCAGTTAGTAGGATGAGTTGCAAACTACTAGACAATTAAAGTGTAGTTTCCTGGGGAAGGAACAGCAATGTGCTAGAGCTGGTTACAACAGTTTGGGAGAACCAATTGTTAAATTTTCAGTGTGACCCTTTACACATCCAAAATTGGCAAACACTACAAATAGGGGCTTGATTTATTATTAGTATTATTTTTGTTTACTGTCTAGATTTAAGAAATTGATGGAAAAAATGAGCAACTGATGCAAGGAAACAGACTGAACTGCCAAGACTTGAGAGTCCTTCATCCTGGTCATTTCACTAAATTAATAGGCATGAGGTTCTTGGCAGTTGGAGAGAGGGCAGACAGAGTAGTTTCCCTAGGATTATGGCGGCAACCCAGGACCTGCAGACAGCACAGTAGACTCAATGAAATAATATCTGGACTCATGACTATAAGTGAAGCATAAGGCCCTCTTCAGGGACAAAGATTTTCTAGTGGACTGGGACTGACATTAGGAATGCTCTCAATGAAGTTCAATTAAGTTCTTGTAACATTGGCAGCTAGGTGGTTCAGTGGATAGAGTGCTGCCTGGAGTCCGGAAGACTCATCTTCCTGAGTTCAAATCCAGCCTCACATTCTAGCTGTGTGACACTGAGCAAGTCACTTAACCCTGTTTACCTCAGTCTCCTTATTGGTAAAATGAGCTAGAAAAGGATATGGCAAAACCACTCCAGTATCTTTGCCCCAAATGGGATCGCGAAGAGTTGGACACAACTGAACAACATAAAAACAACAAATTACATGGAGGTATATGCAAATGTATAGAAAGTAAACATAAACTCACTTTGATGGGAGAGATACACTAGCGCCTGGGGGAATCAGGAAAGGTTCGGGGTAGAATGTGGTATTGAGCTGAGTCTTGAGGAACTTGGGCATTCTGAGAGATAGAGATGAATTGGAAGTGCATTCCAGTATGAGGTGGGAGATGGTGTCATATAGAATGAAAAGCAAGCAGTTCGGTGAGTATAAATGGGAGTAATATGTAATCAGACTGGAAAGGCAGTTGTGGCCAGGTTACAAAGGGCTTTAACTGTCGAACAGAGAAGTGTGTATTTTAAGCTAGAGCAATGGTTCTTCCCCTTTTTGTGTGATGGATCCCTTTGTGGTCTGTGAAGTTTAGGGACCCCTTTCAGAATAATATTTTTGTGTGTTTGTTTGTTTATTTATTTAACATATTTAGTTTCCAGCATTGATTTTCACAAGAGTTTTGAATTACAAATTTTCTCCCCATTTCTACCCTTCCCCCCCCACTCCCAAGATGGCATATATTCTGGTTGCCCTGTTACACCAGTCAGCCCTCCCCTCTATCACCCCCCTCCCCTCTCATCCCTTTTCCTTCCTTCTTGTAGGGCAAGATAAATTTCTATGCCCCATTGCCTGTGTTATCTTATTTTCTAGTTGCATGCAAAAACTTTTTTTTGTTGTTTTTGAACATCTGTTTTACAACTTGAGTTCCAAATTCTCTCCCCTCTTCCCTTCCCACCCACCCTCCCTAAGAAGTCAAGCAATTCAACATAGGCCACATGTGTATCATTATGTATAACCCTTCCACAATACTCATGTTGTGAAGACTAACTATATTTTGCTCCTTCCAACCCATCCCCCTTTATTGAATTTTCTCACTTGACCCTGTCCCTTTCGAAAGTGTTTGTTTTTGATTACCTCTACCCCCATCTGCCCTCCCTCCATCATCCCCCCCTTTTTTATCTTCTTCCCTCTTCTTTCCTGTGGGGTAAGATACCCAATTGAGTATTGTTTTAACAACCCAGCTAGCAGCTTCGGTGGGGGCATAACATCCCTCCCCACAGCTGGCACCCAGGGGCTTCTGAGACCCAGGAAGCTGTCGGGAAAGCACAGGTTCTTTTTTATCTGCTTAAACAAAGAAAGCACGGTGAAGGGGTTGACCAGCTTACTTTAATCCAGCATTCACTTAGCATACAGACAACATTCATTTAGTTCAGGGGAAAACGCCAGCATTCAGTTACCATTCAGTTAGTTCAGGGGAGCATACAGACAAGCATCAAGAGACAGACCAAATACAGATTCATTGACTTACTTCAGGGGAAAAAAACCAGCACCCTGAGGTTCAGAACGTTCATTTAGTTCAGGGGAAAGGAACCAGCACCCCGAACCTCAAAACCAAAGTACAAACAAGTTACAAATATCAACAGACAGACCCAATACAATTCATAGTTACCAACATCTGGGCTCGGCCCGAGAGCAAGGGCTGACCCAGAGTCACGCTTGCTTGCCGCTGCTCCCACACCAACCGGAAAAGGAAAGAGAGGGCTTCAAGCTGTCCTCTCCCCTCTTATAGAGTTTTTGACATCATCAAGCGCCGCCTAAATGACCAGGGCTGATTGGTTCTTGACTTGGCCCCTCCCCTAGCATAGACCGGGTTCTGGAGCTAACACCTCCCCTCAGCCAGCCCATGACTCATCACACAGGAAGTTTTCTGCTTCCTGGCATGCTCTCTGGCGTTCCTGCCCCGGAAGAGCAAGCCACAGCATCCAGAGGCTCAATGAGGTAAGCTGAGTCGTTCAAAGAAAACAAAGGCCATTCTGGTTACAAGTATGTATGGTATTCCCTCCTCAGGCCAAATCTGATGAGAGCAAGATTCACTCATTCCCCCCTCACCTGCCCTCTCCCCTCCTCCCACAGAACTTCTACGTCTTGCCACCTTTATGCGAGATAATCCACGCCATTCTATCTTTCCCTATCTCCCTCTCTCAATATATTCCTCTCTCATCCCTTAATTGTGATTTATTCTTTTAGATATCTTTCCTTCATCTTCAACTCACCCTGTGCCCTCAATCTCTCTCTCTTCTCTCTCTCTCTCTCCTCTCTCTCTCTCTCTCTCTATATATATATATATATAATATATATATAGATATATATAATATATATATAATATATATAATATATAATATTATATATATTATATTATATATGTAATATATAATATAATATATATAATACACATACATATATACATACATAACATTCACTTATACATATGTATACATAAACATATATATATATATATGCATATTCCCTTCAGCTACCCTAATACTGAGGTCTCATGAATCATACACATCATCTTTCCACGTAGGAATGTAACAAAATAGATCAACTTTAGTAAGTCCCTTGCAATTTCTTTTTCTTGTTCTTTTTCTTCATTACCTTTTCATGCTTCTCTTGATTCTTGTGTTTGAAAGTCAAATTTTCTATTCAGCTCTGGTTTTTCACTGAGAAAGCTTGAAAGTCTTCTATTTCATTGAAAATCCATATTTTGCCTTGGAGCATGATACTCAGTTTTGCTGGGTAGGTGATTCTTGGTTTTAATCCTAGCTCCATTGACCTCCGGAATATTGTATTCCAAGCCCTTCAATCTCTTAATGTAGAAGCTGCCAGATCTTGGGTTATTCTGATTGTGTTTCCACAGTACTCAATTTGTTTCTTTCTGGCTGCTTGCAGTATTTTCTCCTTGATCTGGGAGCTCTGGAATTTGGCAACAATATTCCTAGGAGATTTCTTTTTGGGATCTATTTGAGGAGGTGACCGATGGAATAATATTTTTAAATACACAAAATACATAGGATTACAGAGGAAACCAATTATATTGAATTAGTTATCAAATGTATTTTTTAAATGAGTTTTTTAGATCCCAGGTTAAGAACTTCTGACCTAGAGGTAATAGGGAACCACTGGAGTTTATTGAGTAGGAGACTGACATGGTCAAACCTATATTGTATTCACTTTGGCACATAAAAGGGGTTAACTGGATTGCCCCGTTACTCAGCTAATTGACAGATAACACAGGTCCTCTGACTCTGAATCCAGTGTTCTTTTCCCTACATACCACTGCCATAGTTACTTTTTTTTATAAGCCTAGTGGCAGCTAGTCCTAGGTGACACAATGGATAGAGTCAGAAACACAGAAGACCTGAGTTCAAATTTTGCCTCAGACGCTTAGTTGCTACATAACCTTCGGCAAGCCACTTGCTGTTGTTCAGTCATGTCCAACTCTTTGTGACCCCACTTGGGGTTTTCTTGGCAAAGATGCTAGTGGGGTTTGCCTATTTCCTTCTCCAGTGGATTAAGGCAAGCAGAGGTTAGTTGACTTACCCAGGATCACACAGTTAATAAGTGTCCGAGGCTGAATTTGAACTCAGGTCTTCCCAATTCCAGGCCCAGTGATCTATCCACTGAGCCATCTAGCTGCCTCAAAGTTACTTACTTTGATTTCTTCATTTGTAAAATAAGGATAATTATAGCATTTACCTCTCATGGAATATTTGTAAAGTGCTTTGCAAACCTTAAATGATAGGTATTATTATTAATAAAGTTCCCTTGGGTTATATACTGGCTCCAATATTTGTGTGTGTATGTGTACAGGGGAAAAGTGCTATTATTGTACCAAGTTCTAGTAGAATTAATCTCTTGGGCTTCAGGGAGGGAGGTAGGCAAAATCATTACAAATACAGTCATATGTTTAGACCAAGTTCTAGCTATCATGTAGTTAAAATTATGTTCAAAACTGGCTCATGAATAGGACTCTTGAAGAAAGAAAGACTGACAGTCAGGTTCAGACAAGCAGACGGCTTTGAGGAAAACAGACAAAAAAAATCTCTGAGGCAGCAGCCACAGTGTTGCTAGCTACAGATGGGCCACAGCCTCTTTTGCTTAAGGACAGTGTTAGTTGCTGGCAGAGGTGTGTGCCACATGGCATTTGTGAATGTAAATCCCTTCATAAAGTACTTGAGGAAAAGCTCGATTTTTTGAACTTATTCATCTCAGTCTTCAAGCTCTCTTTACAAGTTAATCAACTACATTCAATCAAACACATTCTTAGACCGTCTTACACAGCTGACCCAATTCCAGTTCAGTGTGTGGCAAGCTCCTATGCATCAATGTGCCGAGAAGAGTCAGGGACTTTGTCAATGCTGCTTAGCAATTATGATGACCTTTGCATTTTTCCTTCAGGACCCACATATTCATAAGCCTTGGCTACTTCTGTCCTGTCAGGAATGTCTACTTGGAAAAATTCATGACTATACATGAATCAGAATTCTAGATGCTTCAGGGTTTTTTCTACCCCCCTAAGGCTTTAATGTTTGCTTTCTAGCTTATTGAAAGAAAGGCAAGTGTTGTAGGGCCTATTCTAGCCACTGGTAATTGCTTTCTGGCCCTTCTTTTGATGCAAGACACCTTGATACACGAAATTCTGAACAAAAAGTCCTGGGTAAATGTTAACCTGTTTACTGCACCTATAGCATGCTTCACAGTCTGGAAACTGGCTCAGCAGAATTAAGGGTGAATAAAAATCCAAGCCATGAATAAACTTAATGACACCTTTGTTCTTTGTTTTGACATAAGGCATTTTATGAGCTAATGGCCACCTATGTGGAGGAGTAAACTCCTGCACGCTGAGAAAATTTCTAAGAGTCCAGCCAAGGTATGAGCCAAGGGTATGAGAGCATGGCCCGATCTCTATAAGAATAGGCTTAATAAATTTACAAATCAGCCATGGGGGAAGCCAAACTCTCTCTCCTCTTCCCTCAACTAGCAATGCTGCTCAAGACTCTAAAGCATGAATTTAGGACCATGGAAGGTAAAATGTGGACGCCTGGCTTCCCCACTGATCACTGACACAGAATTCCCCAATAAGCAAGGAAAGCTGGTGAAACAGCACTTGCAGCATAAATGATAAATGGAATCTTATCCTGAATGAGAAGAATACTATGGCCAGTCATCTTGTGGCTACCTCTAGACAACCTACTTCTCCTCCCTCCCCACCATGAACTGATCTGACACAGCAGGCAGTTCTCAGACTTGCAGTGGAGACACAGTTCAAGACACAGACCTGAGAATTTGCAGTATCCAATATAGCTTTCTAAGAAAGACATTTGTGAGCTGCAAAGAATATCATAAAACTCATTTGAAAATATAAATTTTGTGTATCATCTCCATTCCTTCTCAAGCATGCATTCTCACACACACACCACACACACACACACACACACACACGCATGCACGCAATTATTTAGAGGAACATTTACCTCTAAATAAAAGAAAGTAGGTAGAAGATCTGGATCACTTCTTTCCATTTTAGGAAAAATTCTATGGGATTCAGAAAAAAGGAGTGATTAATCATTGGTATTCAGTTGTTCAGTCAAGTCAGACTCTTCATGGCCCCATAGACTATGTTGTCATGGTGTTTTCTTGGCAAATCTTCTGGAGTGGTTTGTCATTTCCTCTCCAGTGGACTGAGGCAAACAGAGGTCAAGTGACTTACCCAGGGTTACACAGCTCATAAATGTCTGAGGCCAGATTAAAATCAGATCTTCCTGGCCTGGGCAGCTAGGTGGTACAGTGGATAGAGTGCCGGGCCTGGAGTCAGAAACACCTGAGTTCAAATTGGGTATCAGATACTTCATAGCTGTGTGACCCTGTTTGTTTTGGTTTCCTCGTCTGTAAAAATGGGGTAAGAGCAGCACCTATCTCCTTGGGTTGTTGTGAGATCCAATAAGATAATAATTGTAAAGCAGTTAGCACAGTGCCGGCACATAGTAAGCACTATGAACTGTTAGCTATAACCCATTACTGTATGTAAAATAAATCTGTGTTCAATGGAATTGATGTCACCAAACGTAGGCATTGTCACCTCTTTGCCTTTACTGTCTGTCATTCCAGTTTTTTCGATCTCTCTCCTGAAATCAATTTTCAAACCTTTTTAGTTATCTTAATTTTCATCTGGGACTCACCTACATCTGAAAATTTAAAATTGTGTACTCCTAAGAATCTTTCACATGCGCTTACCAAACATAGCCTAGGAACCAAAGTTTTGTGGTTCTGTGACCACATTCCTTGGAATAGCTCAAAGTGTTTTAGAAGCCTTTGAAAACACCTCTAAAGATACTGAAGAGCAATGAAGGGCACCATGCAGAGAAACATTTACTCAAGCCTGGGAACATAAAGGGGGTTTTCATTAAGTTATCTTCCCTGGAAGAGATATTTTTCCCAATTCCTTTAAATGATATCCTGTGGTAAACAACTCATTGTGATAAGACTAAGGTCAGCTTAAAATCATTAAGCTACATTTTATTGTTATGGATTTCTACTCTTTTTACAAAGACTTGAAGTGATTGTGTGTGTGTGTGTGTGTGTGTGTGTGTGTGTGATGCACACGACTGGTCCATCAGAGTTCCCCAGTGCTCAGAAATACTTATTTTCTCTAATACCTAGTTATACTTCTGTGATAGCAAATTGAAAGAGTTTTGCCTAAGTTTGTGGAATGGGAACAGGCTACATAATATCTAAAAGAGCATTATGTTTTCTGTTATTCATTCTTGAAGAATGAGGGGGAACCTATTGGCAACATAAATATGGCTTTCTTCTTGACTTTAAGGACAGAAATAAATCAGGCCCAAGGAGTTTGGCTGAATTCTTCCTGACAGCATTTCCCAACGGAGCAGCACACACAGTTTGAATAGCATAGGTCAGGTAATGAAGGTTGGAAATGAAAATCCTCTGTATAGATTGGCAGAATGGAGCCTACAGCCCCTCACCACTGGCTGCTCACAGCTATAAAGGTAAATGTCCCAGTGGAGTTCTGAATATGCACAACTGACCCTTTTAGTAATGGAATACTGTTGTACTTGAAAATGTTAAGTTTCTATATCCATCATGGCAAAAATCACAGATGTTTCAAAAAAGCTAGGACATTGCATGGTTCTCTTTAAGGGATGGATGCTTTAGTGCTAGCTTTCATACTTTTGTAACATTCAGCATTTGACAACCTCCCAATCCTCTTCTTTAGCAACAGTATATTAAATACTTCCAGGTGGGCAACATATTGGAGCTATCCATGCGAGGTGAGTGAGAAACTCGACTGCAGAATGTAGAATGAACAACCCGGCAGCCAAGTGGGACTCTAGCAGCTACGCGTTACAATAATGTAGCTGCGAAATAATGAGGGCTTGTAGCATGATCTCTGAAATAGAAGCAGTCAGCTATAGACTCAAGGGGAATTTATCTTGAAATGAAAAACCGAAACTGCTGAGGATGGATGGATGGGCTTTTTAATTGTCAAGCTTGGGTCTAGAAGGACTTAGAGGCAGCACAGAGGACAACCTCAGGAATAGAATATGTTTACTTAAGGAAGGAGTATTACAGCAGAACATAAGTGAAAATCTTTTTATTTGTTTGTCATTCATTCATTCATTCATTGTTTGTTATTATTGCCAATCAGCCTGTTCTACTCAACCTGTCTGGTTCTACAATTCAAGGGCATCCTCCCCTCCTCAACCATCTTTGCTTCTGCTAGAAAATAGGCAAGTTACCAGCAATTAGAATGAAAGGAAACATGGTCATGGGATTGTATGTTGTTAGAATTGCAGGGACTTTAGCAAAAAATTTAGTTTTTGACCCTTTCATTTTACTCTGTTGTATTAAAAATGTTTATTGATGGCTTTTATTTTTATATCATATTCATTTTAAGATGCTTCCTTAATCATTTTTCCAGAAGCCTGCTCTTTTAACAAAAAATTACAAAATAATAAACAGTTCAGCAAAACTAAACAACTGAACAATTGTGTCTGACAGCTAAAGCAACAGTCCACATTCACATTACAATGAAGGCAGAGCTAGAATTTTCATCTCTTCTCTCTAGCCAAGCTGGTCATCATAATTAAATGGTGTTCAGTTCCATTTTATTGTTCTTTCGTTTTCATTGCAGTAGTCATTGATGGTATTGTTTTCTGGTTCTACTTAGTTCATTCTGTATCAATTCCTGAGTCTTCCCATGATTCTCTGAATTCTTCATATTTATCATTTCTCACAATGCAGTAACTTCTAAGATTTACACACCACAAACCTTCAATACATTATTTCTATTTTGAGTATGAGGAAGGTGTGGTCAGAATGATCATGACTTGTCCAAGATAGCAGAGCTAGGTA